>NC_086448.1:743877959-744223376 GCF_028390025.1 Pseudophryne corroboree | reverse complement strand
GAGGCTTGTCTTCACATCAACGTGCTGGAGTTGAGGGCCATATACAACGGCCTTCGTCAAGCGGAGAATTTGCTTCGCGACCTACCGGTTCTGATTCAGTCAGACAACATCACCGCAGTGGCTCATGTAAACCGCCAAGGCGGAACAAAGAGCAGAGTGGCAAAGGCAGAAGCCACCAGGATTCTTCGCTGGGCGGAAAATCATGTAAGCGCTCTGACAGCGGTCTTCATTCCGGGAGTGGACAACTGGGAAGCAGACTTCCTCAGCAGACACGATCTACATCCAGGAGAGTGGGGACTTCATCAGGAAGTCTTCGCAGAGATTGCAAGTCAGTGGGGACTGCCTCAGATAGACATGATGGCGTCACGCCTCAACAAGAAACTACCAAAGTATTGCGCCAGGTCAAGGGACCCTCAGGCGGTGGCAGTGGACGCCCTGGTGACACCGTGGGTGTTCCAGTCGGTCTATGTGTTTCCTCCTCTTCCTCTCATCTCCAAGATATTGAGAATCATAAGACGAAGAGGAGTACAGACCATTCTCATTGTTCCAGATTGGCCTCGAAGGGCCTGGTATACGGATCTGCAGGAAATGCTCACAGAAGATCCGTGGCCTCTTCCTCTTAGAGAGGACCTGTTACAACAGGGGCCCTGTCTGTTCCAAGACTTACCGCGGCTGCATTTGACGTCATGGCGGTTGAACGCCGGATCCTAGCGGAAAAGGGCATTCCGGATGAGGTCATTCCTACTCTGATAAATGCTAGGAAGGACTTGACAGCGAAACATAATCACCGTATATGGCGGAAGTATGTATCTTGGTGTGAGTCCAGGAATGCTCCTCCGGAAGAATTCCATCTGGGCCGTTTCCTTCACTTCCTACAGACTGGAGTGAATTTGGGCCTAAAATTAGGCTCCATTAAGGTTCAGATTTCTGCCCTATCCATTTTCTTTCAGAAGGAATTGGCTTCTCTCCCAGAAGTACAGACTTTTGTGAAGGGAGTACTGCATATCCAGCCTCCTTTTGTACCTCCAGTGGCGCCCTGGGACCTTAACGTGGTGTTGCGATTCCTTAAGTCTCACTGGTTTGAACCACTTAAAACGGTGGAATTAAAATATCTCATTTGGAAAGTGGTCATGTTGTTGGCATCGGCAAGGCGAGTGTCGGAGTTGGCGGCTTTATCTCACAAAAGCCCCTATCTGATTTTCCATGTGGATAGAGCGTAGTTGCGGACTCGTCCTCAATTCTTGCCCAAGGTGGTTTCATCTTTTCATATGAAACAAACTATTGTGGTGCCTGTGGCTACGCGGGACTTGGAGGATTCCGAGTCCCTTGATGTGGTCAGGGCATTGAAAATGTATGTGGCCAGAACGGCTCAGGTTAGGAAAACGGAGGCACTGTTTGTCCTGTATGCAGCCGACAAGGTTGGCGCTCCTGCTTCGAAGCAGACTATTGCTCGCTGGATCTGTAACACGATTCAGCAGGCTCATTCTACGGCTGGATTGCCGTTACCAAATTCTGTAAAGGCCCATTCCACTAGGCGGCTGCCCGAGGGGTCTCGGCATTACAGCTGTGCCGAGCTGCTACTTGGTCGGGTTCAAACACCTTTGCAAAGTTCTACAAGTTTGATACCCTGGCTGATGAGGACCTCATGTTTGCTCAATCGGTGCTGCAGAGTCATCCGCACTCTCCCGCCCATTTTGTAGCTTTGGTATAATCCCCATGGTCCTTACGGAGTCCCCAGCATCCTCTAGGACGTAAGAGAAAATAAGATTTTAAACCTACCGGTAAATCTTTTTCTCCTAGACCGTAGAGGATGCTGGGCACCCGTCCCAGTGCGGACTTCATCTGCAAGACTTGTATATAGTTTTTGCTTACATAAGGTTTATGTTACAGTTTTGATCAGTCTCGGGTTGATGCTGTTTTGTTTCATACTGTTAACTGGTTCGTATATTCCATGTTATACGGTGTGGATGGTGTGGGCTGGTATGAATCTTGCCCTTAGATTAAGAAAAATCTTTTCCTCGTACTGTCAGTCTCCTCTGGGCACAGTTTCTCTAACTGAGGTCTGGAGGAGGGGCATAGAGGGAGGAGCCAGTGCACACCCATACCTAAAGTTCTTTTTAGTGCCCATGTCTCCTGCGGAGCCCGTCTATTCCCCATGGTCCTTACGGAGTCCCAGCATCCTCTACGGACTAGGAGAAAAAGATTTACCGGTATGTTTAAAATCTTATTTTTTAGCTACAGGATCTTGTGCACAATCACCACATTAGCAGAGGCTGTTCCTCTAATCAGGTGAAGCGCAAGTCTTCGTTTTTAGTTTATATATACACACAAGTATAGTCTAATGTGTGCAGTATTGTAGATCATGTATGTCTGAAGCCAGCTGCATGAGATCTGCCTGCCATCCTACCACCTTTCCAGTAGTTTCTGAGATCTCTTGTAGGTCAGCTGAGACCTTGTAGGTCATCTTATCAAACCAGCTATATTGGAAAAGCAACTTTTTTAGCAAGCCCTTAGCCTAGTGGTGCCCAAAATGGGGGGGCAGATATATTAACCTGGAGAAGGCATAAGGAAGTGATAAACCAGTGATAAATGCAAGGTGATAAACACACCAACCAATCATCTCCAATATGTAAATTAACAGGAGCTGATTGGCTGGTGCATTATCACCTTACACTTATCACTGGTTTATCACTTTCTTATGCCTTCTCCAGGTTTATACATCTGCCCCTGGGTGCCTTGAGCCACTTGCAGGGGTGTCCTAGGTTGATAGTTTAGGTCCAGTTCAAATTATTTATGGCCAGTGTAATAGGCAAAACCAGTGCTGGTGGCTGCCATTCATAAAATATGTGGACAGACAGAAGCGAATCCTGTCCCCACCATATAACCGAGGAAACGCAATTTATTGAATTTAATGTTTTTATTTTTTCTGAATTTCTGAATAAGAAACTTTTGGCCTACGGGTGCCGTGAAAAAAATTCTAATACTCTAGGGTGCCGTGAAAAAAATTCTAATACTCTAGGGTGCCGTGATTTATAAAGGTTTGGGAACCACTGCCTTACCCTCTGGTTTGAGGCATCCTTTGAAATGTGCTACATCAAAGAAAGGAATTGTCATTTTCTTTGTGTGTTTATTTTATCCAGTTGCCTAAAGTTTTAGGGGGTATAATGTAAGCCAGTACGTTGGTTTTCCTTTGTGTGTTTCTTGCATAGTAATTACTTTTGAGTGGTCCTATACTGTCTATGAAATCAGGTAATCGGTGCACATTTTTATAGCCAATTGATCTCCCTTTAAAAATCAAAATCGTTAGAAAATCATTATTAAAATGAATAAGTTAGCTCCTGTCATTCTCATAATAAAAGCACACCTATATGTAGTTATGTCTAATGCTGCTACAGAAACAGTCTGACGATTGTTCCTTATTGATACATATTAGAAAAGGGGAAAAACATTGAAAAAAACAAAATACATATAAACCACCTACACAAGTTCATTTCCCCACGTGACAGAATTGCCTTTATCTCACTGATAGTCTTTTTCTTCTGATTAGTGAACTACAGTCGTCGGGAAGGAGTCCGTGTCCTGAACTGGGCTGCGCAGACCGCTCCACGGGGAACCTATGTGGAAAGCAGGGGTGCTCAAAGCAACTTTGATCGGGGCCCCTTGCCTCCTCTTAGACAGAGCTCTGCAGGTACGTAGTCCCAGTTCATTTCCATTCTATATATCTTTTATAGGACTATGAATAGAGAACCCTCTGTTGATTATTTAAAAGCAAGATGAACATTTAGTCACATTAATGTGTATCTCATAGCTACATGCATTGGTAGTAGACTTTGTGCATACCTCCAACTGCCCCGATTTCAGTGGAGCAGTCCAGTTTTTTCAGACACTGTCCTGCTGTCCCACCCACGGGTGATTACTGAACAGATGTTGTGGTCATGCGCACACCATGTAAACCGTGCAGGGAAGAGAGCCTGAGGGCAGCCCAGCTGCACGGGGAGTGCTGGACAGCCCCCCCCCCCCCCCCCCCCCCTCCCTCCCTCTCTCTCTTTACTCACCCTAAATTGACGTGGCCCCTACCCTGAAGCCTCTCCCCTTCTCTGGTTCTGCAATGGTTGGGAGTTATGCCTTTTGTTTGCTCAACCAACTTCCAGCTTGTTCATTCACTAGAAACTCATGACTCGTACATATGCGTCAGTACAAGATAGACTGATGAAGGTTGACGTGCCTTCGTGGGCTTCATAATTCCATGAATAGATCCCATCAAGTTTTTACAGAAACCACAAATTTCTCCAAACTAAGAGCGGAACATTCTGTAAACGTTGCTGTTTTCATCCGATCCGAGGTGCAGAGTGCAGTACATGTTCAGCTTCATTGTATAATGTTTACTCACTGGATTCTGATCTCCATATTTCTTTTGTAGGATACCGTCTTAACCCACGTGAGCGAGCTGCCAGGGGACGTGGTGGCCTTGGACCATCCTGGACAAATGCTGCAGGAGGTGGAAACAATTCACGGGGAAAGTTTATGGGGGGGAATGGCAACCGGGGACGTCATATACGTTCTTTTACAAGATAGGAGAAACTCTCCTGGACATCTTATATATGTGAATATTTTCTAAGATCGTCGGAAAGCGGCAAATGAAGCACTAATGGACCAATAGACGAAGGTGCTTTGTGATTGCGCTCTTGGGTCTGGAGATAGTAAATTAATTTTGATACACAAGTCGGTGTGTAAAACATTTTATTTTTCTGTACAGTATAGTAATTTTTGTGTTGGTCTTATTTCTTTGGAGCAATTTTTGTAATTAAAATAAGGAGGACCACTTATTGACCCATTTCAGTTTTTCACAAGGAGCATTGACAAAGATGCCATGTATATTCGCTGAGTACATGTATATATCCATGTTTATGTGCAAAAGGTGTAAAGTCCCTCTTGTTGCATTACAATTTGCGTTTATAGTTTTTCTCTTTCAGCCACTAGGGGACACTGGAGTAGAAGTTGACACTGGGGCATAGATGGTGGTTATAGGGAGCTGGCACTTTAAATTTATCAAAAAGTGTGAAGGCTCCTCCCCTTCTATGCCCCATACAGCACTCGGTGTACTCACACAGTCAACTTAACACTGCACACAGGTTAAGGAAACCGATCCATTCATGGGGGTATTGGTATGGACACATTTTATCTAAACCGGATACATTTCTGAGTGCAACCACGGCCGGTGTAGGTCATTTTATAAAACTTTGAGACATAATAACCACATCTAGTCATGAAGAATTACTGAGTTTATTCCACAACTGATATTATGATATAATGTAGCATGAAATGAAAGTCTGTCTTTGCTCAGAGAGGCATGCTCGTTCAGCAAGTCCATTACTGGAATGATTGGCGTTAGGAAGAAGTAGTTAATATAATGGCAGATTTACAAAAGTCTGACACACAAGTAGACACCCATGTAATACAGTATGTATCAAAAATGCCTCTTTCAGCTCAACATTTGGAGCCTTCGTCTGTCCAAGCATTTCATACAATGCAGTGTGACTGTATGTATGCTCTGTGAATCAGTTTGATTACCAGGAGTCCTGGACTGTGTATCAATCTTCATTTGTTAAATTAAGTCAGTCAAAGCGACAAATGTCCATAGATGCTGGTAGAGGAGACCGTTGATTTACATAATGATGTATACATACACTATATGGGCAGAACTATTTGGCCACCCCTGTTTATTATTGATTTCTGGTGTTTCTGTCAAACCCGTTGCTGCAGGTGTATAAAATTAAGCACCTAACCATGTGGGCTCCATTTGCAAACATTTGTGATACAAAATGGATTGTTCTGAAGAGCTCAGTGACTTCAAGCGTGGTACTGTGGTAGGATGCTGCCTTTGCAACAAGACGTTTTATGAAATGTTCCACGGTCACCTGTAAGTTACATAATTAGAACGTGGAAGCATTTAGGTACAACAGCAACTCACTCATGAAGCAGAAGACCACGTAAAATCACAGAGCGGGGTCAATGACTGCTAAGGCACATGGTGCATAAAAGTCAACAATGCTCTGCTGATTTCATAGCTGAAGAGTTCTAAACTTCCACTGGCATTAATGGAAGCATGAAAACTGTGGCGGGAGCTTAATGGAATGGGTTTCCATGGCTGAGCAGCTGCATGCAAGCTTCACATGCCAAGCATCAGATGGAGTGGTGTAAAGCACACCGACACTGGACTGTGGAGCAGTGGAAACATGTTCTGTGGAGTGGTGAATCACGCTTCTCTTTTAGCCAGACAGATGGGCGAGTCTGAGTTTGCGTATGTAGGGAGAACGTTACCTGCCTGACTGCATTGTGCCAACTGTGAAGTTTGGCTTAGGTCCTTTATATCTCGCAACGGGCAATCTTTATGCTTCAGCATGCCAAGATATTTTGAACAATGTTATGCTTCCAACTTTGTGGCATCAGTTTGGGGAAGGCCCTTTTCTATTCCAACAAGACTGTGCCCCAGTGCACAAAGCAAGGACTATAAAGACATGGTTTAATGCGTTCGGCTTGGAAGAGTTTGACTGGCCCACACAGAGCCCTGACCTAAACCCCATTGAGCCCCTTACGGTAGGAACTGAAATGGAGATTGCGAGCCAGGACTTCTCGTCCAACATCAGTGCCTGACCTCATAAATGCTCTACAGAATGAATGGACATATTCCCACAGAAACACTCTAAAATCTTGTGGAAGCTGCTATAGATGCAAAAAAAAGGGGGGAGGTAGTCAACGCAATATTAAAGTATATGTATTTGAGTAGAATGTAATTACAGTCCCTGTTGGTGTAATGGTCAGACGTCCGAATACTTTTGTCCATATAGTGTAGTTGATACTAGTTTATGAAGGTTGGGAAACACAGGAGTGACTGTAGAGAGAGCACCATCATCAGCCTTGCAGAAAGTTATGGAGCGGTTTATGTTGTTTTGTTAAACAAGTAGGGGACAGGATTACAGACCGATGTCAAAAACATCAAAATAAAACATTCAGTGGTTGTATACTGATAAATTAAAAGACCATATATGCATATATATTCATTGGTAAGAAATACTTCTAGGAAACAAAACATTAGTCCCCATTCAAATGGTGGTCTTTTATAGTACCACAAATGAAATCAAGAAGTAATCCCATAACATCAAGGTAATAGTACATAGAAATGTCTAAAGCAGGACATGGGGACATAACGGGAAAATAAAGAAAAGGAGGGGGAGGAGAGGCAGCATCACAGTGTAATTGATACAAAAGGTAGGCAGTCATGACCAGGCAGAGGGTCGGGACCTGATCAAAGATTATACATAAAGCACCGGACACAGGTTTAAGAACATACAGCAAATTACTATGTACAAAACTGTACATATAAGCATATTTAGTCTTTACCTAGTGAAAAGGAAAGAGCATCCTACTTGTAAGATTTTGTATTCTAGAGGGACTATGGGGGTCATTCCGACCTGATCGCACGCTAGGATTTTTTGCTGCGATCAGGTCAGTACTGCACATGCGTATGTACCACAATGCGCAGGCGCGTCGTACAGGTACAAAGCGGATCGTTGCTGAGCGATGGATTTTACGAAGAATCTATTCGCACAGCCGATCGCAAACTTGTGCAGCCGAGCGGTGAAAACTTTTTGTACCGCTCGGCTGCACATCGATCGCACACTTGCAAAGCTAACATACACTCACCTATAGGTGGCGACTATCTGTTAGCAGCGCTGCAAAAAATAGTGAGCGATCAACTCGGAATGACCCCCTATAGGTGATCACATAGAGGCGAGCAGAGATGATGTACTCAGAGGCTGGAGAGCTAGGCTTGAATTAAGAGGTCAGTATTAAGGACTTGTATAAAGGCTGAGAGGTTATTTAAGCATGGAAGGGCATTCCAGAGGTAAGGACCAGTGTACGAGCATCCGTGAGGCAACTCATTGGCAGGGTGAAGTGGAGTGTATGCGGAAATGAGGCTGGAGATGAATGGAGGAAGCCAGTGGAGAGACTGGCACAGGGTGACCGAGTTTAGGATAGCACAGAGGGGGAAGGGGGGGTTGGCTGGTGATAAGACTACAGCAGACTAGGTGAGGAATTATAAGGTTATGCATGACCTGTTTAGTGTCTTCCAAGGTGACAAAGAGACTTGGAGATAATACAGAGGTGGGTGCAGTAGGGTTGGCAGAGGGAATGAATGTGGGAGGAGAAATGGAAGACACCCAGGCAGCAGACTAGAGGGACAGAGAAGAGGAGGATGGGAACAGCAAAGATTTTTTCCAGAGCATTAAATGGCTGAACCTTGGAAACGGAAATGACCATGTGAAGGTGAGCATTGCAGACTTTTATAAAATTGAAAAATGAAATATTTTAAAACCATTGAATTTCATTTGAATGAAACAACTAATATTTCTTTTGACTGGTATTTTCCTTCCATTTTATTTTAAGTCAAGCTTGGCATCTAGCCAACATAATTACTGTGGTAACTGAATTATGACTGACCAATCATATAGTTTTACCTCAATCAAGAAGCGGTGTTGCTTTGTGTCAAGTAGTGGTACCAGTATGCTGCTAATGAATATGAATGGTTCATCTGTTGCCCTGAATTTAATGGCTTACTGGTCTTCACACCTTCAAGGAGATGATGGATGGACACATACACCCCCTGGACCACCTGCCTTCCTGCAGGTTCATCCACCACCAGAGGAACAGAGTAGCCTCTGGCACCAGACAAAAAACTTTGTGAATTGTCAACATGTCCCAGAGCTTCTGAAGGATGTCTTTGAATAGTTCTAGGCCCTACACACTGGCCGATAACACTGAAAGATATGAATCTAAGGAACTGAGAGAACACCATTGAATCCCAGGAGCGAACCAGAATGGTGCTTTGTAGATTCTGTTCTCTAACTTGCCTAGAAAGACTTTCCTTAAGCGTTATCTGCAGGGACTGATTGGCCCTTTGTTGGATTGTGCAGTCACGCATTTCTCCTGGCCATGAAAAAATCAAACATGAACTGTGCTGTTAAGACATATTATGTGGATAATGTTCTTCCCATTTCATCCCTGATATTTCTCTGACGTCCTAAGTGGATGCTGGGACTCCGTAAGGACCATGGGGATTAGCGGCTCCGCAGGAGACTGGGCACAACTAAAGAAAGCTTTAGGACTACCTGGTGTGCACTGGCTCCTCCCACTAAGACCCTCCTCCAGACCTCAGTTAGATTCTTGTGCCCGGCTGAGCTGGATGCACACTAGGGGCTCTCCTGAGCTCCTAGAAAGAAAGTATATTTAGGTTTTTTATTTTACAGTGAGATCTGCTGGCAACAGACTCACTGCAGCGAGGGACTAAGGGGAGAAGAAGCGAACCTACCTAACAGGTGGTAGTTTGGGCTTCTTAGGCTACTGGACACCATTAGCTCCAGAGGGATCGACCGCAGGACCCGACCTTGGTGTTCGTTCCCGGAGCCGCGCCGCCGTCCCCCTTACAGTGCCAGAAGCATGAAGAGTCCGGAAAATCGGCGGCAGAAGACTTCGGTCTTCACCAAGGTAGCGCACAGCACTGCAGCTGTGCGCCATTGCTCCTCATGTACACCTCACACTCCGGTCACTGATGGTTGCAGGGCGCTGGGGGGGGCGCCCTGAGGGCAATATATGACACCTTGGCTGGCAAATCTACATCATATATAGTCCTAGAGGCTATATAGATGTAAAATTACCCCTGCCAGTATTCCAGAAAAAGCGGGAGAAAGTCAGTTGAAAAAGGGGCGGGGCTTCTCCCTCAGCACACTGGCGCCATTTTCTCTTCACAGTGCAGCTGGAAGACAGCTCCCCAGGCTCTCCCCTGTAGTTTTCAGGCTCAAAGGGTTAAAAAGAGAGGGGGGGGGGGGCACTAAATTTAGGCGCAATATATGTGTACAAGCAGCTATTTGGGGAAAAATCACTCAGTTATAGTGTTAATCCCTGCATTATATAGCGCTCTGGTGTGTGCTGGCATACTCTCTCTCTGTCTCCCCAAAGGACTTTGTGGGGTCCTGTCCTCAGTCAGAGCATTCCCTGTGTGTGTGCGGTGTGTCGGTACGGCTGTGTCGACATGTTGGATGAGAAAGGTTACGTGGAGGCGGAGCAGAGGCCGATAAATGGGATGTCGCCCCCTGTGGGGCCGACACCAGAGTGGATGGATAGGTGGAAGGTATTAACCGACAGTGTCAACTCCTTACATAAAAGGCTGGATGACGTAACAGCTGTGGGACAGCCGGCTTCTCAGCCCGCGCCTGCCCAGGCGTCTCAAAGGCCATCAGGGGCTCAAAAAACGCCCGTTACCTCAGATGGCAGACACAGATGTCGACACGGAGTCTGACTCCAGTGGCGACTATGTTGAGACATATACACAATCCACTAGGAACATCCGTTACATGATCTCGGCAATGAAAAATGTGTTACGCATTTTCTGACATGAACCCAAGTACCACATAAAAGGGGTTTTATTTTTGGGGAGAAAAAGCAGCCAGTGTTTTGTTCCCCCATCAGATGAATGAATGAAGTGTGTAAAGTAGCGTGGGTTCCCCCGATAAGAAACTGGTAATTTCTAAAAAGTTACTGATGGCGTACCCTTTCCCGCCAGAGGATAGGTCACGTTGGGAGATATCCCTTAGGGTGGATAAGGCGCTCACACGTTTGTCAAAAGGTGGCACTGCCGTCTTAAGATACGGCCACCTTGAAGGAACCTGCTGATAAAAAGCAGGAGGCGATCCTGAAGTCTGTATTTACACACTCAGGTTATATACTGAGACCTGCAATTGCTTCAGCATGGTCTGATACCCTGTCAGATAATATTAATACGCTAAGACAGGGATAATATTTTGCTAACATTGAGCATATTTAAGACGTTGTCTTATATATAAAGGATGCACAGAGGGATATTTGCCGGCTGGCATCCAGAATTAATGCAATGTCCATTCTGCCAGGAGGGTATTAGAAACCCGGCAGTGGACAGGTGATGCTGCCTGTAAAAGGCACATGGAGATTCTGCCTTATAAGGGTGAGGAATTGTTTGGGGATGGTCTCTGGGACCTCGTATCCACAGCAACAGCTGGGAAGAAAATTTTTTACCTCAGGTTTCCTCACAGCCTAAGAAAGCACCGTATTTTCAGGTACAGTCCTTTCGGCTTCAGAAAAGCAAGTGGGTCAAAGGCGCTTCCTTTCTGCACAGAGACAAGGGAAGAAGGAAAAAAGCTGCACCAGCAGCCAGTTCCCAGGATCAAAAATCTTCCCCCGCTTCCTCTGAGTCCACCGCATGACGCTGGGGCTCCACAGGTGGAGACAGGTGCGGTAGGGGCTCGTCTTGGGAACTTCAGGGACCAGTGGGCTTGCCCACAGGTGGATCTCTAGGTTCTGCAAATAGTATCACAGGGATACAGGCTGGAGTTCGAGGCAACTCCCCCTCGCCGTTACCTCACATCAGCCTTGCCGGCTGCCCTCGGAGAAAGGTAGTACTGGCGGCAATTCACAAGCTGTACTTCCAGCAGGTGAAAGCAAGGTACCCCTCCTTCAACAAGGCCGGGGTTACTATTCCAAAATGTTGTGGTACCGAAACCAGACGGTTCGGTGAGACCCATTCTAAAATTGAAAGCCTTGAACACTTATATACAAAGGTTCAAGTTCAAAATGGAATCGCTCAGGGCGATTATTGCAAGCCTGGAGAATTTCATGGTATCACTGGACATCAAGGATGATTACCTGCATGTCCCTATTTACCCTCTTCACCAGGAGTACCTCAATATTGTGGTACAGGATTGTCATTACCAATTCCAGACGTTGCCGTTGGTCTGTCCCCGGCACCGAGGTATTTACCAAGGTAGTGGCCGAAATAATTATCCCGTACTTGGACGATCTCCTTATAAAGGCGAGGTCCAGGGAGCAGTTGTTCGTCGGAGTAGCACTATCTCGGGAAGTGCTACAACAGCACGGCTGGATTCTGAATATTCCAAAGTCGCAGCTGGTTCCTACGACGCGTCTACTGTTCCTGGGTATGGTTCTGGACACAGAACAGGATAAAAAGGGTTTCTCCCGGAGGAGAAGTCCAAGGAGTTGTTGTCTCTAGACAGAGACCTCCTAATACGTATACAGGTGTCGGTGCATCAATGCACGCGAACCCTGGGAAAGATGGTAGCTTCTTACGAAGAAATTCCATTCGCCAGGTCCCATGCAAGGATTTTCCAGTGGGATCTGTTGGACAAGTGGTCCGGGTCGCATCTTCAGATGCATCGGCGGATAACCCTGTCTCCAAGGGCCAGGGTGTCGCTGTTGTGGTGGCTGCAGAGTGCTCATCTTCTAGGGGGCCGCAGATTCGGCATACAGGACTGGGTCCTGGTGACCACGGATGCCAGCCTTCGAGGCTGGGGGGCAGTCACACAGGGAAGGAACTTCCAAGGCTATGGAAAAGTCAGGAGACTTCCCTACACATAAATATTCTGGAACTGAGGGCCATTTACAATGCCCTAAGTCAGGCTAGACCCCTGCTTCAACACCGGCCGGTGCTGATCCAGTCAGACAACATCACGGCGGTCGCTCATGTAAACCGACAGGGCGGCACAAGAAGCAGGATGGCGATGGCAGAAGCCACAAGGATTCTCCGATGGGCGGAAAATCATGTGTTAGCACTGTCAGCAGTGTTCATTCCCGGAGTGGACAACTAAGAAACCTCCACCCGGGACAGTGGGGACTTCATCCAGAAGTCTTCCAAATGATTGTACACCGTTGGGAAAGGCCACAGGTGGACATGATGGCGTCCCGCCTCAACTAAAAGTTACAAAGATATTGCGCCAGGTCAAGGACCCTCAGGCGATAGCTGTGGACGCTCTGGTAACACCGTGGGTATACCAGTCGGTGTATGTGTTCCCTTCTCTGCCTCTCTTACCCAGGGTAATGAGAATAATAAGGAGAGGAGTAAGAACTATACTCATTGTTCCGGGTTGGCCAAGAAGAGCTTGGTAACCAGAACTCCAAGAAATGATCTCAGAGGACCCATGGCCTCTGCCGCTCAGACAGGACCTGCTGCAGCAGGGGGCCTGTCTGTTCCAAGACGTACCGCAGCTGCGTTGACGGCATGGCGGTTGAACGCCGGATCCTGAAGGAAAAGGGAATTCCGGAGGAAGTTATCCCTACGCTATTTGAAGCTAGGAAAGAAGTGAACGCAAACCATTATCACCGCATATGGCGGAAATATGTTGTTTACTGTGAGGCCAGGAAGGCCCCAAAGGAGAAATTTCAGCTAGGTCGATTTCTGCACTTCCTACAGTCAGAGGTGACTATGGGCCTAAAATTGGGTTCCATTAAGGTCCAGATTTCGGCTCTATCGATTTTCTTCCAAAATTGAACTGGATTCACTGCCTGAAGTTCAGACTTTTGTTAAGGGAGTGCTGCATAGTCAGCCCCCGTTTGTGCCTCCAGTGGCACCGTGGGATCTCAACGTGGTGTTGGATTTCCTGAAGTCGCATTGGGTTGAGCCACTTAAATCCGTGGAGCTATAATACCTCACGTGGAAAGTGGTCATTCTGTGGGCCTTGGCCAGGCGTGTAGCAGAATTGGCGGCTTTGTCATACAAAAGCCCTTATCTGTATTTTATATGGATAAGGCGGAATTGAGGACTCGTTCCCAATTCCTTCCTAAGGTGGTATAATTTTTTAATGTGAACCAACCTATTGTGGTGCCTGCGGCTACTTGGGACTTGGAGGATTCCAAGTTACTGGATGTAGTCAGGGCCCTGAAAAGTATGTGTTTCCAGGACAGCTGGAGTCAGGAAAACTGACTCGCTATTTCTCCTGTATGCACCCAACAAGCTGGGTGCTCCTGCTTCTAAGCAGACGATTGCTCGCTGGATCTGTAGCACGATTCAACTTGCACATTCTGTGGCTGGACTGCCGCTCCCTAATTCTGTAAAAGCCCATTCCACGAGAAAAGTGGGCTCTTCTTGGGCGGCTGCCCGAGGGGTCTCGGCTTTACAACTTTGCCGAGCTGATACTTGGTCGGGTTAAAACATTTTTGTAAGAGTCTACAAGTTTGATACCCTGGCTGAGGAGGACCTAGAGTTTGCTCATTCGGTGCTGCAGAGTCATCCGCACTCTCCCGCCCGTTTGGGAGCTTTGGTATAATCCCCATGGTCCTTACGGAGTCCCAGCATCCACTTAGGACGTCAGAGAAAATAGATTTACCGGTGAGTAAAATCTTATTTCTCGTAGTCCGTAGTGGATGCTGGGCGCCCATCCCAAGTGCGGTTTGTCTGCAATACTTGTTTATAGTTATTGCCTAACTAAAGGGTTATTGTTGAGCCATCTGTTGAGAGGCTCAGTTACATTTCATACTGTTAACTGGGTATAGTATCACGAGTTATACGGTGTGATTGGTGTGGCTGGTATGAGTCTTATCCGGGATTCAAAATCCTTCCTTATTGTGTCAGCTCTTCCGGGCACAGTATCCTAACTGAGGTCTGGAGGAGGGTCTTAGTGGGAGGAGCCAGTGCACACCAGGTAGTCCTAAAGCTTTCTTTAGTTGTGCCCAGTCTCCTGCGGAGCCGCTAATCCCCATGGTCCTTACGGAGTCCCAGCATCCACTACGGACTACGAGAAATAGATTTACCGGTGAGTAAAATCTTATTTTTTGTCCAAACAAAATCAACCCAGAAAAGGGATTGGTAAAACTGTCAACACATCTAACTAACTTACATCTAACTGTCCAATTTATCTAACCAACTTACGTACTCCACACATCTAACCAACGTTTACATCAGACCAGCCAACCAATTAACATCTCAAACTGAATGATTCTGATGTCACCAAAATGCTTCTATTGTTTAAAAAAAAAAAAGATTTATGGTAAGACTTACCATGATTAAATCTCTTTCTGCGAAGTACACTGGATTCCACAGGGAATAACATCGGGGTGTAGAGCTGGATCTTGTCCCGAGGCACCAACAGGCTAAAGATTTGACTGTTCCCAAGATGCACTGCACCACCTTCTCTATATCCCCGCCTCCAGGCACTGGAGCTCCGTTTTGTTAACCAGTCCAATGCAGTAGCAGGTAAAAGAGACAGTAGATGTTAGCCACATAGAACCACATTATCACGACAGGAGAAGGTACCAGCGGCTAACACCATACAAACCCAAAGAAGCTAAGTGCATGAGGGTGGGCGCCCTGTGGAATCCAGTGTACCACGCAGTAAGAAATTTAACTGGGGATGTCCTAAAGCAGTTCCTCATGGGAGGGGACGCACTGTAGTGGGCACAAGAACCCGGCGTCCAAAGGAGGCTTCCTGGGAGGCGGCGGTATCAAAAGCATAGAACCTGATGAACGTGTTAACTGAGGACCATGTAGCCGCCTTGCACAATTGTTCTAGGGATGCGCCACGGCGGGCCGCCCAAGAAGGTCCAACAGACCGAGTAGATTGGACCTTGTTAGCAGCAGGAGCTGGAAGTTAAGCCTGCACATAAGCCTGTACAATCACCATTCTAATCCATCTGGCCAAGGTCTGCTTATTCGCAGGCCAGCCACGTTTGTGAAAACCAAAAAGGACAAACAGAGAATCAGATCTCCTAAGGGAGGCTGTTCTCTTCACATAGATACGGAGAGCCCGTACCACATCCAAAGACCCCTTTTTGGAGGACAAAACAGGAGAGATAAAGGCCGGAAGCACAATCTCTTGGTTAAGGTGGAAAGATGACACCACCTTGGGTAGATAACCAGGGCGAGTTCTAAGAACCGCACGGTCACGGTGATAAATCAGAAAGGGTGACTGAAATGATAAGGCACCCAAGTCTGAAACCCGTCGAGCAGAGGCAGTAGCCAGCAAAAATAAGACCTTAAGCCAGTGGTTACCAAACTTTTTTGAATCACGGCGACCTAGAGTATCAGAATTTTTTTCACGGCAACCATAGACCAAAAGTTTTCTATTAAGAGATTTAGAATAAATATTAAATGAAGTATATTGTGTTTGTATGTCATCCTTAGGTTCAATTGTGTGGTGTGGGACAGGAATTGCTTCTGTTTGTCCACATATTTTATGATTGAAAGCCACCAGCACTAGTTTTGCCTGTTACATTGATCATAAATAATTTAAATTGGTCCTGGACCACCAATCCAAGGTACCCCTGCAAGTGTCCTGAGGCTCCCCAGGGTGCCTAGGCACACAGTTTAAGAACCACTGCCTTAAGTGTAAGCCATTTAAGGTCCACAGACTCAAGAGGCTCAAATGGAGACTCTTGCAGGGCATTCAGAACAACAGACAAATCCCATGGAGCCACAGGAGGGACATAGGGAGGTTCAATCCGTAAACCACCCTGAGTGAAAGTGTGAACGTCAGGAAGAGACGCAAACTTTCTCTGAAACCACACCGACAAGGTAGATATATGAACCTTGAGGGAGGACAGACGAAAGGCCTAAGTCCAGGGCCTGTTGCAGAAAAGCCAAAAGTTTGGCAGTACTGAACTTGTATAAATCATAATTCTTAGCAGCACACCAGGTGAAGTAAGAATTCCAGACCCTATAATAAATCGAAGCTGGTTTACGGGCTTTCAACATAGTTTGAATGACCGCCTCAGAAAATCCTTTAGCCCTCAGGAGTGAAGCTTCAAGAGCCACACCGTCAAAGCCAGTCGGGCCAAATCTTGGTAGACACAAGGACCCTGAACGAGGAGGTCTGGGCGTTGCGGAAGCAGAAGAGGACGCTCTATCGAGAGACCCTGCAGGTCTGAGAACCAATGCGTCTGGGCCACGCTGGAGCGATTAGAAGTAGTATTCCTCTTTCTCTGACGTCCTAGTGGATGCTGGGTACTCCGTAAGGACCATGGGGAATAGACGGGCTCCGCAGGAGACTGGGCACTCTAAAAGAAAGATTAGGTACTATCTGGTGTGCACTGGCTCCTCCCTCTATGCCCCTCCTCCAGACCTCAGTTAGAATCTGTGCCCTGCCCGAGCTGGTTGCACACTAGGGGCTCTCCTGAGCTTCTAGAAAAGAAAGTATTTGTTAGGTTTTTTATTTTCAGTGAGATCTGCTGGCAACAGACTCACTGCTACGAGGGACTGAGGGGAGAGAAGCGAACCTACCTACTTGCAGCTAACTTGGGCTTCTAAGGCTACTGGACACCATTAGCTCCAGAGGGATCGAACACAGGGCCCGACCTCGATCGTCCGGAGCCGTGCCGCTGTCCCCCTTGCAGAGCCAGAAGACCGAAGAGAATCCTGAAAATCGGCGGCTGAAGACTTCGGTCTTCATTAAGGTAGCGCACAGCACTGCAGCTGTGCACCATTGCTCCCTATGCACAGCACACACTCCGGTCACTGATGGGTGCAGGGCGCTGGGGCGCCCTGGGCAGCAATTAGAGTACCTTACATGGCTAATTGACACATAATACAGCTTTTAAGCTGTATATGTGCATAATCCCCCGCCATTATACAGATAAAAAAGCGGGAGAAGTCCGCCGAGAAGGGGGTGGGGCTATCTTCCTCAGCACACCGGCGCCATTTTCTCTTCACAGCTCCGCTGGAAGACAGCTCCCCAGGCTCTCCCCTGCAGTTTCCAGGCTTCAAGGGTAAAAAAGAGAGGGGGGGCACTAAATTTAGGCGCAAAACTATATATAAAAGCAGCTATAGGGAAAATTGCTTTTGTTAGTGTAAATCCCTGATTATATAGCGCTGTGGTGTGTGCTGGCATACTCTCTCTCTGTCTCCCCAAAGGACTTTGTGGGGTCCTGTCCTCAGTCAGAGCATCCCTGTGTGTGTGCGGTGTGTCAGTACGGCTGTGTCGACATGTTTGATGAGGAGGGTTACGTGGAGGCGGAGCAGGAGCCGATAAGTGTGATGTCACCCCCTGCGGGGCCGACACCAGAGTGGATGGATATGTGGAAGGTTTTAACCGACAGTGTCAACTCCTTACATAAAAGGTTTGACGACGTGACAGCCATGGGACAGTCGGCATCTCAGCCCGCACCTGCCCAGGCGTCTCAGAGGCCATCAGGGGCTCAAAAACGCCCGCTGACTCAGATGGCAGACACAGATGTCGACACGGAGTCTGACTCCAGTGTCGATGAGGATGAGATAAATGTACAGTCCACAAGGGCCATCCGATGTATGATTACGGCTATGAAAAATGTTTTACACATTGCTGACATAAACCCGGTTACCACAAAAAAGGGTATTATGTTTGGGGAGAAAAAGCAGCCAGTGACTTTTCCCCCATCTGATGAGTTGAATGAACTGTGTGAAGAAGCGTGGTGTTCCCCTGATAAGAAACTAGTAATTTCTAAGAGGTTACTGACGGCGTACCCTTTCCCGCCAACGGATAGGTTACGTTGGGAAACATCCCCTAGGGTGGACAAGGCGCTCACACGTTTATCTAAAAAGGTGGCACTGCCCTCAGGATACGGCCGCCTTAAAGGTGCCTGCAGATAGAAAGCAGGAGGCTATCCTGAAGTCTGTATATACACACTCAGGTACTATACTGAGACCTGCAATTGCTTCGGCATGGATGTGTAGTGCTGCAGCAGCATGGTCTGATACCCTGTCAGACAACATTGATACCCTCGACAGGGATACTATTTTGCTAACTATAGAGCATATTAAGGATGTAGTCCTATATATGAGGGATGCACAGAGGGACATTTGCCGACTGGCATCCAGAATAAATGCGATGTCCATTTCTGCCAGGAGAGTATTATGGACTCGGCAGTGGACAGGTGATGCCGACTCTAAAAGGCACATGGAGGTTTTGCCTTATAAGGGTGAGGAATTGTTTGGGGACGGTCTCTCGGACCTTGTATCCACAGCGACAGCTGGGAAGTCGACTTTTTTACCTCACGTTCCTTCACAGCCTAAGAAAGCACCGTATTATCAAGTACAGTCCTTTCGGCCTCAGAAAGGCAAGCATGTCAGAGGCGCATCCTTTCTGCCCAGAGGCAGGGGAAGAGGAAAGAAGCTGCATCAGACAGCCAGTTCCCAGGAACAAAAATCCTCCCCTGCTTCCACTAAATCCACCGCATGACGCTGGGGCTCCACAGGGGCCCGTCTCCGGAACTTCAGCGACCAGTGGGTTCGCTCACAGGTGGATCTCTGGGTTCTACAAGTGGTATCTCAGGGATACAAGCTGGAATTCGAGACGTCTCCCCCTCGCCGTTACCTCAAATCAGCCTTGCCAGCTACTCCCCAGGACAGGGAGGTAGTACTGGCGGCAATTCACAAGCTGTACCTCCAGCAGGTGATAATCAAAGTTCCCCTCCTTCAACAGGGACGGGGTTACTATTCCACAATGTTTGTGGTACCGAAACCAGACTGTTCGGTGAGACCCATTCTAAATTTGAAATCCTTGAACACATATAAGAAAGTTCAAGTTCAAAATGGAATCGCTCAGAGCGGTTATTGCAAGCCTGGAAGAGGGGGATTATATGGTATCACTGGACATCAAGGATGCTTACCTACATGTCCCGGTTTACCCACCTCACCAGGAGTACCTCCGTTTTGTGGTACAGGACTGCCATTACCAATTCCAGACGTTGCCGTTTGGTCTGTCCACGGCACCGAGGGTATTTACCAAGGTAATGGCCGAAATGATGATACTCCTTCGAAAGAAGGGAGTTATAATTATCCCGTACTTGGACGATCTCCTTATAAAGGCGAGGTCCATGGAGCAGTTGTTGGTCGGAGTAGCACTATCTCAGGAAGTGCTACAACAGCACGGCTGGATTCTGAATATCCCAAAGTCGCAGCTGGTTCCTACGACGTGTCTGCTGTTCTTGGGTATGATTCTGGACACGAAACAGAAGAAGGTGTTTCTCCCGGAGGAGAAGGCCACGGAGTTGTCATCTCTGGTCAGAGACCTCCTGAAACCAAAACAGGTGTCGGTGCATCACTGCACGCGAGTCCTAGGAAAGATGGTAGCTTCTTACGAAGCGATTCCCTTCGGCAGGTTCCATGCAAGGATCTTTCAGTGGGATCTGTTAGACAAGTGGTCCGATTCGCATCTTCAGATGCATCGGTTGATCGCCCTGTCCCCGAGGGCCAGGGTGTCTCTGCTGTGGTGGCTGCAGAGTGCTCATCTTCTCGAGGGCCGCAGATTCGGCATACAGGACTGGGTCCTGGTGACCACGGATGCAAGCCTCCGAGGTTGGGGGGCAGTCACTCAGGGAAGAAGCTTCCAAGGACAATGGTCGAGTCAGGAGGCTTCCCTACACATAAATATTCTGGAACTAAGGGCCATTTACAATGCCCTAAGTCAAACAAAACCCCTGCTTCAAAACCAGCCGGTGCTGATTCAGTCAGACAACATCACAGCGGTCGCCCATGTAAACCGACAGGGCGGCACAAGAAGCAGGATGACGATGGCAGAGGCCACAAGGATTCTCCGATGGGCGGAAAATCACGTGATAGCACTGTCAGCAGTGTTCATTCCGGGAGTGGACAACTGGGAAGCAGACTTCCTCAGCAGGCACGACCTCCACCCGGGAGAGTGGGGACTTCATCCAGAAGTCTTCCAGCTGATTGTAAATCATTGGGAAAGGCCACAGGTGGACATGATGGCGTCCCGCCTCAACAAAAAGCTAAAAAGATATTGCGCCAGGTCAAGGGACCCTCAGGCGATAGCTGTGGACGCTCTAGTGACACCGTGGGTGTACCAGTCGGTTTATGTGTTCCCTCCTCTTCCTCTTATACCAAAGGTACTGAGGATAATAAGAAAGAGAGGACTAAGAACTATACTCATTGTTCCGGATTGGCCAAGAAGGACTTGGTACCCGGAACTACAAGAAATGATCTCAGAGGACCCTTGGCCTCTGCCGCTCTGACAGGACCTGCTGCAGCAGGGGCCCTGTCTGTTCCAAGACTTACCGCGGCTGCGTTTGACGGCATGGCGGTTGAACGCCGGATCCTGATTGAAAAGGGCATTCCGGTTGAAGTCATTCCTACGCTGATAAAAGCTAGGAAGGATGTGACAGCAAAACATTATCACCGCATATGGCGAAAAGATGTTGCTTGGTGTGAGGCTATGAAGGCCCCAACAGAAGAATTTCAGCTGGGTCGATTTCTGCACTACCTACAGTCAGGAGTGACTATGGGCCTAAAATTGGGATCCATTAAAGTCCAGATTTCGGCGCTGTCTATTTTCTTTCAAAAAGAACTGGCTTCACTGCCTAAAGTTCAGACGTTTGTTAAGGGAGTGCTGCATATTCAGCCCCCTTTTGTGCCTCCAGTGGCACCTTGGGATCTCAACGTGGTGTTGGATTTCCTAAAATCACATTGGTTTGAGCCACTTCAGACCGTGGAGTTGAAATATCTCACGTGGAAAGTGGTCATGCTTTTGGCCTTGGCTTCCGCTAGGCGTGTGTCAGAATTGGCGGCTTTGTCATGTAAAAGCCCCTATCTGATCTTCCATATGGACAGGGCAGAATTGAGGACTCGTCCCCAATTTCTCCCTAAGGTGGTATCAGCGTTTCATTTGAACCAACCTATTGTGGTGCCTGCGGCTACTCGTGACTTGGAGGCTTCCAAGTTGCTGGATGTAGTCCGGGCCCTGAAAATTTATGTTTCCAGGACGGCTAGAGTCAGAAAAACTGACTCGCTGTTTATCCTGCATGCACCCAACAAGCTGGGTGCTCCTGCTTCTAAGCAGACTATTGCTCGCTGGATCTGTAGCACGATTCAACTTGCACATTCTGCGGCTGGACTGCCGCATCCTAAATCAGTCAAAGCCCATTCCACGAGGAAGGTGGGCTCTTCTTGGGCGGCTGCCCGAGGGGTCTCGGCTTTACAACTTTGCCGAGCTGCTACCTGGTCGGGATCAAACACGTTTGCAAAATTCTACAAGTTTGATACCCTGCTGAGGAGGACCTTGAATTTGCTCATGCGGTGCTGCAGAGTCATCCGCACTCTCCCGCCCGTTTGGGAGCTTTGGTATAATCCCCATGGTCATTACGGAGTACCCAGCATCCATTTCTGCAATACTTGTATATAGTTATTGCTTAACTAAAGGGTTATTGTTATGAGCCATCTGTTCAGTGAGGCTCAGTTGTTATTCATACTGTTAACTGGGTATAGTTATCACGAGTTGTACGGTGTGATTGGTGTGGCTGGTATGAGTCTTACCCTGGATTCCAAATCCTTTCCTTGTAGTGTCAGCTCTTCCGGGCACAGTTTCCCTAACTGAGGTCTGGAGGAGGGGCATAGAGGGAGGAGCCAGTGCACACCAGATAGTACCTAATCTTTCTTTTAGAGTGCCCAGTCTCCTGCGGAGCCCGTCTATTCCCCATGGTCCTTATGGAGTACCCAGCATCCACTACGGACTACGAGAAATAGAATTACCGGTGAGTAAATTCTTATTTTCTTGCTTGAACTTCCTTATTACCCTGGGCAGAAGTGACACCGGAGGGAACACGTACGGCAACCAAAAGTTCCATGGAATTGCCAGTGCATCCACGATCGCTGCTTGAGGATCCCTTGTTCTTGCTCCGAAGACCGAAACCTTGAGATTGTGTCGAGACGCCATCAGGTCTACATCTGGTAGGTCCAACTTGTCCACTAGGAGTTGAAATACTTCTGGATGAAGGCTCCACTCTCCGGTGTGTACGTCCTGACGACTGAGGAAGTGCGCTTCCCAGTTGAGGACCCCCAGAATGAACACTGCCGATATGGCTGGCAGATGGCATTCCATCCATTGAAGGATCTTTCACACTTTCCATGCGGCTTCGCGTGCCGCCTTGATGATTTATGTACGTCACCGTGGTGGCGTTGTCCGACTGTACTTGAACAGGCATGTTCTGTACCAGAGGCAGGGCAAGTTTCAGAGCATTGAACACTGCCCGCAACTCCAGAATATTTATCGGGAAGAGAGATTCCTCCCTGGTCCACCAATCCTGAAGAGAGTGTTGCTCCAGCACCACGCCCCAACCCCGCAGACTGGCATCCGTCGTTAGGAGGACCCAGTTGGAGATCCAGAAGGAACGACCCCTGCTCAATTGTTGGTCCTGTAGCCACCAGCTCAGTGACAGACGAACCTCTGGAGTCAAGGAGATCATGCGAGATCTGATCCGGTGAGGCAGGCAATCCCACCTGACATGGATTAGCTTCTGCAGAGGGCGAGAGTGAAATTGAGGGTACTCTACCATGTCAAAAACCGACACCATGAGGCCTAGTACTTGCATCGCCGAGTGTATCGACACTCGTGGGCGAGAGAGGAAGCATCTTATCCTGTCCTGAAGCTGCAGGACCTTTGGAGATGAGAACAAATGTTGGTTGTGTGTATCCAGTAATGCCCCCAGGTGCAGGGCCGAAACTAGGGGGGGGCTAGGGGGGCAGGCGACCTGGGCGCCGGATTGGAGGGGGCGCCGAGACCCCCTAACACCCGCCGCGGCACTTTTATAACGTTGAAACCCCCTTCTCCCGAGTGCCCAGCTCGGGGGGCGGGGTTTCGCGGAATGAAGCGATTGCGTCGTGACGTCACGGCGCAAACGCGTCATTCCACGAAACCCCGCCGGAGGAGGGAGAAGGGGGAGCCGCGCAGACCGGACGAGGAGGGAGAGGCGGCTGAAGAGCGGCGAGAACCGCTTCAAATGTAAGTCAGCCCCTCTCCCTTCCTCTCTCTCTCTCTCCCTCCACCACCGTCCTGCCGCAATGTGTAAAATGGGGACCTGTGCCTGCCGCAATGTGTAAAATGGGGACCTGTGCCTGCCTCAATGTGTAAAATGGGGACACTTTTTCCTGCCACAATGTGTAAAATGGGGACACTTGCCAGCGTACTGTGTAAAATGGGGACCTGTGCCTGCCGCAATGTGTAAAATGGGGACACTTGCCAGCGTACTGTGTGAAATGGGGACCTGTGCCTGCCGCAATGTGTAAAATGGGGACACTTGCCAGCGTACTGTGTAAAATGGGGACCTGTGCCTGCCGCAATGTGTAAAATGGGGACACTTGCCAGCGTACTGTGTAAAATGGGGACCTGTGCCTGCCGCAATGTGTAAAATGGGGACACTTGCCAGCGTACTGTGTAAAATGGGGACCTGTGCCTGCCGCAATGTGTAAAATGGGGACACTTTTTCCTGCCGCAATGTGTAAAATGGGGACCTGTGCCTGCCGCAATGTGTAAAATGGGGACACTTTTTCCTGCCGCAATGTGTAAAATGGGGACACTTTCCTGCCGCAATGTGTAAAATGGGGACACTTGCCAGCGTACTGTGTAAAATGGGGACACGTGCCTGCCGCAATGTGTCAAATGGGGACACTTTTTCCTGCCGCAATGTGTAAAATGGGGACACTTGCCAGCGTACTGTGTAAAATGGGGACACTTTTTCCTGCCGCAATGTGTAAAATGGGGACACTTTTTCCTGCCGCAATGTGTAAAATGGGGACACCTGTCTGCCGCAATGTGTAAAATGGGGAATGGGGACACTTGCCTGTCGTACTGTGTAAAATGGGGACACTTTTTCCTGGATATGAAATTCATGTTAGAAAAGGCAATTTTTCAGGTAAAAAAAGTTCTGAAAGAGATATATATATATATATATATATATAATATTTTTATTCATGTATTTATTTATTTTAATTTTTTTTATTATTATTTTTATTTATTTATTGTAAAATAATTATTATTTTTTTGCCGGGGGGGGGGTGTCAAATGACTACCTTGCCCCGGGTGACAAAAATCCTAGTTTCGGCCCTGCCAGGTGCACCATGCTCTGAGCAGGGACCAGCAAGGATTTCTTCCAATTGATGAGCCACCCGTGTGCTTGTAGGGATTGGACCGTCAGTTCCAGATGACTGGCGAGAACTTCTCGGGAGTTCGCCAGGATCAGCAAGTCGTCCAGATACGGCAGGATTCTGATACCTTGCCGACGGTGAATGGTCGTCATGACTGCCATGACCTTGGTGAAGATCCGAGGAGCTGTAGTCAGTCCGAAGGGGAAGGCTTGGAATTGATAATATAGGTTGCCAATAGCAAACTGCAGATACTGCTGATGCGATACGGTAATTGGTATGTGTAGGTAAGCATCCTGTATGTCCAGGGATACCATATAATCCTTAGGCTCCAACGCCAGAACAATAGAGCAAAGAGTTTCCATACGGAACTCGGATACCTTAACAAATTTGTTTAAAGATTTGAGGTTGAGAATTGGCCGGGAGTGCGTCAATGGGCCGGGACTAGGAACAGCGTTGAATAGTACCCCCTGCCCCTTTGAGACAGAGGCACCGGCACTATCACTCCCGTGTCCAGGAGTGATTGCATCACCAAACGTAGAGTTTTTGCCTTTAACGGACCCGAAGGGATAACCGTCAAGCAAAACCTGTGAGGGGGACGTGTCTTGAAAGAGATGGCGTATACGCGAGTGACGACTTCCCTCACCCAGGCGTCCAAAGTGGTCTGTAACCATACCTGGGTAAACCGCAGAAGCTGGCCTACCACCCTGGGATCCCCCAGGGGGAAGCCCGCCCCATCATGCAGCAGGCTTGTCTGGTTTGGAAGCAGGCTGACGGGCAGCCCAAGAACGTTTAGGCTTGAGCTTAAAGGTTTTGTAAGTGCAAGCCTATTTCAGGTACGCTTGACTCTTTGCTTTACTTGGAGATTGAAAGGAACGAAAGGAGGTACTTTTAGCCTTCGGAGCCGAAGGATTAGTACTTGGTTCTAGCAGACGCTAAATCAGCAACAATCTTGTTCAAATCTTCTCCGAATAGGATGTCTCCCTTAAAAGAGATAACTTCCAAGGTCTTTTTAGAGTCCAGGTCTACCGACCAGGACCGCAACCACAGAATCCGTCGAGCCAGAATGGACGTGGTAGACTCTTTGGCCACCAGAACACCGGCATCAGAGGCCGCCTCCTGAATGTAATGAGAGGCTGTGTTAATATATGAAAGACACTGTCTTGCATTATCAGAAAAATTCAGAGGTAGCTCTGCCTCACCAGCTTGAACCCAGGCTTCAATACCTTTTGCAGCCCAAGAAGCAGCTATTGGGGGTCTATGTACAGCACCCACAAGAGTGTAAATAGACTTCAAGCAACCCTCCACGTGCTTATCCGTCGGTTATTTCAGAGAGGTGACTGTAGTGACAGGCAGAGTAGAAGACACCACAAGACGGGCTACATGTGAGTCCACCGGTGGTGGTGTTTCCCAGTTCTTACTTAACTCTGCACAGAGGGGATAACGAGCTAGCATCTTTTTAGACCGGGAGAATTTCTTCCCTGGAGACTCCCAGGATTCCTGACATATGTCAACCAAATGGTCAGAATGTGGCAAAGCTAATTTAGTAACCTTCTGACGTTTAAACTTATCAGATTTCTTAGAGATATCTGGAGGATCAGTTTCATCCTCAATCTGAAGAATCCGTTTGATAGCCTCCAATAGGTCAGGAACATCAACGGGTGTTGTAGATTCCTCATCAGAAGCATCTGCATCAGTGTCTGATGGGTCAGTATATACCCCATCTTCATCGGATGAAGTATCCGAAACATGAGTGGATTGTGAGGAAGAAATGGCCCGCTTAGATGACACCTTGGTCCTAGGAGGGCAAAGGTTAGGCTTTTGTTTAACCAAAGACTGATTTAATTGCAGATTAACTACAGGGACAATATGTGGCGGTAATGGCGCAGGAGGTCGGACAGGGGGCGTAAGTCTCATTACTAGAGTAGTCAGTAAATTCGAAAAAGCAGCCCAAGGTGGGTCTTGGTGTGCCACTGGTGCTGCAGAGTGCAGACTGACTGAGGGGTACAGACAGTGGTGCAAGTGGGCGGGTACGGGTGGGTACGGCGTACCCGTAAGAATTTAGCCGTGGGTACGCCGTACCCACACCGACGGGCCGCCGCTCCTCTTCCCTCCCTCCCTCTGCTGCTCCACGCCGCACCCGCCGTCCCCGCCGCATCGCCGCTGATGTGAGGGGAGGAGAGCGCAGCCTGCGCCTCTCCTTCCCCTCAGTCTCCGGCGGGTGTCATAGTTTAATTCAGCGCCGATCCGTGAGCCAATCAGAGCTCGCACTGCGAGCTCTGATTGGCTCACGGATCGGCGCTGAATTAAACTGTGAGACACCCGCCGGAGACTGAGGGGAAGGAGAGGCGCAGGCTGCGCTCTGCTTCCCTCACATGACAGACAGGACGGCAGCGGGCAGCGGTGAGCAGGGAAGGGGGGGCATGTTATACCTGGCACTGGGGGATATCTGGCACTGGGGGGGGGGGGGGGGGCATTTCTATCTGGCACTGGGGGCATATCTGGCACGGGGGCATATATACCTGGCACTGGGGGATATCTGGCAAAGGGGGGGGGGGGGGCATGTATACCTGGCACTGGGGGATATCTGGCAAAGGGGGGGGGCATGTATACCTGGCACTGGGGGATATCTGGCACTGGGGGGGCATGTATACCTGGCGCTGGGGGATATCTGGCACTGGGGGCATATCTGGCACAGGGGGGCATATATACCTGGCACTGGGGGATATCTGGCACAGGGGGGGCATGTATACCTGGCACTGGGGGATATCTGGCACTGGGGGGGCATGTATACCTGGCGCTGGGGGATATCTGGCACTGGGGGGGCATGTATACCTGGCGCTGGGGGATATCTGGCACTGGGGGCATATCTGGCACAGGGGGGCATATAAACCTGGCACTGGGGGATATCTGGCACAGGGGGATATCTGGCACTGGGGGGGCATGTATACCTGGCACTGGGGGATATCTGGCACTGGGGGCATATCTGGCACAGGGGGGCATGTATACCTGGCACTGGGGGATATCTGGCACAGGGGGGCATGTATACCTGGCACTGGCGGGGCATGTATACCTGGCACTGGGGGGCATGTATACCTGGCACTGGGGGATATCTGGCACTGGGGGGGCATGTATACCTGGCACTGGGGGATATCTGGCACTGGGGGGGCATGTATACCTGGCACTGGGGGCATATCTGGCACTGTAGGGGCATTTCTGTATCTGGCACGGGGGCAATGTATATCTGACACAGTGGGGGCATTTGTGTATTTGGCACTGTGGGGCAATGTGTATCTGACACTGTGAGGCAATGTATATCTGGCACTCTGGGGGCATTTCTGTATCTGGCACTGTGGGGCAATGTGTATCTGGCACTGTGGGGCAATGTATATCTGGCACTGTGGGGCAACGTGTATCTGGCACTATTGGGGTCATACGTGTATCTGCCCCTCCCCCCATATGTGTATCACGCCCCCATTTTCATTGGCCACACCCCATGTGGCATTTGGCCACACCCATTTTTTTGCGCGCGCCGTACCCGTAAGACATTTTTTCTACTTGCACCACTGGGTACAGAACCCCTGTTACCTGGACCCTCAGCTGGAATATTTTCCTCAGATAAATCTGCGGCGTCAGCACTGCATGATGCAGGATCAGCCACGTATCTCCCGCCCTGTGTAGAGAGACATTATATGGAAACGTAGCCTTAGGGCGTAACAGTACAATATAGCCAGACACAGTATCTGGAAAAAACAAAAACCTGTGGAGTGTGACTGCCAATGCAGAACACAGAGGATTTAAGTGGTATATGGTGACTGAAATACACAGAGAAAAATACAAAACAACAGTATATCCTGTGAAACACTATATATATATATCTCACTTCCACTAACTGTAGGGGTACCCCAAGGTTCTGTCCTTGGTCCTCTTCTCTCTCTATACGTCCTCACTAGGTAAGCTCATTAGTTCTTTTGGTTTCCAATATCATCTCTATGCTGATGACACCCAAATCTATCTTTCCTCTCCAGACCTCTCCCCTGCTCTCCTCACTCGTATCTCCAACTGTCTCTCTGCTACCTCTTCCTGGATGTCCCAGCGCTTTCTTAAACTTAACGTGTCTAAGACCGAGCTGATCATCTTCCCTCCCTCCCGCATAACCTCACCTCCTACAATCTCATTATCTATTGATGGCACTACTATCTCGTCTAGCACCCAAGTGCGCTGTCTTGGAGTAATACTTGACTCCTCCCTCTCCTTCAAACCACACATTCAGCACCTCTCACAAACCTGCCGTTTTCATCTAATAAATATTTCCAGGATCAGACACTTTCTGACCCAGGATGTTACTAAGACTCTTATCCACTCACTGGTCATCTCCAGACTGGACTACTGTAATCTCCTCCTGACTGGCATTCCTGACAAATACCTCTCTCCACTCCAATCTATCCTCAATGCTGCTGCCCGGCTCATCTTCCTCACCAAACGCACTACGTCCACCTCTCCTCTCTTACTAGACCTTCACTGGCTCCCCTTCCCTTTCAGAATCCATTTCACGCTTCTCACACTCGCTTACAAAGCCCTCACCCACTCCTCTCCCATCTACATCTCTGACCTTATCTCCCTTTACACTCCCACCCGTCCTCTTCGCTCTGCTAATGCATGCCGACTCTCCTGCCTACGGATTACTTCCTCCCACTCCTACCTCCAAGATTTTTCACGTGCTGCACCACTTCTCTGGAATTCCCTACCTCTCCCCCTCAGACTCTCTACAAAACTTCAAACGTACTCTCAAGACCCACTTCTTCACCAAACCCAGCCAAATCTCATCCTAACCCTCTGTTCTACGCTCTCTATGTACCCCATCTGTCTCACCCCTGTCTGTCTACCCCTCCCCTTTAGAATGTAAGCTCTCACGAGTCGGGCCCTCTTCCCTCATGTGCTTATCCTTTCTTACTTTAATAATCTTCAACTGCATCAACTCCAGCAGTCTTCTGCCACCTGATACTTATTCCAGTGTCATCTGCTGATGTAACTATGTTCATTTACCCTGTACTTGTCCTATACTGTCATCAACTGTAAGTTGCTGTTTTCCTGTTTGATTATCTGTTTATGTACTCTGTAATTGGGCGCTGCGGAACCCTTGTGGCGCCATATAAATAAATTATAATAATATATTTATAACCCCCTCAGGGTACAGAATATAGTGATAGCAAGATGTGATACACGGAATGGAAACCATATGGCAGCTATAGGCACACACAGTCACACGTGCAATGCAGAAATTATTACACACAAAATAAGACTGCACTGGACTAGTAATACTACATAAAACTATGTATGTATACAGCTATAACAATGCACAGTAAACACTGGATGTATATCACAGAATACTTGTACTAAATATTCCTGTAGTTATGCACTTGTTCTTAACTAACACTGTCTAAACGACATGTAGAATACTTAAGTGTCCTGTAAATGCACAGCGCTGATGAGGCAGGTGGCTTTACAGAGGAGACAGTGGGGGTAATTCCAAGTTGATCGCAGTAGGATTTTTGTTAGCAGTTGGACAAAACCATGTGCACTGCAGGGGAGGCAGCTATAACATGTGCAGAGAGAGTTAGATTTGGGTGGGTTATTTTGTTTCTGTGCAGGGTAAATACTGGCTGCTTTATTTTTACACTGCAATTTAGATTGCAGATTGAACACACCACACCCAAATCTAACTCTCTCTGCACATGTTATATCTGCCCCCCCCCCTGCAGTGCACATGGTTTTGCCCAACTGCTAATAAAAATCCTGCTGCGATCAACTCAGAATTACCCCCAGTGTCCAGCAGTCCCAGAATCAGTGCAGCTCTGTGTAATGCTGACAGGGATTGAGAGAGAGAGAGATGCAGCTCCAGGGCGGTATCATCTGCTGTAGATGATGCCAGGGGCTACAGGTCAGCGCCTTATCCCCTCTGCTGGGCTTCACCACCGGGTATTATGGAGCCTGTAATAAACGGATTTTAGTAAATCCGACCTGTGCTCCTTGCCCTAGTGGATACAGTGGGGTCCCTGCACAGCCACAGTGTCCATGGACCACGTCCGGATCGCAATTTGGGCGGGTCCCACCTGGGGGACCCTCTTACCTCCTCCCTGTAAGTGCAGCCACGTGATCCAGGAGAGCAGCAGCGGTGATGTGTGCCTGATGAGATCGGAGCGCCTCCGCTGTAAGTACCCGGCAACCAGGGCGCGGGAGTATACAGCGCCGCTGGTGGAGGTGATGGAGCAGCAGCACTATATGTCAGTGATATATAGCATCTAGTGCCTGTGCTGTGGCCCTTGAAGTCTTCTTTCTTCTCAGAAAAGCTCTTTTCAGGACTGCCTAACGCAGCCCTCCCTATTAACTGCAGACACCAACTTACAAACTGAGCTCCAGTGCCTGGAGGCGGGGATATAGAGGAGGCGGGGATATAGAGGAGGTGGTGCAGTGCATCTTGGGAACAGTCAAAGCTTTAGCCCAGTGATGGCTAACCTTGACACTCCAACTGTTGTTGAACTACACATCCCAGCATGCCCTGCATCAGTTTTAGCATGGCCAAACAGCAAAACTGTAGCAGGGCATGCTGGAATGTGTAGTTCAACAACAGCTGGAGTGTCAAGGTTAGCCCTCACTGCTTTAGCCTGTTGGTGCCTCGGATCAAGATCCAACTCTACACCCCTTTGTAATTTCCTGTGGAATCCCAGTGTACCCCGCTGCAGAAAAAGGTGCGGTACCTGCCATAAAGGTACAATTTGAGGGTATGTCACTGCATCTGCAACAAGTCTCTGCGCTGTAGATGGGGGGGAAAAAATAAGAATTTACTCACCGGTAATTCTATTTCTCGTAGTCCGTAGTGGATGCTGGGAACTCCGTAAGGACCATGGGGAATAGCGGGCTCCGAAGGAGGCTGGGCACTCTAGAAAGATCTTAGACTACCTGGTGTGCACTGGCTCCTCCCACTATGACCCTCCTCCAAGCCTCAGTTAGGTACTGTGCCCGGACGAGCGTACACAATAAGGAAGGATTTTGAATCCCGGGTAAGACTCATACCAGCCACACCAATCACACCGTACAACTCGTGATATGAAACACAGTTAACAGTATGAAACAATAGAGCCTCTCAACAGATGGCTCAACAATAACCCGATTTAGTTAACAATAACTATGTACAAGTATTGCAGATAAACCGCACTTGGGATGGGCGCCCAGCATCCACTACGGACTACGAGAAATAGAATTACCGGTGAGTAAATTCTTATTTTCTCTAACGTCCTAGTGGATGCTGGGAACTCCGTAAGGACCATGGGGATTATACCAAAGCTCCCAAACGGGCGGGAGAGTGCGGATGACTCTGCAGCACTGAATGAGAGAACTCCAGGTCCTCCTCAGCCAGGGTATCAAATTTGTAGAATTTTGCAAACGTGTTTGCCCCTGAACAAGTAGCTGCTCGGCAAAGTTGTAAAGCCGAGACCCCTCGGGCAGCCGCCCAAGATGAGCCCACCTTCCTTGTGGAATGGGCATTGACAGATTTTGGCTGTGGCAGGCCTGCCACAGTATGTGCAAGCTGAATTGTACTACAAATCCAACGAGCAATAGTCTGCTTAGAAGCAGGAGCACCCAGCTTGTTAGGTGCATATAGGATAAACAGCGAGTCAGATTTTCTGACTCTAGCCGTTCTGGAAACATATATTTTCAGTGCCCTGACAATGTCTAGCAACTTGGAGTCCTCCAAGTCCCTAGTAGCCTAGGCACCACAATAGGCTGGTTCAGGTGAAACGCTGACACCACCTTTGGGAGAAACTGGGGACGAGTCCTCAATTCTGCCCTATCCATATGGAAAATCAAATAAGGGCTTTTACAAGACAAAGCCGCCAACTTTGATACTCGCCTGGCAGAAGCCAAGGCCAATAACATAACCACCTTCCACGTGAGATATTTCAGATCCACGGTTTTTAGTGGTTCAAACCAATGTGATTTTAAGAAACTCAACACCACGTTGAGATCCCAAGGTGCCACAGGAGGCACAAACGGGGGCTGACTCTGCAGCACTCCTTTTATAAATGTCTGAACTTCAGGTACTGAAGCTAGTTCTTTTTGAAAGAAAATCGACAGAGCCGAGATCTGTACCTTAATGGAACCCAATTTAAGGCCCATAGTCACTCCTGCTTGCAGGAAATGCAGAAATCGACCTAGTTGAAATTCCTCTGTTGGGGCCCTTTCGGCCTCACACCATGCAACATATTTTCGCCATATGCGGTGATAATGAGTTGCTGTAACCTCTTTCCTGGCTTTAGTAAGCGTAGGAATGACTTCCTCCGGAATGCCCTTTTCCTTCAGGATCCGGCGTTCAACCGCCATGCCGACAAACGCAGCCGCGGTAAGTCTTGGAACAGACAGGGCCCCTGCTGCCGCAGGTCCTGTCTGAGTGGCAGAGGCCATGGGTCCTCTGATATAAATTCTTGAAGTTCTGGGTACCAAGCTCTTCTTGGCCATCCACAAGTATCGTTCTTACTCCTCGCCTTCTTATTATTCTCAGTACCTTTGGTATGAGAGGCAGAGGGGAGAACACATAAACCGACTGGTACACCCACGGTGTTACCAGAGCGTCCATAGCTATCGCCTGAGGGTCCCTTGACCCGGTGCAATATCTTTTATAGCTTTTTGTTGAGGCGGGACGCCATCATGTCCACCTGTGGCCTTTCCCAATGGTGTACAATCCTATTGGAAGACTTCTGGAGGAAGTCCCCATTCTCCCGGGTGGAGGTCGTGTCTGTTGAGAAGATCTGCTTCCCAGTTGTCCACTCCGGGAATGAACACCGCTGACAGTGCTAACACATGATTTTCCGCCTATCGGAGAATCCTTGTGGCTTCTGCCATCGCCATCCTGCTTCTTGTGCCGCCCTGTTGGTTTACATGGGCGACTGCCGTGATGTTGTCTGATTGGATCAGTACCGGCTGGTTTTGAAGCAGAGGCCTTGCCGGCCTCAGGGCATTGTAAATGGCCCTCAGGTCCAGAATATTTATGTGTAGGGAAATAACCTGACTTGACCAAAGTCCCTGGAAATTTCTTCCCTGTGTGACTGCCTCCCAGCCTCAAAGGCTGGAATCCATGGTCACTAGGACCTAGTCCTGTATGCCGAACCTGCGGCCCTCTTGAAGATGGGCACTCTGCAGCCACCACAGTAGAGATACCCTGGTCCTTGGAGACAGGGTTATCAGCCTATGCATCGGAAGATGCGATCCGGACCACTTGTCCAACAGGTCCCTCTGAAAAGTTCTTGTATGGAACCTGCCTAATGGGATTGCTTCGTAGGAAGCTACCATTTTTCCCAGGACTCGCGTGCAATGATGCACCGCTACCTATTTTGGCTTCAGGAGGTCTCTGACTAGAGATGACAACTCCTTGGCTTTCTCCTCCGGGAGAAACACTATTTCTGGTTTATGTCCAGAACCATCCCCAGGAACAGTAGACGTGTCATAGGAACCAGCTGTGACTTTGGACTGTTTAGAATCCAACCATGCTGTTGTAGCACTTTCCAAAATAGTGCTACCCCGACTACCAACTGCTCCTTGGACCTCGCCCTTATAACGATATTGTCCAAGTACGGGATAATTACAACTCCCTTTTTTTGAAGGAGTATCAACATTTCGGCCATTACCTTGATAAAACACCCTCGGTGCCATGTACAGTCCAAACGGCAGTGTCTGGACTTGGTAATGGTAATCCTGTACCACAAATCTGAGGTACTCCTGGCGAGGATGGTAAATGGGGACATGCAGGTAAGCATCCTTGATGTCCCAGGATACCATGTAATCCCCCTCGTCCAGGCTTGGAATAACCGCCCTGAGCGATTCCATCTTGAACTTGAATTTTTGTGTTCAAGGATTTTAAATATAAAATGGGTCACACCGAACCATGCGGTTTCGGTACCCCAACCCGTGTGGAATAGTAACCCCGTCCTTGTTGAAGTAGGGGAACCTTGAGTATTACCTGCTGGGAATACCGCTTATTAATTGCCTCTAGCACAGCCTCCCTGCCTGAGGGAGTTGTCAGCAAGGCATATTTTAGGAAACGGCTGGGGGGAGACATCTCGAATTCCAGCTTGTACCCCTGAAATACTACTTGAAAGAAACAGGGATCCACCTGTGAGCGAGCCCACTAATTGCTGAAATTTTTGAGACGGCCCCCCACCGTACCTGGCTACACCTGTGGAGCACCCGCGTCATGGTGTGGCCTCACAGGAGGCGGGGGAAGAATCTTGATTCTGGGAACAGGCTGACTGGTGCAGCTTTTTTCCCTCTACCCTTGTCTCTGTACAGAAAGGAAGCGCCATTTGTTTCTGAAGCCGAAAGGACTGTACCTTTGTCTGTGAGGAAACCTGAGGTAAAATTATTTCTTCCCAGCAGTTGCTGTGGATACGAGGTCCCAGAGACCATCCCCAAATAATTCCTCACCCTTATAAGGCTCTCTATGCGCTTTTTAAGTCAGCATCACCTGTCCAGTGACAGGTCTCTAATACCCTCCTGACAGAATGGACATTACATTTATTTTGGATGCCAGCCGGCAAAATATCCCTCTGTGCATCCCCCATATATAAGACAACGTCTTTAATATGTTTTTATGTTTGCCAACTAGTATCCCTGTTTGACAGGGTCACCGACCACGCTGCAGCAGCACTATCTGCAGGTCTCAGTCTAGTACCTGAGTGTGTAAATACAGACTTCAGGATAGCCTCCTGTTTTTTATCAACAGGTACCTATTAAAGTGGCCGTATCCTAAGACGGCAGTGCCACCTTTTTTGACAAACGTGTGAGCGCCTTATCCACCCTAGGGGATATCTCCCAGCGTAACTTATCCAGCTGGCGGGAAAGGGTACGCCATCAGTAACTTTTTATAAATTACCAGTTTCTTAACGGGGGAACCCACGCTTTCACACACTTCATTTATTCATCTGATGGGGGAACAAAACACTGCCTGTTTTTTCTCCCCAAACCTAAAACCCATTTTTAGAGGTGCTTGGGTTAAAGTCAGAAATGTATAACACATTTTTTATTGCCGGGATCACGTCACGGATGTTCCTAGTGGATTGTGTATATGTCTCCACCTTGTCGACACTGGAGTCAGACTCCGTGTCGACATCTGTGTCTGCCATCTGAGAGAGCGGGCGTTTTTGAGCCCCTGATGGCCTTTGAGACGCCTGGGCAGGCGCGGGCTGCGAAGCCGGCTGTCCCACATCTGTTACGTCATCCACCCTTTTATGTAAGGAGTTGACACTGTCGGTTAATACCTTTCACCTATCCATCCACTCTGGTGTCGGCCCCACAGGGGGCGATATCACATATATCGGCCTCTGTTCTGTCACCATATAAGCCTCCTCATTCAACATGTCGACACAGCCGTACCGACACACCGCAGACACACAGGGAATGCTCTAAACGAGGACAGGACCCACAAAAGCCCTTTGGGGGGACAGAGTAAGAGTATGCCAGCACACACCAGAGCGCTATATATATACAGGGACTAACTGAGTTATGTCCCTAATAGCTGCTTTTTATATAATATACTGTATACAGTGCCAATTTTAATGCCCCCCCCCCCTCTCTTTTCCCTCTTACTGTACTGTAGAATTGCAGGGAAGAGCCAGGGAGCTTCCTTCCAGCCGAGCTGTGAGGGAAAAATGGCGCCAGTGTGCTGAGGAGATAGGCTCCGCCCCTTTTTCGCGGCCTATTCTCCCGTTTTTTATGGAATTCTGGCAGGGGTATTTACCTCATATATAGCCCCTGGGGCCATATATTGAGGTATTTTAGCCAGCCAAGGTGTTTTTATTGCTGCCTCAGGGCGCCCCCCCCCAGCGCCCTGCACCCTCAGTGACCGGAGTGTGAAGTGTGTGAGAGGAGCAATGGCGCACAGCTGCAGTGCTGTGCGCTACCTTGGTGAAGACAGAGTCTTCATGCCGCCGATTTTCCGGACCATCTTCTTGCTTCTGGCTCTGTAAGGGGGACGGCGGCGCGGCTCCGGGACCGAACATCAAGGCTGGGCCTGCGGTCGATCCCTCTGGAGCTAATGGTGTCCAGTAGCCTAAGAAGCCCAATCCGGCTGCAAGCAGGTGAGTTCGCTTCTTCTCCCCTTAGTCCCTCGCTGCAGTGAGCCTGTTGCCAGCAGGTCTCACTGAAAATAACAAATTCTAAGACTATAACTTTCTAAGAGCTCAGTAGAGCCCCTAGTGTGCATCCAACCTCGGCCGGGCACGAAATCTAACTGAGGCTTGGAGGAGGGTCATAGTGGGAGGAGCCAGTGCACACCAGGTAGTCTAAGATCTTTCTAGAGTGCCCAGCCTCCTTCGGAGCCCGCTATTCCCCATGGTCCTTACGGAGTTCCCAGCATCCACTAGGACGTTAGAGAAAATCCTTTTACTGTAGCATCCTATGTCCTGCTGCCAGTCCGCCTGCCCCCTCCGGCATCAACAATCCCCACTCCATAGCCGCGGTGAGGGTGGGACAAAAGCTGCTGCGGCCACCGGCACAGATATGTATGAAAACGGCGGAAGGCTTTCATAGACCTCCCTGCGCCACATACTCTCTGAGCCCCGGAGCCACCTCTGCGCATGATGTCACAGAAGTGTCTCCCCGCCACAGCCCCGCCCAGATCCCCAGAAGCCCTGACTCCGCAACACAACACCTGTACTGCCGGCCTGGAAGCCCTGAGATGGCTAATGTAACGGATAGAGTGGGTGATATCGTGGAGGGTAGTGCAGTGGGTGTGCAGTGTCACTGACACTGCACAGCACTCTCACCTTTTACATTGATTCAGCGAGTCAGTCAGTTCTGCCAGCAAGTCACTATTGTTAGCCCGGTGTCCCAACGTGCCACATTATAGGGAAGGAGACACACTAAATAAACTACAGCCCCTAGCAGCCCTTAGCGCCGAAGTATTCCGGCACTAAGGGCTGCTGGGAGCTGTAGTTTATTGAGTGCATCTTCTTCCCTGTAATGTGGCGTGTTGGGACACTGGCGCTAACAGTAGTGACTGGCTGCTTGGCTGCTGTGCGAGTCTCTGAGAGAGCCACTGCCAAAGGGAGAACAGCAGCTTAGCTGCTTCCAGGAGGAGAAGCAGAAGAAGCATTACCCGCCCCTCCGCGACTTGCAGTACCTCCGGGCCCCACCTGCTGCACCCCCTCCACCACCTGCGGTGGGACTGGACTCCCTCCCCCACCCACAGCACCCCCATGGCACCACCGCACCCTCCCCCACCCGCGGCACCCCGCAACCGCTCCTCTCCCAACCACGGTGGCTTCGGACCCGCACCCACACACCTGCCCCTCCCCCACCCGTGTCACCACAGCACCAGCCCCTCCCCAACCCGCAACACCCCGCACCCGCCACTCCTTTCAACCACAGCACCTACTAGGTGATTCATCAGGCCCTGCGTGCGCTGTTCACGCTGTTGCAAGGGGCTACGCCCTTTGTCCGTGCAATATTTAATAACTCACACAATTATGATTGGAGGTAATACTCCATATAATATAAATATTGCACGCCACAAGGGCGTGCAAGGGTTAAGGGGGCATAGCCCCTTACGACGGTGTGAAGAGCGCCCGTAGGGCACGATGAATCACCTAGTAGTGTAAGAGAAGGGATCCTCCTGTCTAAACAAATCTATATCTACTGACTAAAGGAATACAGAGACAGTTACAGGAACAGCTGATTCTTTCAGCTAAATAAATATATGAGTGTTATCTAATAACAGTTCAGAATGCTGGAGTGAATCACTGCGATCTGTCAGTCAGTGTAATATCAATCCCTTTATAACACAATGTAATAGTCTCTGAGTTCCGGAGGTGCGGGAATTTTGTGCGAGTCTGTCCGTTTTTTAAAGCAGCAATCACTGACAAGAGAAAACCAACCTACCCTGTATAGCACTGGCTTACTGACACATTGTGTGTAACTATAACAGCCTACCCGGTATAGCATTGGCTTACTGACACGTTGTTTGTAACTATAGCAGCCTACCCTCTATAGCACTGGCTTACTGACACATTGTGTGTAACTATAGCAGCCTACCCTGTATAGCACTGGCTTACCGACACATTGTTTGTAACTATAGCAGCCTACCCTGTATAACACTGGCTTACTGACACACTGTAACTATAGCAGCCTACCCTGTATAGCACTGGCTTACTGACACATTGTGTATAACTTTAGCAGCTTGCCTGTATAGCACTGGCTTACTGACACTTTGGGCGAGATTCAAATCTTCTGTCCCTCCCTCCCACCCCAATTGCGCCTGCCGGCAGCATTCAAATGTTGCTGCCGATGGGTGCGATATCAGCATTCCAGCTTGCCACCCCCAAGGGTGGTGAGCTGAAATGTGCGAAAAGTGACCCGTTTGGACGCCCAAACGGGACTTTCCGCGATCGCACCCATGACTTCAGTCGGGTTTAGCCACTTTGCGCGGCTAAACCCGTCTCTTATGTGCGCGGTTAGCATGATAACGGGGGTCAATAGAATATCGCCCCGCGATCTCCCGTCACTTTAGACAGGAGATCGGGGCAATAAAACATTTGAATCCCGCCCTTTGTGTGTAACTATAGCAGCCTACACTGTATAGCACTGGCTTACTGACACTTTGGAGATGATTTAATGCAGGGTGGTGTGTCAGGAATTAAGGCACTGGGAGAGGTTAAGGATTGGCTGTGTGGGGTTGGGGTTAGGTTTAGGGATAGGGACACTGTACTTATCAGAAAACTGCTCGCTAGACAGAACTGCTCGTCACATGGCTGCTGGGACCCGGAAAAGGACGCTGGAGACACTGCTGCTATCGGGACCCGGTAAGTGAACTCCCGGTCCACCAGGTACATTGTATCATGTTTATGTGTCATCCGTGTAGACATAAATGTTTACTTAGTCACTGTTGACATGCTGAATGTAGGCATTTCAAGCATGTCCACATTCTCATGATGACATTATGCATGTTGACGTGACACTGTTGACATAATATACCACTCCCTGCTTTAAGGTGTTTAGGAGTCTAAAGGGTCTATTTACTAAGCCTTGGGTGGTGATAAAGTCGCTGGAGGTAAAGTACCAGCCAATCTGCTCCTAGCTGTCATTTTTCAAACACAGCCCGTAACATGGCAGTTAGGAGCCGATTGGGTGGTGCTTTATCTCCAGCGACTTTATCTCCATCCAAGGCTTAGAAAATAGACCATTAGATCTACCCCAGGTTTATAAGAAATCGTGCAAGCCCAGTCTCTGAGTTGAGTGACAATGCTTGCTTACTAATACCTGTACATAAAAGGTAAGTGAGTACCACGCGATTTTGGAGGTTTCCGTCTAGAGGACAATATTGTGTGAAGCTTGTCCAGGAATTATTAGGAATGGCATATGGGATCGCTCTGAATATGTGCATTAATTTAGGGGAAAGCATCATCTTATCAGCCCAGCACACGTGCCATTTTCCTCTTTTTGGCCCACCAGGCGACACAATCAGGAGATCTCATACATCAACCATGTGTGGCATTATTTACCCTGTGTGTAACAGGTAAGTACAGTGTAGTGTTGTTGCGAGTGCGGGTGTCGGTTGACGTACCGGGATTCTTCGCCCGAGATCACCTCTTGGTCCGGATCTCCTGCTGGAACCCTAGGCAGAAAGGCGAGGAACCCCCAACCCCAGAGGACCCAACACATACAGTAAGTCACCACACTTTAAGACGGTGACATTAAGATTTATTATGCAGGAACACAACTGGTCACCGCTGCAGAATTATTTGGTTAAAGAGCAAATACAATTTCACATATAAGGAAACAATGATACATATCACAATAAGAAAAGAACTTACACTAGAAATGAGCTACCATGCAATTCACTGTAAAATAATGACACAGTAATTCCCTTTTTGTCTAAATAACACTGTAATTCCCTGTACTGCCTCCAAGGTGGTTTTATCTACTCCATTAATGAGTGGCTCTCTATAATGTTCCTTACTGTCCACCTGGTGTTGCATAACATTGTCTTATTAACTCGGTGTATGCACCTCTGAATATAGTTGTTTATCCAAATAATATCAGCTGCTTACAAGCTAGATGACTGTTCCTGTTTTTTGTATGTCTCAGCAACAGGAAAAGCGGTGGGTAGCGGGAAGAAAATAAGATTTTAAACCTACCGGTAAATCTTTTTCTCGTAGTCCGTAGAGGATGCTGGGGACTCCGTAAGGACCATGGGGATAGACGGGCTCCGCAGGAGACATGGGCACTTTAAGAAAGACTTTAGGATTTGGGTGTGCACTGGCTCCTCCCTCTATGCCCCTCCTCCAGACCTCAGTTAGAGAAACTGTGCCCAGAGGAGACAGACAGGACAAGGAAAGGATTTTTGTTAAACCAAGGGCAAGATTCATACCAGCCCACACCAATCACACCGTATAACTTGTGATAAACTAACCAGTTAACAGTATGAAATTCAACATAGCTTCAGTCGGAAACTGAAAGCAACCATAACATAACCTTTATGTAAGCAAAACTATATACAAGTCTTGCAGAAGTAGTCCGCACTTGGGACGGGGCCCAGCATCCTCTACGGACTACGAGAAAAAGATTTACCGGTAGGTTTAAAATCTTATTTTCTCTTACGTCCTAGAGGATGCTGGGGACTCCGTAAGGACCATGGGGATTATACCAAAGCTCCCAAAATAGGTTGGTTCATATGAAAGGATGATACCACCTTAGGCAAGAATTGAGGACGGGTCCGCAATTCCGCCCTATCCATATGGAAAACTAAATAGGGGCTTTTGTGAGACAAATCTGCCAATTCTGACACTCGCCTAGCCGAAGCTAAGGCCAACAACATGACCACCTTCCAAGTGAGATATTTTAACTCTACTGTCTGAAGTGGTTCAAACCAGTGCGACTTAAGGAAACTCAAAACCACGTTAAGGTCCCAAGGCGCCACCGGAGGTACAAAAGGAGGCTGAATATGAAGCACTCCCTTTACAAAAGTTTGTATTTCTGGAAGTGAAGCCAATTCTTTTTGAAAGAAAATGGATAATGCCGAAATCTGAACCTTAATGGAGCCTAATTTTAGGCCCAAATTCACTCCAGTTTGTAGAAAGTGAAGGAAACGGCCCAGATGGAATTCTTCCGTAGGAGCATTCCTGGCCTCACACCAAGCAACATATTTACGCCATATACGGTGATAATGTTTAGCTGTCACATCCTTCCTGGCCTTTATCAGAGTAGGAATGACCTCATCCAGAATGCCCTTTTCCGCTAGGATCCGGCGTTCAACCGCCATGCCGTCAAATGCAGCCGCGGTAAGTCTTGGAACAGACAGGGCCCCTGTTGCAACAGGTCATGTCTTAGAGGAAGAGGCCACGGATCTTCTGTGAGCATCTCCTGCAATTCCGGGTACCAGGCCCTTCGTGGCCAATCTGGAACAATGAGAATTGTCCGAACTCCTCCTTTTCTTATTATTCTCAACACTTTTGGGATGAGAGGAAGAGGAGGAAAAACATATACTGAGTGGAAAACCCACGGTGTCACTAGTGCTTCCACCGCTACCGCCTGAGGGTCTCTTGACCTGGCGCAATACCTTTGCAGTTTTTTTTGTTTAGGCGGGACACCATCATGTCTATCTGGGGCAGGCCCCACCGGCTTGCAATCTGTGTGAAGACTTCCTGATGAAGTCCCCACTCTCCCGGATGCAGGTCGTGCCTGCTGAGGAAGTCTGCTTCCCAGTTGTCCACTCCCAGAATGAACACTGCTGATAGGGCGCTTACATGGTTTTCCGCCCAGCATAGAATCTTTGTGTCTTCCGCCATTGCCACTCTGCTCTTTGTGCCGCCCTGGCGGTTTACATGAGCTACTGCGGTGATGTTGTCTGACTGGATCAGAACTGGTAAGTCGCGAACCAAAGTCTCCGCTTGACGAAGGACGTTGAATATGGCCCTTAGCTCCAGGACGTTGATGTGAAGACAAATCTCCTGACTTGACCAAAGACCCTGGAAGTTCCTTCCTTGTGTGACTGCACCCCAACCTCGGAGGCTCGCATCCGTGGTCACCAGGACCCAGTCCTGAATGCCAAATCTGCGGCCCTCTAGAAGGTGAGCACTCTGCAGCCACCACAGGAGAGACACCCTGGCCCTGGGGGACAGGGTGATCAACCGATGCATTTGTAGATGCGACCCGGACCATTTGTCCAGTAGGTCCCATTGGAAGGTCCGTGCATGGAACCTGCCAAATGGAATGGCCTCGTAAGATGCCACCATCTTTCCCAGGACTCGTGTGCAGTGATGCACTGACACCTGTTTTGGTTTCAATAGGTTCCTGACCAAAGTCACGAGTTCTTGAGCCTTTTCTATCGGCAGATACACCCTTTTCTGGTCCGTATCCAGAATCATGCCCAAGAAGGGTAGACGAGTCGTAGGAACCAGCTGCGATTTCGGGATATTGAGAATCCAGCCGTGTTGCTGTAACACCTTCAGTGAAAGTGACACGCTGTTCAGTAATTGTTCTCTTGATCTCGCTTTTATGAGGAGATCGTCCAAGTACGGGATAATTGTGACACCTTGCTTGCGCAGGAGCACCACCATTTCCGCCATTACCTTGGTGAAAATTCTCGGGGCCGTGGAAAGCCCAAACGGCAACGTCTGAAATTGGTAATAACAATCCTGTACCGCAAATCTCAGGTACGCCTGATGAGGTGGATATATGGGAACATGAAGGTATGCATCCTTTATGTCCAGAGATACCATAAAATCTCCCCCTTCCAGGCTGGCGATGACCGCCCTGAGCGATTCCATCTTGAATTTGAACCTTTTCAAGTATAGGTTCAGGGATTTTAAATTTAAAATGGGTCTGACTGAACCGTCCGGTTTCGGGACCACAAACAGGGTTGAGTGTTATCCCCTGCCCTGTTGAAGCGGGGGAACCTTGACCACCACCTGTTGAAGATACAATTTGTCGATTGCATTTAACACTATCTCCCGTTCTTGAGGAGACGTTGGCAGAGCCGATTTGAAAAACCGGCGAGGAGGCACCTCTTCGAATTCCAGTTTGTAACCTAGGGAAACAATTTCTATTGCCCAGGGATCCACCTGTGAGTGGGCCCAGATGTGGCTGAAAATTCGAAGACGTGCCCCCACTGGGGCGGACTCCCTTAGTGGAGCCCCAGCGTCATGCGGTGGATTTTGCAGAGGCCGGGGAGGACTTCTGTTCCTGGGAACTAGCTGTGTTGTGCAGCTTTTTCCCTCTGCCCTTACCTCTGGCAAGAAAGGACGATCCACGGCCTTTCTTGTTTCTATTTGATCTAAAGGACTGCATTTGATAATGCGGTGCTTTTTTAGGTTGTGAGGGAATATAAGGTAAAAAATTAGATTTGCCTGCCGTAGCAGTGGAGACCAGGTCCGAGAGACCTTCCCCAAACATTTCCTCACCCTTGTAAAGTAAAACCTTCATATGTCTTTTTGAGTCGGCATCACCTGTCCATTGTCTGGTCCAAAGGACTCTTCTAGCCGAGATCGACATAGCGTTGATTCTCAAACCCAATAGACCAATGTCTCTTTGTGCATCTCTCATATATAAGACAGCATCTTTTATATGTCCTAGGGTCAATAGGATGGTATCCTTATCCAGGGTATCAATTTCCGCTGATAAGGTATCTGTCCATGCTGCTACAGCACTACACACCCATGCCGACGCACTAGCCGGTCTGAGTAAGGTACCTGAATGTGTATAAATGGACTTCAGGGTAACCTCCTGCTTGTGATCAGCAGGATCCCGGAGGGTATCCGTATCTTGGGAAGGCAGCGCTACCTTTTTGGATAAGCGTGTCAAAGCTTTGTCCACCCTAGGGGATGATTCTCACCGTATCCTGTCCGTTGGCGGGAAAGGATACGCCATAAGAATCCTTTTGGGAATCTGCAGTTTCTTGTCTGGAGATTCCCAAGCTTTTTCACATAACTTGTTCAGCTCATGTGAGGGGGGGAAATTTATCTCCGTTTTCTTTCCCTTATATATGTGTACCCGCGTGTCAGGGACAGGGGGTTCCTCTGTGATATGCATTGCAAAACATCTTTGATTGCAATAATCATATATCGAATACATTTAGCCACCTTTGGCTGTAATTTTGCATCATCATATTCGACACTGGAGTCAAAATCCGTGTCAACTATTTGGGATAGTGGGCGCTTTTGGAACCCCGAAGGTCCCTGCGACATAGGTACAGGCATGGGTTGACTCCCTGACTGTTCCCTAGCTTCAGCTTTATCCAATCTTTTGTGCAATAAATTTACATTGGCACTTAAAACCTTCCACATATCCATCCAGTCAGGTGTCGGCGCCGTCGACGGCGACACCACATTAATTTTCTCCTCCTCCTCCCTCGAAAAGCCTTCTACCTCAGACATGTCGACACACACGTACCGACACACCACACACTCAGGGAACCCTCTTATCTGAGGACAGTTCCCCCACAAGGCCCTTAGGAGAGACAGAGAGAGAGTATGCCAGCACTATAATAACCCAGGACAAAAACACAATATTTATGTTTACCCAGATAGCGCTTTTATACTCAATTCGCCAATTATGTGCCCCCCCCCCCCCTCTACTTTAAAACCCTCTTGTCACCGTGATCTAAGCAGGGGAGAGTCCGGGGAGCTTCCTCTCAGCGGTGCTGTGGAGAAAAAATGGCGCTGGTGAGTGCTGAGGGAGATGCCCCGCCCCCTCGGCGGCGGGCTTCTGTCCCGCTTTAAAATACAAAACTTTGGCGGGGCTCGTAGGTATATACAGTGGCCGGCTGTATATACCCATGGGTGCTGTGCGTTACCTCAGTGAAGAACAGTGAAGTCTTCTGCCGCCTTCTGCCGCCTCTGATGTCTTCTAACTTCTCATACTCACGTGGCTTTTTCTGTCAGAAACTCAGGAGAGCCTCTGAAAAGCACCCAGTCTCCTCTGGGCACAGTAATCAACTGAGGTCTGGAGGAGGGGCATAGAGGGAGGAGCCAGTGCACACCCAAATCCTAAAGTCTTTCTTAAAGTGCCCATGTCTCCTGCGGAGCCCGTCTATCCCCATGGTCCTTACGGAGTCCCCAGCATCCTCTAGGACGTAAGAGAAAGTGGCAATAAATAGCACACTTTTGTAACCAAGCAAGCCAAATATACAGTACAGTTTTACTTTTAGAGTAGCAGATAGCACAGAAGTTAGTAGTGGGAGACAGAAGGCAGCAGTAGTATGACTTTCCTATCGGTAGACAGCATGCAAAAGCAACTTAAGCAATGAACATAAGAGGCATTACAGTTTCTTCCACTAATATGTTGGTTATACTGGGGTATTCAGAGAAACGCCTCTCTAAACTGAACAAGTCTCTCTCTCTCTCTCTCTCTCTACATGGGTGACGGGGTTGCCTAGGTAATGCAGTCCTCCCTGTGTGTAACGGGCAGATGACTGGAAAGTCTTTTCCTCACGCAATAACACCCTGCAGTCTCTGTAACTTGTATACCCCCAGTTGTCCCATGTTATCACTTTGGGGGTAATTCCAAGTTGATTGAAGCAGGAAATTTTTTAGCAGTTGGGCAAAACCATGTGCACTGCAGGGGGGGCAGATATAACATTTGCAGAGAGAGTAAGATTTGGGTGGGTTATTGTGTTTCTGCAGGGTAAATACTGGCTGCTTTATTTTTACACTGCAATTTAGATTGCAGATTGAACTCACCCCACCCAAATCTAACTCTCTCTGCAAATGTTATATCTGCCCCCGCTGCAGTGCACATGGTTTTGCCCAACTGCTAAAAAATTTCCTGCTGCGATCAACTTGGAATTACCCCTTTTATACGGGCACACACAAAGGCTTGCAAGACTGTGGGCCACAGCGAGCATATAACAGACTGCAGAGCTTTCTGAGAGGAAGTTTGGCTATGTATTTCCTATTGGCCCTTCACTATGTCCAGGCACGGATACAGAGGGGGGCGGTGGGGGCGATCGCCCCCCCTAGCACACTTCTGCCTACAGACAATCTGTCTGTGAAGTCCTGCTCCTTAACCCCTTCCTATCTCAGCTGGCCGTCAGCTATAGTCAGTCAGCTATAGTCAGTGGTGTGAGTCGCAGCAGCTCACAGCGGGTGCCCCTTCCTCCTCACTCACCCTTTTGGCCTGCACGGCAGTTAATCAATCAACATAGTTTGTTGATTGAGACTGCTTTCATCTCCCCAGCGTCTCCTTGCTGATAACAGATCCAGGAAGTGTGGCTGTGTGTTGGGGGCGTGGCTTCACTTATAAGACAGGCTAGTGGGCTAATACAAACAGTATACTATAGTGTGTTTACTTTTTTCCACACTGAGAGCATGCTGCATTCCTGCACCCAGAGACCAGCCAGAGGGACTTTCCTGCCAATCTGTGCCATTGACCAGCCTGTGGAAAAGGGACCATCTTACCAGCCTGTTGCAGAGGAACCAGCCAGTAAGAGATCTTCTTGCCATATTCCCTAGGCAGGGTATTACAGGTTGAGTCTCACATATGTGCGATACAGTAGAACAGAGGATGTCTGTAGTAGATGCACTTATAGGTTTTAAAATATTCCTTGTATTTCATAATATTAAACATTACATATCATGTCCTGTCAGTGAAATACTAAAATAATAGAGAGATGCGTGTAAAAGTACAGAAAATGTGTATAAAAATGCTATACAAGAAATATGGTGTATGCTAATCTGTCCTCTATTTGGTTACTTTCTCATAACACCATACTCCTTCTACAAGGTATCAACTCGGAATTGTCCTCACCGTGTAATTCCCCTACAAGGTGCCCTCACTATAGCCTCACAAATGAGTATTAAGTTTAACGTCTTCAAGTTCCTGTATAGCATTGGTCCTATAATGTGCATCAGTTTATATATCAGTGGGAGAGATCCCTTGATTATAAATGGCACCCTAATAGCTGGTAGGGATATATTGCAAGATAAGCAGGTAAAGGATTTGTTAGTGGGTGTTTGGTATAATAATCACTTCTACAACACATCAAATCAAAGTCCCCCAATATAACATCTATCCAAATCCCTAGAAATATTTCAATTGCTTGATATGGTGCGTCCTCGGGAGCCTCACTCTCTTATAACTGATGTCATTACAGACAAGGGGCCTAATTCACACCTGATCACTGCTGTGCATTTTCTCACAGCAGCCGTTCAGGTTTGAACTGCACATATACGCTGGTGCATGCCAGACAGCCGACGGCCATCTCAGCCCTGCCAGGCAGAGGCGGACGCTGGGCAGGAGGGTGCGGGCCGGTGGCGTTTTGCTGCCTTTTTAGGGGTGCGGTCCAGGCAACGCAGGTGTGCCCGGACCGTGCGGGGGGCAGGCTGCTGCGTGACGTCACACGCAGCCGCTGTGACCCGGTCAGTGACTAGTAGCTCCCTGCCTGTGCGCAGGAGCTGCGCTGGTAGGGAGCTACTCATCAAGTACAAAAGCATTGCCGCTGTGCGATGGTTTTGAACTTGTACGGTGGGGAGTCAGACATGCGGGGCGGACTAGCCTTGTGCTGGGTCCCCCCCCCCCCCCCCGCATGTCTGAGTAACTGATCGTAGCTGCACGGCTACGATCAAGTTTGAATTATGCCCAATGTCTTGTCACTACTGTTGCCACAAATGCCGTATTTTGATGGCCCTCTATTATGCCATCCATATGTTCATCATAATTTATGACACGTCCTGTACAGTTGTGATACCTACAGTATACAAAGTTGTAATTCCCTAATATTGGGGTATAACAAAAAAATATTAAATTAAAGCAGAATGTCTGGATTAATTATGATTGACTTATTCTATATCAGCACCTCATATTAACATGAGAAACATTAACAATCTGATAATAGATTTATAAAATAGACAATCCTAGCAGTGCGCACAAGCAGAAAAAAAGCAGCTCGGTGAGCTCAATATTTTACTTAAAGGTATCCTCACATCTTCACCAAATATGTGCCAAAAAAGGTTGAATAGAAGTTATCCAGCGCTACTGCATACAGTATGTAGGTCATTCATAAATATACCACTTCAGATACAGCAGATGTCATATCTCACAGTATACTTCTTATTAGGCTCATTCAGATATACCCAAAATGTAAGAGATAAGCAATTATAGTGAAACACTGTTTAATAATTGTAAGATTTAATATGAGAAAAACGAAAACATATAAACTCCACACAGATCACATGTATTTCCAAGTGGCCAAATTTTGACAATTCCAGCTAGACATGAACTGTTATTTAAGCAGTTCAGAATGCACTTGAAACAGTGCAAGTCCTGGGTTCTCCCACTGGTGCAGGCTCAGGTTTGGCTGAAATTTACAATTATTAAACAGTACTTCACTATATTTGCTTATCCCTTTCATTGGAGATAGCTGAATGAGCCTAATAAGAAGTATGACATCTGCTGTATCTGAAGTGGTATATTTATGAACAACCTACATATGCAGTAGCACTGGCTAAATTCTATACAACAATGTGATAATACCTATAATTCCTTAAATTAATTGTATCAATCAGATAACTATGGTATACTTGCAACATTTTTCTGGAAAAAAAAGGGTGGTGGGGGGATTTCCCAAACCTATGTGGCACATAGATGCAAAAGGGATTTTAATCTACAGGTGAACTCCTGCGAGTATTACGTACTCTCACTTAATCCTGGTTAGTCTCAAACTCCATTATTGGACAATTACAAATGTGGAATTCATCTATTAGGGTTGGCAAGTGTTGAGTACTGTGTGGGATTATCAAATAATTGGTCTAACCCCCCAAGACTCTGTGCCTAAAATCCCCTTGGTACTATTCAGCAGTTCCCCTTATTATAATAATATAACAGGGTATTATAATGTGTCTTCCCTTCCTGGTTCAGTAACACATAAAATGCCAGTTGTTACCATTTGTATCCATAAAAGTTGCTAGTATCCCAAAGAAAGGAATTATAGGTATTATCACATTGTTACTGTTTCTCATTTTAATATAATGCGCTTATATAGATTCAGTCAATCATCAAGGTTTATGATAATACTGTATTTCATAACGACGTTGACATATAAACCTTGATGATTGACTGTCTCTATATCAGTACCTCATATTAAGATGAGAAATAGCTGCAAATAATTACTCCAGACATTTTGTTTATATTTAATTTTCTTTTGCTATACCCCAATATTAGGGGATTATAACTTTTTATACTGTAGGTATCACAATTGTACATGACGTGTCATACATTATGATGAACATAAGGAGGGATTTGGATAGATGTCATATTGGGCAACTTTGCTTTGATGTGTTGTAGAAGTGATTATTATACCTAACATCCACTAACAAATCCTTTACCTGCAATTATACCTATTTGTGTGATGGATGAATTTGGACGGGAGAGGGGAGGAGTCAAGATGGGAGGGGTCAAGATGAGAGGGGTGGAGTCAAGACGAGAGAGGGGAGGAGTCGGGACTGGAGAGGGGAGGGGTCAAGATTAAACCGTAAACCGCCCCCCCTAAAAGAAAAGTCTAGATCCGACCCTGACTATGTCACACTGGTGGGTGGCAGCTACATGTCCCAAATGCCTGCAATGTCCGCTCACTAGTCGCACCTGGCTCTGTTATGGCTCCCGTCCTCGTCAGGGCTTCAGACAGAGGGCTGGCCAAGATGGTCACCGACTACACTCCCACAACAGCTCTCTCGTTCTGTTACTGTGGGCAGCGCCTGTTATCTCAGTTTTGGCTCTCCTCAGAGTACCACTCCTCACAGCATCTCTCTCTGTCACCTCAGGAGGCAACCCCGCCTCCTACTCTTCCCGCTCTGCACCACCCAATCAGCAGCTTCAGTTCCTCCTGCACCTGGGTCCTAGTGCTCCACAAGTTGCTGTCCTTTGGTTGCTGGCGTTGCCTAGCAACCTAAGCAAGGGGAAGCTGTTAACCCTTTCAACGTGCAGTGAGCTAGTGAGAAGTGAGGGTTACTTTTAGGGAAAATGTAGGTGTCTCACCCAGGTTGTCTCCAGTATATGGGTGATGGTACCTATATAGACACATATAACCCCGTAAATCCGAGTTAATAGGATATCCATCTCAGAGCAGGGGTGTATCTTCCTATTGGCCAGGATGGCACTCGCCAGGGGCGCCGTCCAGAGGTACCACCCACGGGCAGTAGGTAGATTCACTTTTAGAGGCAGCAGCTATCCCCCCACCCCCGTGTAGTTCCTCACCAGCAGGGATGCCCAGTAATGATCACAGCATGCAGCATCGGCTGCTGGGAGGTGTAGTTTATGTAGAGTTTCTTGTCTGTATTGTGGTGCGGTGCTGGACCCCGACGCCAATTACAGTGCCTGATGTTGCATTCTTTGATCATTAATGGGCATCCCTGCTGTTGAGGAACTAAATGGGGGTGGGGGGATAGCTGCCACCTCTAAAAGTGAATCTACCTAAAAGTGCTGCCTTTAATAGTAAAATCAACATGGGGCATGTGTGTGTCTGGCACTGTGGGGGCATATGTGTGTCTGGCACTGTGGGGGCATACGTGTATCTGGCACTGTGGGGGCATACGTGTGTCTGGCACTGCGGGGTCATACGTGTGTCTGGCACTGGGGGCATACATGTATCTGGCACTTTGGGGGCATATGTGTATGTGGCACTATACTCGGAGGCATTATGTGTATCTGGCACTGCACTACTGGGGTCATTATGTGTAACTGGCACTATACTGGGGGACATTACGTGCATCTGACACTAGACTGGGGACATTATGTGTAAGGAGAACTACTGTGGGTATTGTGTGTAAGGCTGCTAATTGTGTGCGTGCGTGTGTAGGGGGTGTGATTATATATTTATAGTTTGATATCATAATATAAAATTGTGAGGGCACGCGCACTTTCCCAGGAGCATGCACGCCTTTCCATATTATATATATATATATATATATATATAAATATATATATATATATATATATATATATATATATATAAAAATGAAGTATATAAAAGCGCCTAATAGTGTTGGTGAAAAAGTATGTGCATTCAGGTGTAATAAGTTATAACAATAAGTAACAACTTAGCTTCGAATAATTTCAGGCTGATGACTTCGAAGCTAAGTTGTTACTTATTGTTATAACTTATTACACCTGAATGCACATACTTTTTCACCAACACTATTAGGCGCTTTTATATACTTCATTTTTTATCTTTATCCACACACTGTTCTATAGCTGCCACTCATTCCATTGATGAGGTGTGTTGTATAAAAGGTTTCTAAAAAGAAAATCCTTCCTACCTTCGTGATCTATTAGTTTTACCCAGGTGCTTTCCTTCATTATTCCTATATATATATATATATATATATATATATATATATATATATATATATATATATATATATATATATATATATATATATATATATATAGCATACTTGCCTACCTGACCCTCTCCATGAGGGAGAAAATGCTCTGTTCCTGGACTTGCCTGGTAATGTATGATTGCCATCACCTGTGGTGAGCTAGGTAATTGATAAGAAAGGTGTTTCACCACAGGTGATGGCAATCATACATTACCAGGCAAGTCCGGGAACAGAGCATTTTCTCCCTCATGGAGAGGGTCAGGTAGGCAAGTATAATATATAGGCACTACTCAGGGCCGTTTCTAGACAATTTGGCTCCCAGTGCGAGATTTCAAAATGCGCCCCCCCCCCCCCCCCCTATTGCTCTAAAAAAAAAAAAAAAAAAAAAATGTGCCCCCCCATATAGCCATAAAAAGAAAAAGCATGCGCGCGCCGTAGGCGCGCGCGCTCCCGACAAGGGTGTGTGGCCTGATTAAAATGGGTGTGGTCTCATTAAAGTGGGCATGGCCTCATCTGATATCATCACACCCACCACAGTACGGAAAAAATAAAAATGTCCCCTTTTTACACATTACAGCAGGCAAGTGTCCCCATATTACACAGCGCGGCAGGCAGGTGTCCCCATTTTACACAGCGCGGCAGGCAGGTGTCCCCATTTTACACAGCACGGAAGGCTGGTATCCCCATTTTACACAGTACGCAGGCAGGTGCCCCCATTTTACACAGTACGCAGGCAGGTATCCCCATTTTACAAAGTGCAGCAGGCAGGTATCCCCATTTTACACAGCACGGCAGGCAGATATCCCCATTTTACACAGCACGGCAGGCAGATATCCCCATTTTACACAGCACGGCAGGCAGATATCCCCATTTTACACAGCACGGCAGGCAGATATCCCCATTTTACACAGCACGGCAGGCAGATATCCCCATTTTACACAGTACGCAGGCAGGTGCCCCCATATTACACAGTACGCAGGCAGATGCCCCCATATTACACAGTACGCAGGCAGATGCCCCCATATTACACAGTACGCAGGCAGATGCCCCCATATTACACAGTACGCAGGTAGGTGCCCCCATATTACACAGTACGCAGGCAGATGCCCCCATATTACACAGTACGCAGGCAGATGCCCCCATATTACACAGTACGCAGGCAGATGCCCCCATATTACACAGTACGCAGGCAGGTTCCCCCATATTACACAGTACGCAGGCAGGTTCCCCCATATTACACAGTACGCAGGCAGATGCCCCCATATTACACAGTACGCAGGTAGGTGCCCCCATATTACACAGTACGCAGGCAGGTGCCCCCATATTACACAGTACGCAGGCAGATGCCCCCATATTACACAGTACGCAGGCAGATGTCCCCATATTACACAGTACGCAGGCAGGTGCCCCCATATTACACAGTACGCAGGCAGATGCCCCCATATTACACAGTACGCAGGCAGATGCCCCCATATTACACAGTACGCAGGTAGGTGCCCCCATATTACACAGTACGCAGGCAGGTGCCCCCATATTACACAGTACGCAGGCAGGTGCCCCCATATTACACAGTACGCAGGCAGGTGCCCCCATATTACACAGTACGCAGGCAGATGCCCAGATATTACACAGTACGCAGGTAGGTGCCCCCATATTACACAGTACGCAGGCAGATGCCCCCATATTACACAGTACGCAGGTAGGTGCCCCCATATTACACAGTACGCAGGCAGATGCCCCCATATTACACAGTACGCAGGCAGGTGCCCCCATATTACACAGTACGCAGGCAGGTGCCCCCATATTACACAGTACGCAGGCAGGTGCCCCCATATTACACAGTACGCAGGCAGATGCCCCCATATTACACAGTACGCAGGCAGGTGCCCCCATATTACACAGTACGCAGGCAGGTGCCCCCATATTACACAGTACGCAGGCAGGTGCCCCCATATTACACAGTACGCAGGCAGGTGCCCCCATATTACACAGTGTGGCAGGCAGGTATCCCCATAGGCAGGTGCCCCCATATTACACAGTGTGGCAGGCAGGTATCCCCATAGGCAGGTGCCCCCATATTACACAGTGTGGCAGGCAGGTATCCCCATAGGCAGGTGCCCCCATATTACACAGTGTGGCAGGCAGGTATCCCCATAGGCAGGTGCCCCCATTTTACACAGTGCGGCAGGCAGGTTTCAAGCTGAGGAGAAGGAAGGGGGAGAGGGGGGGAGAGAGAGAGAATACTTACGTCTTCCCGCTCTTCGGTCCCGCCGCCTCACGTCCCGCGCCGGCCGCCTCCTCCTTCTTGCTTCTCCTTCTCGCCTCTCCCGAGCACTCCTGCTCGGGGGGCGGGGCTTTGCGGAATGACGCGTTTGCGTCGTGACGTCACGACACAACGCGTCATTCCGCGAAACTCCGCCCCCCGAGCAGGAGCGCTCGGGAGAGGCAAGAAGGAGTAACTAAGTGCCGCGGCGGGTGCCCCGTGCAGTTGCACGGCTCGCCCGCCCCTAGAAACGGCACTGGCACTACTGTATGGCATAATGTGTATAAGGGGTACTACTGTGTAGCATAACATGAATAATGTACATTATTGCGCTGTGTAATGTGGGTAAGGCACACTACAGTGGTGTCATTTGAATTGGGGTACTATTGAGTGGCCATGCCCCTTTTTTTGGCACACGTGCCTTCACTATTTCAAATATGGGGGGGGGGGGGGGGGGGCACCAGTACTTTAATTTGCCAGGGGCGCTCGGACCCCTAAATACACCCCTGTCTCAGAGTGTCACATGTGCACAGTAACAGCTGATCTTCACCAACACAACGTCACAGTGGGTACTTTTTTCAGCATAAATGAACATGTAAATGCATAAATATTTAATACATTTATATTCTATGGTAGTTGCATGTAATCCATTTTAAAAAAAGCTTACTGTGTTACAAAAGCTCCTTGATCCTTTTTACATTGAGCGTCAGGGAACAAAATTAAACAAAATGCCATGTCCTATAGTCTTAGTTCAGTAACTTTAATTAAGATAATGAGGTTACCGTAGTACATAAACATGATAAAGGTGGTGGTGGGAAAATAAAATTAGACCTTCATTGAAAACTAATTTATTCAGTCTTAATGACATTCTGAGTATCACATTTATGCTGAGAATACAATATGTATAATGTGTTATAAATCTGCAGACTACACAATAAGCATGACACAGATCAGCTATCTATCAATTTCCTCATCTACTGACCTTTGCTCCCTGTTTTCTAAATGCAGCATCCTAGATAATATTAATATTCTGATATAGTATTAAGAAAATACTAACATTTATGTAACCATAATTTGTTTATGCTCCTTTTTTATTGGTACTACAAGTTATATAATGTATAATATAAAATACAGTTGAGCCAAGCCTAAGTAACTCGTATTAGGACATATCACAATGTATAGAAATTCATTGAGTAAAATATATGGGTGGTATTCAGTATGCCGGCATACCGACAACTATTCTCCCTCTTGGGGGTCCGCGACCCCCCTGGAGGGAGAATAAATAGCGTGGCGAGCATAGCACGCCACCGTGCCCGCAGCGTGGCGAGCGCAGCAAGCCCACAAGGGGCTGATTTGCGCTCGCCCAGCTGCCGGTATGCTGGCGGTCGGGATCCCGGCCGCCGGCATACCATACTACACCCAAATATATAATGTCTAAAGTGGCAGATGTCTGCTGGTATGGTAGCACTGTTCTGTGCTATATTTATACTGTAGATGGGTATAAGCTATTTTAAGAAATGTAATGTAATAAAAGTAATACTCATTTTCCACCAAAATCTCAGGTCTGAACACAGTTCCAAATGGGTCTACTACGTTACCCCGGCGGTCAGGATCCCGGCGCCCAGCATACCGGTGCCGGGATCCCAAATGCCGAAATGCTGGGCTCACTGCACTTGCCGCACTGCAGGCCTGGTGGCGCGCTACTCGCAACATGCTATTTATTCTCCCTCCAGGGGTGTCGTGGACACCCCAAGAGGGAAAATAGTTGTTGGTATCCCGGTGTTCGGGGTCCCGGCACCGGTATACTGAGCGCCGGGATCCCGACAGCCGTGATATTGAATGCTTCCCCTTCCAAACCATGTCACACCCGGGATAGACCGCTTTATACTGCAGTGCCAATCCAGGTTATTCCCGGATCTGCGCTGTTCACACTGCACCAGGGTACAGTGCCAGTGCTTAGAGATTACATCTTCTTGCACCGGGAAAGCAGTTCTTTCCATGCTGTGAACGGGACCCAGTTCGGACTACCCAGGTCGTTGCAGAGTAAAACCCTGCTAGCTACCAGGGTTGGATACCCGACTCATCGGACCCCAGTGGATTCTTTTCCACTTTTCCACTGAGAAAAATCCTGGGTTGGTGCGTGTTCACGTGCAATAACCCGGGAGGTAATTGAGGTCACTCTTGTTGATGACCTTAATTAACCTTGCGGTCTACCGCAGACCACAAAGTTCCCACCATTTACTATAATGGAGGACCGCTATCCTCCATTATAGCCTATGCACTCCTCCTGATTGACAGGCCAGGCGTGCACAGTCAATAAGGAGAGCGCTATGACGTGGCGCTCCCTTATTGGCTGCCGGGTCCTCTAGTGACAGGAGTCATGAGGGGTCCCGGCATTCAGGCAAAGGGGATTCATGTGTAAACATGGATTCCCTTTAGTGTGTTGGACCGGGTTTTCTTTTTCTTTTTTTAACCCCTGGGATGCCTACATGGACAGAAGAGAACCGATCTTCACTGGATATTAGGTGAGTATTTTTATTTTTTTATTTTTACAGGTACCCTAATGGATTCTACATGGACAAGTGATTCTGAATGGCGGCGTGGGATGTAGGTAAGTATGTGTGAGTGTGTAAGCGTGCGTCTTGTTTTTTTGGGGTATTTATTTTGTTGTGGAACTACAGGTACCAGTGGACCCTTTAATTCCCTGAATGCTGGTACTTATGGTTCTCCAAGTACCAGCACGCGGGGGAGGCTTACTGGGACTTGTAGTTCCACAGCAAAAGACAATATTCTTTTTTTTACACAATTGACGGCTTTCAGCCTGCCTTCCACAACCCACGGATAGCAGGGACAGCCTCGGGCTTCATCCGTGGCTCTTGGGTGCCTGGAGGGGGGACCCCTTTATTTAAGGGGTCCCCACTTCCTCAGTGAACCCCGGCCAGTGGTGACTAGTTGGGGTGTGTGATGCTGCGGCTGCAGGGACCAATATAAATGTGTCCCCCAGCTGCGGCATCACCTCCCTGGCTAGTGGAGCTCAGTACTGGTTTCAAAAATACGGGGGACCCCTACTTCTTTTGTCCCCCATATTTTTGGAGCCAGGACCGGTCCAAGAGCCCGGTGCTGGTTGCTTAAATACGGGAAACCATACTCATCCCCCCCCCCCCCCACCCCCTGTATTTTTGCAACCGGGACCGGCTGCTTATGCTTTTGGTGGTAACCAGCACTTCTTTTTTATTTATTTTTTATTATTAACACTTTCTTAACTTTTTACAGACAGAAGCATGCATGGATCACACTGATCTGTGCATGCTTCTACAGAAATCGCCAGTCTAAACCTGGTCTATTATTCTGGCGATTTTTGGTAAGGTTTTGTGTGCAAGTAAGTGTTAAAATTGCATCCTATTACATTTGCGATTTTCATTGTTTTCAATGGGAAAACATCTGGATGCGATTCTGTACTTGCGATTTTTGGTATATGTTAAAAACTTGCGCTTTATATCAAAATCGCAAGCTATTACATTTGCAATTTTCGGAAAACGTGTGAATTTACGGTACAAATCACACGTTTTTCGAAATCGCACCCTATTACATTTAGCTCTGGAAGACTGGCATCCAATGAGTCCTTCTACTTCCTATAGGATGATATCGGGATTCCAGCAAAGGATCCATCTGGCTCTCAAGGACAGTGTACATTCATGACATGAGGTTACACATGCGCACTATCAATTCCTGGCAGGGTCAAGTTGCATAACTACTAACAGTGATAAGAATAGTAGTACACGTTGAGTATCCCATATCCAAATATTCCGAAATACGGAATTTTGTATTAGGGCTCTATCGGAGACATTCAATATTGCTCCGCTGTTGGTACAGCTTCTTAGAAAAACAGGTGTCCCGACGCTGAGCAAAAATTAATTGCTCTGGTAGATTTGGGCCTGATGCCGCATATTGTTAATTAGGCTCCACAATGAGAGTACCTAGATAAAGACACATTTCAATAAAACCTTGTGTGATATGTGGTAAATATGGCTTACGTGCACCTACTGTATCATTAAACCTATAGAAAGGAATTGGAACACAGGATCATTGTTTTTAACTTTGATGGTCTAAAAAGATGTATGTGTGGATACAGTGTCCAAGCTTCCTTCACCATGCGTAGACAGACTATGAATGCCTAATAACCAACAGCCAGAATACCTGAGATTCTCCACATTGGTTTGAGGCTGACCTCCTATAATATTCCTGAGTGATGTTACACAAGTTAGATAACACTGACTTCCCTGGGTTTTCTCTTTATGCTTTCCAGGCGGGTCAGAGAGCGGCTGTTGGAAGGTTTGTGTATTTCATTGTTGCTCTTAGATCTGCATTCTCTCTGTAAACTTTTCAGTAGCTCCATCAGCTCCTGCTTCTCCAGGCCTGCCTGATCCAGGTCTTGGCGATGCTGTCTTTCTGAAGCCATCAGAGATCGCACATCAGTCATCAGCCGTGACATCTGACTCTGCCAGGACAAACCACAGTGAGTCAGAGGCAGTGTACAAAAGCAGAAATGCTGTGATACTTTAATAGGAATTCAGCCAATGTTGGGAAATCGATCTGATCCGCACGGTTTATTGTATTCATTGAAAACTAGAAAATCAGATCAGTAGCTGGAAGGATTGCTGATCCTTATAGTGCCATATTAGAGGATCTTCCTGTGTGCCTCCAGGACCCAAAGTTGGGCTATTTTTATATAGCATAGGACCACCAAAGCAGAGACGCCCTGACGTGGCTGGTGGCTTATCATGTATTTGCAAATGTGTGAGACCTCTGCATGTTATTAATTATTATTATTATTATTATTATTATTATTATTATTTTTATGTAAGTGTCTTTTGCTGGCCCAGAGCACAGTACTGGGGGAATTTGTGTCTTCCCTTTTAATTGAAATCAACAAATGTATTTTTAAACTGCCCTTTAGTTGAGCATTAATTCCAATGCCAGCATATTCCAGCTATTCAGACGAGAACCAGTGTAAAACGTTGGTCTGAACAAGCCATCAGTGAGCAACCCTTATAGACATGGGAATTTCTGGCAAGATGTGTCTCTGTAATGGCCAAAACATGGGTTCTGAAGGTAGCCTTTATTCTATATAAGAGGCCAATCTGAATCTTACCTTCAACTCTTCCATTTCACCCTGTACAATACTCTCCTTCTGCACCATGTGTCTTCTCTGAGAGTCAAGTCTAGATTCCATCTCCTGCTTGGTTTCTTCAACTCTGCAGATCATTTCAGATCTAAAAACAAATCAATTTACTAAAGCTTCTAAAACAGAGAATTGGTGATGCTGCCCCTAGCAACCAATCAGATGTTGTCTATCATTTTCTAACAGGCAATAGAGAAATGATAGACAACATTTGATTGGTTGCCATGAGCAACATCACTAATTCTCTGTTTTAGAATCTTTAGAAAATTTTCAACAAAGGATACAAAGGCACGGTGACAGCTGCAGAACTACATGGATAGCCTGGAAATGGAATGGTTATGCATGTAGTTGGTACAGGGCCGCCATCAGGGGGGTGCTGGGGGCACAGCTGTCCTGGGCCCAGCCTCTCTGACAGAGAGAGGAGGGCCCGGGATGCGCATGCAGCCACCTGCCCGCCCGCCGTCGTCCCCACCGTTCCGCGGTCGTCCCAGCTGTTCTGCCGCTGTCCTCCGACCCTCCAGCAGCTGTATTGAAAACTTCCCTCCCAAAATGACCGTCGCCACAGAGGAGATAGTTATTCAAGATACTAGAGGAGCCCTCTAGTATCTTGAATAACTGTCTTCTCTGAGGCGGCGGCCTATTTGGGAGGGACGTTTTCAATACAGCTGCAGGAGGACGGAGGAGAGCAGCCGAGCAGCGGGGATGGAGGCTGGCAGGCAGTGGCAACAGCATCCCGGGCCCTCCCGACAGCGGCACATGTATGTATGTATGTATGTATATATGCATGGGGGGGGGCCTGCCTATTTTGTCAGTCCCGGGCCCCGCAATTTCTAATGGCAGCCCTGAGTTGGTATATGTGATTTGCACAAATGTGAGCTCTTTCATTTTCACATCAAGAAATGATTTCTTGCTGTCATTGATATGTAAGGCATAACTGTACCCAACAGCACCAGTCAGGGAGAAAAACAGGGCATACATAAAACAGGAAGACATGAAACCAAATGGTAAATGAGATAGATTACAACCTAGAGGAAAAGGGGCACATCTGAGATAAATAAGAGATAAAATATGCAAATTTCATTCAAAATAGAGGTTTGGTCAGTGTGAGGGTGCACTACTGTACTATATGTAAGAGGAGGTTAGGCTCTAATAAAGGTGTCAGCATTTAAACATTCAAAATCTTGCAGCGAGTCTGATAGTGTGTGGTAGGGAGTTCCATAAGTGGGTAGCAGCACAGGATTGTTGGCAGCATTGAGAGGTGGTGATTAAAGGTGAGTCGAGGCGCAGGTCAGAGGTTAGATGTCAAGTGGGAAAATATTATGAGATGAGATATGAAATATATCAAGGATGGTGGTGTTTGGGCTTTTGTAAAAAATCTGGAGGATAGAGTGAGCAAGTGTACACTGCAGCCACTGGCGTTTCTATAATGGGTGCAGTGTGTGCGGTGCACACGGGCCCCTGAGTCCAGAGGGGCCCCCCCACCGCACACGCTGCACCCATTTTCTGAATACTCACCCCTCCGGAGTCCCGCGGCGACATCCACGGCGGTGTTAAAACTCAGTGAAAATGGCCCAGCGGCCATTTTCACGGAGTTCTGCGCATGCGCAGTAGAGAAATCTCAGTGAAAATGGCCGCCGCGCCATTTTCCCGGAGATCTGCGCATGCACAGTGGAGTCTGAGCGCTCACGTGTTCAGACTCCCCCCTCTGCCGGCAGGGAGGAGGAGGCCCGAACGGAGGAGGCTGCACCCGGGCCTCCTCCTCTCTTAAAACGCCGCTGACTGCAGCCCAACTGTATACTTTGTTACTATTATTTTTATTATTATCCTTTATATGGCGACACCAAAGGCTAAATGTAATAGGGTACCATTTCGGAAAACGTGCGAATTTTAACGCAAATTTGCTTGTTTTCCGAAAATCGCAAATGTAATAGCTTGCGATTTTCTTAAAAATCGCAAGATTTTAACATATACCAAAAATTGCAAGAGAAAAATTGCATCCAGATGTTGTCCCACTGAAAACAATGAAAATCACAGATATGATAGGATGCAATTTTTTTTACTTGCACACAAAACCTTACCAAAAATCACCAGAATAATAGACTGGTGATATTTGTAGAAATATGCACAGATCAGTGAGATCCGTGCATGCTTCTGTAAAGAAAGTGTTAAAATTAATGGAAAAAAAAAACCGACGTGTAGGTCCCCTTGAAGAGCATAACCAGCCCCGGGTTCTTTGAGCCGGTCCTGGTTGCAAAATGACTGAGGTTCCCCTATATTTTAACAACCAGCACCGGACTCTTGGACTGGTGCTGGTTCCAAAAAAATGGGGGACAAAACAAGTTGGGGTCCTCCATATTTTGGAAACCAGCACCGGTTTCCCCTAGCCAGGCAGGTGATGCTGCAACCAGGGGACATTTTTATATAGGTCCCTGCAGCTGCAGCATCACTCTCCCCAACTAGTCATCCCTGTTCGGGGTTCCCTGGGGAAGTGGGGACCCCTAAAATAAATACACACCTTGAAAGTAAAAGTTTATTTACACACACTTACACATACTTACCTAGTGTCCCATGCAGCACTTCGGTCCCCTTGTCCAAGTAGAATCCATTAGGGTACTTGTAAAAAAAAATCCCCAATATACTCACCTATAATCCTGTGTAGATCAGTCCTCTTCTGTCCAAGTAGGCATCCACAGGGTTAAAAATAACTAAACGCAAAAAAAACTGATCCTCACCACTAAAGGGGATTCATATTTACACATGGATCCCCTTTCTCCTAGGTCCCCACTCCCTCAGGGAACCCCGGCGAGAGGTGACTAGTTGGGGTGAGTGATGCTGTGGCTGCAGGGACCTATATAAAAGTGTCCCCCAGCTGCGTCATCACCTCCCTGGCTAGTGGAGTTGATGCCGCAGCAGTGCAACATGGTTTTGCCCAGTTGTTTTTTTTTTTGCTTTGCTTACAAACCAGAATGTACAGATGGAGTCGCAGTCATCTAGTGCAGCTCCATCGCATACATGCACTCGCAGCATGACTAGGCAATCTGTCCCCCAAACCCTGCCGGGAGTGCACAGAGACGCTCCCATTCTAGTGAATGGGGCGCGTGCATGTCACGGACGTGCGAGCGCCCCTGACGTGGCGATAGGCACGCCCAGGCACAGACGGAGCCACGATTAGCGTGGCTCCATCTGTATAAGGGAAGCTCATACATTTAAGGTGCATACACAATGTGAGATATTGACTAAGTGCCGATTTTGACTTTGTTATTTACCTTGAACTCCCCGGAGCCCAGAACCACCGATACTGACGAACTTTACTTGCGATTTTAATTATTTACAATTTTGACTATACTAGAAGCTAGATTGTACACAATATAGTCAAAAGTGCCTTGCCTGCACAGTCTATTTTTTCTTGCGATACCAGCCCCACAGGAGCTTGCATTGGTATTGCAAGCCTTATACACACTGGGGGTCATTCCGAGTTGTTCGCTCTGTAAATTTCTTCACATCGCAGCGATTTTCCGCTTAGTGCGCATGCGCAATGTCCGCACTGCGACTGCGCCAAGTAAATTTGCTATGCAGTTAGGAATTTTACTCACGGTTTTTTCTTCGTTCTGGTGATCGTAATGTGATTGACAGGAAGTGGGTGTTTCTGGGCGGAAACTGGCCGTTTTATGGGTGTGTGTGAAAAAACGCTATCGTTTCTGGGAAAAACGCGGGAGTGGCTGGAGAAACGGGGGAGTGTCTGGGCGAACGCTGGGTGTGTTTGTGACGTCAAACCAGGAACGACAAGCACTGAACTGATCGCAGATGCCGAGTAAGTCTCGAGTTACTCAGAAACTGCACAGAGATGTCTTATCGCAACATTGCGAATCTTTCGTTCGCAATTTTAAGAAGCTAAGATTCACTCCCAGTAGGCGGCGGCTTAGCGTGTGCAAAGCTGCTAAAAGCAGCTTGCGAGCGAACAACTCGGAATGACCCCCACGGTGCAATAAGTGCTAACTTTTTTTTACAATTTTGACTATATAGTCAAAATCGTAAGCAAACATTGCACCGTGTGTATGCACCTTTAGTTGTTTTGAACAATATTCATAAAAAAGGCATCAATTGTTGTGTTGTATTTTTATTATTATTGTTATTTAGGTTTTTTTTTTTAGGGTGCAATAAATCACTGCCATTTCTTCCTTGTTCTAATACCTATTGTAAGAGATTGCGGAATCACTTTTGGCAACAGCTTACCGTAATTTTAGAATGAATATTTCAATCTATTAGATGGACAATGGAAATGTAAAGTAGGAAGAGGTTGCAGTAGCCAAGGTGGGAAAGAAATGGACGAATATACACACTGGGTAATTTTCTTATATTATTAGCAGTCAATTAACTACTAGTATGTATTCGGAGTCTGGGAGAAAGCCAGAGAACCTGAAGGAAACCAACAGAACATGGGGAGAACATACAAACTCCACAGTGAAGGGTCATGACCGAGAATTTAACTCATGACCTCTGTGCTGTGACGCAGTAATGCTAACCACTATGTCAACTGTGCATTATAATTAAAGGCAATGAGAAAATAGGAATTACTACTTGGACTTTGCAAGCTGGTCACTTAGGGGGTCATTCTGACCTGATCGCACGCTGCCATTTTTCATAGCGCAGCGATCAGGTCACTACTGCGCATGCAAATGCACCGCAATGCGCAGGTGCGTCGTACGGGTACAAAGCGGATCGTTGCTGTGCAATGGATTTAATGAAGAATCCATTCGCTCAGCCGATCGCAAGGAGATTGACAGGAAGAAGGTGTTTGTTGGTGTCAACTGACCATTTTCTGGGAGTGTTTGGAAAAACGCAGGCATGTCCAAGCGCTTGCAGGTCTGGTGTCTGACGTCAATTCCAGGACCGGACAGGCTAAAGCAGAGGTTCTCAAACACGGTCCTCGGGAGCCCACACAGTACATGTTTTGCAGGTAACCCAGCAGGTGCACAGGTGTATTAATTACTCACTGACACATTTTAAAAGGTCCACAGGTGGAGCTAATTATTTCACTTGCGATTCTGTGAGGAGACCTGCAAAACATGCACTGTGTGGGCCCCCGAGGACCGAGTTTGAGAACCTCTGGGCTAAAGTGATCGCATCGGCTGAGTAAGTTCTGAGCTACTCAGAAACTGCACAAACTATTTTTGTACCGCTCGGCTGCACATGCGAGCGCACCCTTGCACAGCAAATATACACTCCCCAGTGGGCGGCGACTATGCGTTCGCACGGCTGCAAAAAGTAGCTAGCGAGCGATCAACTCAGAATGACCCCCTTAGTCCAATGCCAAATGGCCAGATAGTGTATGTAACTGAGTCTTGCATGTGTGTGGCTGAATCAGTCATTTACAATCAGATCAAACGACCAGATCTGCCAACGTGTGTCAGTGCTATTACCTTAGAAGTTCAAGCTCTGTTCGTAGCTCAGCTATACAATTATGTTGTAAATCCTCAGCACTGAGAATGGCATAGCCACAGCCATTGGGACATTCCCGGCTCCGATGTTCACACACTGCCAAATGACCATCCAGATGTCTTCTCTCAAACTGGGCCGGGCAACCTAACAGAGTGAAGCATGCAGCACAAATCACATCCTGCTTTATTTTAATTAATTTATGCACTTACTGTACAGTCCCTTTATTCAAGTACACAGCAGCAGTGGCACCACAGTTAATACCCCCCCCCCCCACCCCCCCACCCCACCCCCCCCCCACCACCACCACAATGGCCTAATCTCACCCCGGACTTGCAGTTTTATGTTCGTAGCCCCATTGGGCTGTGAACAAAAATCTGTGAGTCTTGCGACACCGTAAGTAACGTAAAGGGGTAACTGATCCCTTAATGTACAATTAGCCCAAGAAGGAGATATGGTGGGTTGGTCAGTGACACATATCCCTGGGTGGGATGTTCTGTGTCTCCCTGCTGCCTCGAAGAAAGGCAGTAAGTACAAAAGTCCCTTTTCTCCTTCAGCAGTGAAGTGACGCAGATGATGAGAAGTAACAAAACCACCCATTAAATGGGAAGAGAACAATGTCTAAAGGCCCGTACACACTGGTCGATATAGTGCACTGCAGTCTGCGAGTACCAGTTCCCGTTCTATGCTGTGCACTCATCTAGTATAGTAAGCACAGTGTGGTGCATTCCACTGCTCAATACTCTATTACTACAGTGAGTGGAGCACTCTATCTAGCACAGTGATACCTAGTTTGGCATATTGCCTGCAAGCATCATTTCCTTACCAGTCTATTCACTGCAAACACTCTGGTACTCAATCATCTCCCACGAGTAGTAGCCTCATCAGGCCTCCTATTCCTACGCTCTTCTAATATCCAAGCCAAATGTTCGGTTCCTGCTCCAAGTTCACAAACTGTAAGCACAGACCCCCATGATGTACAGCCTCAGAATGACCAGCAGCATATCAGGGCTGCTTAACCATGCCAGAGTCCCTACTTGTCTGACCATCTGATGGAGGAATCTGCCACAGAACCACCAGTGTGTGTTGATGAAAAAACATCCTGCACTTTTAGCAACCAGGCACTGCAGGAGAGGGCTTGTGATTTTGTCCTTACACCAGTGTCGAAGTCAAAAATATTACATAGAGAGAACATACAGACTCCACACATTATGAGTCGCTAAGCTTGCAAATACGCACAGCGAGCACAGCAATATATAGTAACATACGCATTTACACGGACATGCCACAGAGATAGATTTGACACATATTTCATACAGCACATAATTATAACATATCAAGCGCCAGACATCATAATGTTTTAAAATTATATTATGGAGTAACGTCATGTATGTGTATTATTGGAATGAAGCAAGATGGACATGTCGTGTTTGATATTAAAGCAACCAGATTAATGTGTATATCAATTTGATGCCTGTTATTAAGTTGTAGCTCATTGCAACAAGTAGATATGATTAAATGTATGAAAGCTAAAGTCACTCCTATTAGAACAATGTAGCCTGGAACCAGTGGCTATCTCCTGTGATTACACCATCAAGGCTGGACCTTGTTTGCATATGAACTGACCAGTGACTCATCATGAATGAGAAAGTTCCCTCCCCTAGACTAGACATGAGATCTGTGCACGCCCCCAACTCTCAGTGTATTGCTGATCAGACACACAGAAGTTTCTGTTTTCCCCTGGGTCCTGAGCGAGATGGAGTGTTGGCAATATTTTGCTTCTGTGAGCATGGAGGGAGAGCTAAAGATGGAGGAGGAGCGTAGAAAGCATTGAGCAAAAATATGGTAATTGTATCGCTGGCCATGTATGTATTTGAATTAGTTTGTATTAACTGCTTACTGTGTAAATTGTAACCATGTAACTATATATATATATATATATATATATATATACATACTGTACATTGTGATATATTGAATACATATCCTTTTAATAACAAATATATACATCAATGAGTTTTGGAACTCAGATAATGTGTGGGTGTATTGTTTTCTCTTATGGGATGCAGTGTTTTGCGATGTATAGTGCACATTCATAGCACATGGTAATAAGATGCGCAGGCGTCCACAATATATATTAGAGCGGGCATTTTAAATATTTGTTAGAAAGCAATTTGGCATTTACACCAGTTACTATGTATAGAAGAAGACATAAATCTGCACAATGTCCCAAAAAAGTTTCCAATGGATGGCCCATTTGCCTGTGCCCAGGAGTTCATGACTCCAGCCACCCATGCAAAATGCAAGATAATTCTTTCATGGTCTGAAGACTGCGACTTTCCCCGCTGATGGTTCAGAAAAAGCACCACTGTCTATCTGACCCCCTACTGCCAGCCCCTGAGGAATTACCTCTAGGAGCTCAGTCACATGATTAGTATGGGGAGCTTCCAAAGAAGACTACAGCACATACTCTGTGTGTACTAATGTAGACCCTTATCCAAGGAGATTGGCTTTCATAGCCTCTACCTTCAACAGCGTAATGGGAAGGTTCTTCTCCCATCAGAGAGGTGAAATCCAATTACCACTCCTATGAGATAGTAACAGAGATAGAGGCTTATTTCATAAGCTCCTGCAATGACAGCAGGTAAATGGAGGGGCTGAAAGAAGTAAACAGAATAAATGATAATTAGCGTAAGGGCATTAATTCCTCCCCCCATGCAGGACTGTGAGAACAGACATGAGAGTAGATTACAGGGAGGAAGTCGGTTCTCTTTTATAGAATCCCACTTTATATTCTTGAAGCATAACCCACTGTCAGTGAGCCGCAGCCGGGAAAGGAGAAATGGGCATTACAAGTGGATACAGTTTGCTTTTCGCATTTCATATTAAAAAAAAAATTGACTTTAGCACAAAGTAATAATCTTTACAAATGTAGGAGGATTAAATATCTGATAAGGGAATGGAATGAATGGGTCGACAACACTTAAATCGACACTCATTAGGTCGACCACTATTGGTCGACATTGTAATTGGGTCGACATGGCAAATGTCGACACGTGACAAGGTCGACATGCGTTTTTCAATATTTTCTAATTTTTTTTTTTTACTTTTTTCATACTTTACGATCCACGTGGACTACGATTAAGAATAATAACCGAAGGGTCACGGTGCACTAATTGGGGTTCCTGGTCACTTTACGAAGAAAACAACACAAAATAATTTTTAAAACTAATGTCGATCTTTTTCCATGTCGACTTAATGACTGTGTCGACATATTCCAGGTGTTGGCATTGTCACTGTTGACCAATAGTGGTTGACCTTATGACTGTCGACCTAGTTACTGTCGACTCAATGAACCACACCCGAATGAATGTTAGTTTGTAGAAACTAACCCGTGTTCATGCAGGACATGCGTCCATATTCACACTCCCTCTCATGTTTGTCTATGGAATCCAGAGAGCAGACCATTGCACAGCCGCTCCTGCAGTTATTACACCGAATCTGAAGCCGACTCAGATCATTCCGCATGTACCTAGTTTAAAAACAAAAAGGAAGAAAAAAAGTATACAGTATTTTACATTGAAACTTGGAGTAGGAAAGGCTATGAACACAGAGGTAACTGCGCAAATCCCTATTGCATGATGTATATACATACATGGTCATTAGTTACTAACCACTTAACACTTTCTCTACCTATAGCTTCTTAATGCTGCTAATTTACCTATACATTGCAGTGTGACTGCATTACTTTGTGCCTGTATTTTCATTACAGATAGTGGAATAGGGATACGGATGTTAGGTCGACACCACTTGGGTTGACAATCATTAGGTTGACCACTATAGGTTGACATGCATTAGGTCGACATGTACTAGGTCGACAGGTCAAAATGTCAACATGAGTCTTTCACATTTGTAAAAAAAATTTGGACTTTTTCATACTTTACGATCCACGCGGACTACAATTGGGACCGGTAACCTGTGCCGAATGCAACGGTAGCGAAGCGAGGCACCTTGCCAGAAGCATGGTGAGCGAAGCGAGCCTTGCGAGGGGACACAGTGCACGAATTGGGGTTCCCCGTCACTATACGGCGAAAACGACACCAAAAAAGATTTAAAAACTCTTGTCGACCTTTTGACCTGTCGACCTTGTTCATGTCAACCTAATGACAATGTCGACCTAGTGACCCTATCGACCTAATGCATGTTGACCTATAGTGGTCGACCTTATGACTGTCGACCTAGGTTGTGTCGACCCAGCGACCCATACCCGTGGAATATATGCTCATATGTGCACCAGCCTTATGTATGATGGCCTTGAAAGTGTCACACGCCAGAGGCAGAGGCCGCTGCGCTTACCCCTGCGTGTCCGCTGGTCCTCCTGGCGGTCCCCGCCTCCGGTGGTCGCTGGGTCCCGGCGTCTGGCGGCGCTGCTCCCGGCGGTTCCTCGGAGCGTGGGCGCCGCCATTGCGCCCGGCTGTCACGTGGGTGGTGGGCGGGTGACGTCGCTGGCGGGGAATTCAAAGGTGGACGCCGGACAGAGCCCGGCGCCTGAGTATCGTCTCTCCTTAGAGAAAGACTCCAGTGCTCCCTTTGTGCAAGCGTGTTCCCTGCTTCACAGTCTCCAGTGTTACCAGCCTTCAGCGTGTTCTCCGTCTCACCATTGAATAATCAGCAGTGCACTGGTCCACCACGTTAGAACTCATTTTGCTCTGGAAAATAGCTTGCAGAGGCCCCGCTGCCTATCATCATCAAAGGGCTCCTTTCAGCATTACCGTTGGTAATAACCCGCCTGTCAGCTAATACCATCACGCTGCATAGTGCAGACGGCGGAATCCCAGCGGGTAACAACTATGAACCCTCCGATTACATCACCCGGGGCGGTGACGGCCTCACCACCGGGAGAGGGGAGACGGCAGTGAACATCACAGCGGAGAGACGGGTGAGTCCCTTGATCCCATCCGTTATACGGACACACGTTACATCACGCCCGGGGCGGTGATAGCCTCACCACTGGGAAAGGAGGGATGACCTATACACATTTGTGAGAATTACAGGCAGCGGTCTTCAGTTCACCCTGAATTATAAACTGTAGCCGGGACGCCGGCACTGAAAGCCATCAGTCTATTTGTGTGGAACGTGCAAAGGAGTGCAATTACTGATCTATATTGTTTCCTAAGAGGACACTTTAGTATTGATCTAACTATAACACAGCTTTTAAAATAGAGTTGGTATAACAGCCAACCATGCATTTTGGAATAATTAACTAAATTGATGCTTTCTTAAAACTATATTTATGTTTATTTTATTCTCCACATGGTGGATGATTTGGTATAAATAAAATGTACTTTTCTTATTATTCATAAACAGTCTCCCAACCTCATTTCTGACTACTTCACAGCCATTTTTTCAAAACTAATTTTTATTGTCACATTGATAATTTACATTATACCTTTTAAAGCGCGATGTTTTATAGATCTTTTTTTTTTTTTTCATATGTGCACCAGCCTTATGTATGATGGCCTTGAAAGTGTCACACGCCAGGGGCAGCGGCCGCTGCGCTTACCCCTGCGTGTCCGCTGGTCCTCCTGGCGGTCCCCGCCTCCGGTGGTCGCTGGGTCCCGGCGTCTGGCGGCGCTGCTCCCGGCGGTTCCTCGGAGCGTGGGCACCGCCATTGCGCCCGGCTGTCACGTGGGTGGTTGGCGGGTGACGCCGCTGGCGGGGAATTCAAAGGTGGACGCCGGACAGAGCCCGGCGCCTGAGTATCGTCTCTCCTTAGAGAAAGACTCCAGTGCTCCCTTTGTGCAAGCGTGTTCCCTGCTTCACAGTCTCCAGTGTTACCAGCCTTCAGCGTGTTCTCCGTCTCACAGTCTCCAGTGTTCCCAGCATTCAGCGTGTCCTCCGTCTCACAGTCTCCAGTGTTCCCAGCATTCAGCGTGTTCCTCTGTCACACAGTCGCCAGTGCTTTCAGCATCACTCACAAGTTTCTCACCACTCAGTGTGCTTCAGCATCGCTCACAAGTTTCACACCACTCAGTGTGCTTTAGCATTGCTCACAAGTTTCTCACCACTCAGTGTGCTTCAGCATCGCTCACAAGTTTCTCACCACTCAGTGTGCTTCAGCATCGCTACAGGGATTCTTTAGCATATCTCACAGTAACCACCAGCACCGTTCTCAAGTCCTGTCTTTCAGGTGGATTCCAGTATCCGTCACGAGCTCTGCCTGCCCCTAAAGTCCTGCATGAAGAAAACCTATATTCGGCCATCTCTACTTCGGCCCAGCTGTGGTTCCACTTCCCGGTCACCGGAAGAACCCCCGAGTTCACAACACTCTCAACCCAGGTCAGTGATAGTATACTCAGGCCACATGGACCCGGGGGATCATAACACAGAGTCGAGCGCCATCCAAAATTTGGCTTCCCGAGTTCAGAGTCAGGAGGCGACACAGGGCCAGGTGATGCAGTATCTCCAGGAATTGTCCGGTCGATTGGATCAAATTCAAGCATCTTTAGCTTCGGTAATTCCGGTTCCAGTTCCCGTAACCGCTCCAGTTGCCGTTTCCAGTAATGTCCAACCTTCGGCCGGTTCCAGGTCACGCCTTCAGCTTCCTACTCCTTCCCGCTATAATGGGAATCCAAAGAATTGCCGCGGTTTTCTAAACCAGTGCGAGGTGCACTTTGAACTTCTTTCACACAATTTCGCCACGGATCGGTCTAAAGTGGCTTATATTATTTCCTTGCTAGAAGGTTCAGCGTTGGATTGGGTGTCTCCGTTATGGGAACGATCTGATCCATTGGTTTCCAATTACACCAATTTCATCACGTCCTGGGCACGTCACGTCCAGGGCAACCGCCGCTTCCTCTGATTTGCTTTGTGTTCGTCAAGGCTCCCGTTTTGTGGGGCAGTACATTGTTCATTTCCAGACCATTGCCTCAGAACTACGCTGGAATAATGACGCCCCCAGGGCCGCCTTTTGGAACGGGCTCTCTGACCGTCTGAAAGACGAGCTGGTCACTATGGATCTGCCGGATCCACTAGAAGACTTGATCTCACTCTGCGTCAAGGTGGACCTCCGCAAGCAGGTGAACGTAGTCGGTCGGATCGGTCCAGGTTTCGGCTTCCTCCTCCTAGGCAAGCGGTTGTACCATGTCCGGACGAGCCCATGCAAATTAACCGATCTCGACTGTCTCCGGAGGAAGGACAGCGCCGTCGTGAGGGTAAACTGTGCCTATACTGTGGAGCCGCAGATCACTTTATCAAGTTCTGTAAATCCCATCCGGGAAACGGGCAGGCCTAGCTTGTTCTGGAGGAGTTAAGTTGGGGGTCACGACCAAATCTTCTCCGACTGTGGATTGTCTACTCTCCGTGTCTCTGTTTTCTGAGTCAGTTGCCAAACCTCTTAATGCCCTACTGGACTCTGGGACTGCAGGGAATTTTGTTTCTCTTTCTTGTGTTCAGAGGCTGGGTTTAGAGCTGCAGTCTATCAAAAGACCTATTACGCTGACTGCTATCAACGGTACCAAAATAACCAATGGTCTTATTACAAGTCATACAAAGCCCATCAAGCTACAGGTCAGAGCTCTACATCAAGAGCGTTTGGAGTTCCTAGTGATTCCGGAGATGCCCCACGATCTTGTCCTGGGGTTGCCTTGGCTCAAAATTTATAACCCTCACGTCGACTGGAAGTCATCGCAAATATTGTCCTGGAGCTCGTTTTGTCACTCTAGTTGCATCACACCCGTTTAACCGCTCCGTGCATCTTCCAGATCGGATGAAGAACTCATTCCGAAGATCTATCGGGAGTTCGCAGATGTCTTCTCTGAACAGGCGGCTGATCAGTTACCACCCCATAGACCCTGGGACTGTCCCGTTGAGCTTGTCCCAGGGAAGATGCCACCCCGGGGGCGCACGTATCCCTTGTCACTACCTGAGACCCAGGCTATGTCGGAATATATTAAGTCTAATCTGCTTAAAGGATTCATCCGTCCTTCTACCTCACCGGCTGGAGCGGGTTTCTTCTTCGTGAAGAAGAAGGACGGGGGATTAAGACCATGTATCGATTATCGTGGTTTAAACGATATCACCATTAAGAATAAATATCCCTTGCCACTAATCACGGAGCTATTTGACAGGGTTCGTGGAGCCCATGTTTTTACGAAGCTCGACTTGAGAGGAGCCTATAATCTTATACGCATTCGACAGGGGGATGAATGGAAGACTGCCTTCAATACCAGGGACGGGCATTACGAATATCTGGTAATGCCGTTCGGTCTCAGTAATGCTCCTGCTGTTTTCCAGGGATTCGTAAACGAAGTCTTCCGAGATATGTTATATCAAAGTGTAGTGGTGTATTTGGATGACATTCTGATTTTTTCCAAGAGTCTTGCGGAGCACCGAGTACAGGTCAAAGAGGTACTTTCCCGCCTACGAAGAAATTGTCTTTACGGCAAAATTTACAAATGTACCTTTGAGTTCCCTTCAATTCCGTTTCTCGGTTATGTCATCTCAGGCACGGAGCTTCGCATGGATCCGGAAAAACTCTCGGCCATTCGGGATTAGACTCACCCTCTCTCTCTCAAAGCAGTACAAAGATTCCTGGGCTTTGCGAATTACTACAGAAAATTCATTAAGGGATTCTCCACCATTGTTGCACCCATTACTGCATTGACAAAAAAGGGATCCGATCCAAGTCTGTGGTCTTCTGAAGCCATAGTAGCGTTTGTCCGGTTGAAATCAGCATTTATGTCAGCTCCGGTACTCCAACAGCCAAATTTCACAGAACCATTCTTCTTGGAAGTCGACGCTTCTTCAGTCGGCATTGGAGCCGTTCTTTCACAGTACTCTTCTGATGGAAAGTTGCATCCATGTGGTTTCCATTCTCGGAAGTTCTCCTCTGCGGAACGAAACTACACTATTGGAGATCAGGAACTTTTGGCAATAAAATCTGCCTTGGAGGAATGGAGATATTTATTGGAAGGTGCTAAACATCTAATTACTATTTATACCGATCATAAGAACTTGCTGTATAGCAAAACTGCCCAATGTCTAAACCCCCGTCAAGCTAGATGGGCGCTCTTCTTCACTCGGTTCTCGTTTGTTATTAAGTACCGGGCTGGGACTCTCAACGCCAAAGCTGACGCTCTGTCCCGTTCCCTAACAGCCTCAGATGAAGAGAATTCCCTTGAGAAGAGTCTAATTCTCAGTCCAGTTTCCATTTCCACAGCTCCCACTTCTCTAGGGCCCCCTCATGGGAGAATGTCTGTACCGGTGGAATTTCGACCAAAGTTACTGCAGTGGGCCCATATATCCAAGTTCTCCGGTCACCCGGGAGCCCAGAAAATGTTCGAGTTTCTACGAAGGACATATTGGTGGAACACCATGAGGAGGGATATACAAGACTATGTTAACTCTTGTCCACAGTGTGCCCAGCACAAAACTCCTCGTTTGCCCCCTGCTGGTTTGCTTCGTCCACTGTCCATTCCTAGGAAACCATGGACCCATACTTCTATGGACTTCATTACCGAGTTACCTCTCTCCAAGGGTTGCAATACCATCTGGGTGATTATTGATCGCTTCTCAAAAATGGCACACTTTGTTCCGTTGACAGGTCTACCAACGGCTCCCAAGTTGGCTCTACTATTTATCCGAGAACACTTTCGCTTGCATGGGTTACCTCAGGAAATAGTCTCTGATCGAGGGGTACAGTGCACTGCAAGGTTTTGGAGGGCTCTCTGTTCGGCGTTGCAAATAAAACTCAAGTTTTCATCTGCTTATCATCCACAAAACAATGGTCAAACCGAACGAGTCAACCAGGATTTAGAGACATTTCTCCGCATTTATCTCTCTCCTTCACAGGACGACTGGGTGGAGCTGTTACCCTGGGCTGAGTTCGCCCATAACCATCTATATCACGCTTCCACTGGTGAGTCCCCATTCTTCATCAATTATGGATTCCACCCACGAATTCCAGAATTACCACTCCTTCCTTCAGAGGATGTTCCTGCTGTTACTTCCACTCTTCGGCACTTCAGTCAAATTTGGAGTAAGGTTCATGCTAATCTCAAGAAAATCTCCATTCGATACAAGTTCTTTGCAGACAAAAAACGACGAGCAGCTCCTCAATACAAGGTTGGCGACAGGGTATGACTCTCCACCCGCAACCTCCGTCTAAAAGTGCCCGCTATGAAGTTTGCTCCAAGATTCATCGGGCCTTATCCAGTTTTACAAGTCCTAAACCCTGTAGTCTGCAAATTGGGTTTGCCCTCTCACTTTCGTGTACCAAATTCTTTCCATGTTTCTCTCCTCCGGCCTCTCATTTTAAATCATTTCCAGTCAGTGTCTCCTAGTCCGGTCTCAGTGGAGACCGAAGTTGGAACAGAATTTGAGATCAAAACGATTCTTGACTCCCGCTACTACCACAAGAATCTCCAGTACCTAGTGGAGTGGAAAGGTTATGGTCCTGAGGAAAGAAGTTGGATTGGATAAAAGCTTCCGAAGTCACTGCTCCTCGACTAGTTCGGATCTTCCATTCCAAACATCCAACGAAACCGGGAAAGTGTCCAGGGGCCACTCCTGGAGGAGGGGGTACTGTCACACGCCAGGGGCAGCGGCCGCTGCGCTTACCCCTGCATGTCCGCTGGTCCTCCTGGCGGTCCCCGCCTCCGGTGGTCGCTGGGTCCCGGCGTCTGGCGGCGCTGCTGCCGGCGCTTCCCCGGAGCGTGGGCGCCGCCATTGCGCCCGGCTGTCACGTGGGTGGTGGGCGGGTGACGTCGCTGGCTCCCCTCCACCAATCGGAGGAAGGCGGGGAATTCAAAGGTGGACGCCGGGCAGAGCCCGGCGCCTGAGTATCGTCTCTCCTTAGAGAAAGACTCCAGTGCTCCCTTTGTGCAAGCGTGTTCCCTGCTTCACAGTCTCCAGTGTTACCAGCCTTCAGCGTGTTCTCCGTCTCACAGTCTCCAGTGTTCCCAGCATTCAGCGTGTCCTCCGTCTCACAGTCTCCAGTGTTCCCAGCATTCAGCGTGTCCTCCGTCTCACAGTCTTCAGTGTTCCCAGCATTCAGCGTGTTCTCCGTCTCACAGTCTCCAGTGTTTCCAGCATTCAGCGTGTTCCTCTGTCACACAGTCGCCAGTGCTTTCAGCATCGCTCACAAGTTTCTCACCACTCAGTGTGCTTCAGCATCGCTCACAAGTTTCTCACCACTCAGTGTGCTTCAGCATCGCTCACAAGTTTCTCACCACTCCGTGTGCTTCAGCATCGCTCACAAATTTCTCACCACTCAGTGTGCTTCAGCATCGCTACAGGGATTGTTTAGCATATCTCACAGTAACCACCAGCACCGTTCTCAAGTCCTGTCTTTCAGGTGGATTCCAGTATCCGTCACGAGTTCTGCCTGCCGCTAAAGTCCTGCATGAAGAAAACCTATATTCGTCCATCTCTACTTCGGCCCAGCTGTGGTTCCCCTTCCCGGTCACCGGAAGAACCCCTGAGTTCACAACACTCTCAACCCAGGTCAGTGATAGAAAGAATTCTAGTCAACGATTTAGACCACACTGTAAGTACTTAAGATTTTCGGGATGTAGTCAAAAGGTTGACAATGTCAACAGTTATGATGTCACACAGGCAACATATGAAATGTCGACATTAGGGTTAAGCTGCAGGGGGAGGAGGTTAGGCTTAGCACTAGAGCACTAGGGAGAGGTTAGGGTTGGACTGGAGGGGTAGGAGGTTAGAGTTAGCACTAGGGCACTAGGAAGAGCTTAGGCTGAGAGAGGAAGTTAGGGGTAGGCTGCAGGGGGCGGAGGATAAGGCTAGCACTAGGGGGAGCTTAGGGTTAGGCTGCAGGGGGAGTTTAGGGTTAGGCTGAGGGAGCAAGTTAGGGTTAGGCTGTGGGGGGAGGGCTAGGGTTAGTCTGCAGGAGAGATGTTAGGGCTTATAACAAAATGGACCCATAGCATATGTGTTTACTGTGGAAATTATAATGTAAGCTCCAGAGGGGTCGGGACTGTTGTAAATGACTACACATTCTCTGAACAGTGCTGCGAAATATGATTGACACTCTCCGAATAAACAATAATTACCTGTGCAAAGGCCTTAGGTCAGTAACAGCCAGTCTTTGTCTGTCTTCAGGACAGTTATTGTGGTGAACGAGCCATCCGTGTATGCAGGAATCACAGAACGCATGCTCACAGGGGGCTTGTAGTGGATCTTCAAGTACATCCCGACATATACAGCACAGTAGACCCTCATTGACATACCCCAGGAAACGCTCAATGTCAAACCCCATGACCCTGGGTAAAGAAAATTCCATTATTTAGCTATATGATTATGTATATAAGTGTTGTAACACTGTAGGGGTGCAAGGTGCCTTTTCCTGGGGAATATGGCAGCACGCAGCAGCTGAGGAACAACACAAGTCCAGTTTCTGGTACAACTGACCCCGGCCAGTTTTATTGAAACAGAAAATAAAACAAACCCCAAAATAAAAATACCTTGCCTGTCCGGCACTAACTAAACATAAGATGTTCCTAACTGTCACTAAACAAAACAGAGTTCTTCAGTACATACTGTATAGCTTACTTGCATCAGAAAGCGTGTCTCTCACACACAGATCCTGCAGCCTTCCCAGGCAGTCTGCCCATACTAATCAGGTTAGAAGCACTATATCACTCTTACACAGCTGAAACCCTGATTAGCCCTCTGTGAGGCCAAAGACCCGAACTGGGCCCAATGTCTAGAACTCGCCTTATCTCTCTCTCAGAGCCTTTACCCAGCTTTTACAGCAAACTGAAAAGGTTCAGACAAAACAAAAAGCATTTTTCCTAGAAGTTAACATTTTCTAAAACATGTAAGACAAGAACCTGGGACAAATATACCTGCCCTCAAACACTATCCCAGTGTTCTTGTCACATATCCCCCTCCCCTGTTTCGACCTAGGGGCCGGAACACTTGTAGCCCCCAAACAGAAGATGCGAGACAATGCATCTGCGTTGGCCAATTGTGTTCCCGGTCTATGGCCCTCATTCCGAGTTGATCGGTCGCAAGGCGAATTTAGCAGAGTTACACACGCTAAGCCGCCGCCTACTGGGAGTGAATCTTAGCTTCTTAAAATTGCGACCGATGTATTCGCAATATTGCGATTACTAACTACTTAGCAGTTTCAGAGTAGCTCCAGACTTACTCTGCCTGTGCGATCAGTTCAGTGCTTGTCGTTCCTGGTTGACGTCACAAACACACCCAGCGTTCGCCCAGGCACTCCCACCGTTTCTCCGGCCACTCCTGCGTTTTTTCCGGAAACGGTAGCGTTTTCAGCCACACGCCCCTGAAACGCCGTGTTTCCGCCCAGTAACACCCATTTCCTGTCAATCACATTACGATCGCCGGAGCGAAGAAAAAGCCGTGAGTAAAAATACTTTCTTCATAGTAAAGTTACTTGGCGCAGTCGCAGTGCGAACTTTGCGCATGCGTACTAAGCGGATTTTCACTGCGATGCGATGAAAATGAACGAGCGAACAACTCGGAATGAGGGCCCATGTTCGACAGTAAACTTAAAGTCCTGCAACGCTAGAAACCATCTAGTTACACGAGCATTCTTGCCTCTATTTACATACATCCATTTTAAAGGGGCATGGTCTGTCACTAGTCTGAATTGTCTACCCAAGAGGTAATATCTCAAGGTATCTAGTGCCCACTTAATGGCCAAAGCCTCCTTTTCCACAATGGCATACCTTTTTTCATGCTCATTGAGTTTCCTACTCAAATAAATGATAGGGTGTTCGTCCCCATCTCTGGTTTGGGACAGCACAGCACCTATCCCTACCTCTGAGGCATCTGTCTGTACCACAAATTCTTTTGAAAAATCTGGTGTTATCAACACCGGTTGTGAACACAAAGCCACTTTTAACGCTTGGAACGCCTTTTCTGCATCAGGGTTCCATTTCACCACATTTGACTGCTTCCCTTTGGTAAGGTCTGACAACGGCACTGCTGTGGTCGCAAAATTAGGAATAAACCGTCTATAGTACCCAGTAATTCCCAAAAAAGCCCTTACCTGTTTTTTATTCACTGGACGAGGCCAGTTTTGAATAGCATCAACTTTATTCAATTGGGGCCTAATCAGACCTCTGCCTATGGTGAAGCCCAAGTATTTGACCTCCTCCATTGCGAGGCAGCACTTCTTTGGGTTAGCAGTTAACCCTGCCTCTCTGATTGAGTCCAGTACTGCTTGTACTTTAACCAAATGTGACCCCCAGTCTGTACTGTGAATTACCACATCATCCAAATAGGCAGCTGCATATTTTCTATGGGGCCTCAAAATTTTATCCATCGCCCGTTGAAAGGTTGCTGGAGCCCCATGCAACCCAAAGGGTAACATCTTATACTGGTACAGCCCCTCCGGAACCGAAAAGGCTGTTTTTTCTTTGGCGCTATCAGATAAAGGTATTTGCCAGTAACCTTTGGTCAGGTCCAATGTGGTGAGAAACCTGGCTGTTCCCAGCCTTTCTACAAGCTCATCCACACGGGGCATGGGGTATGCGTCAAACTTGGACACCTCATTTAACTTACGAAAGTCATTACAGAAGCGTATGCTACCGTCGGGCTTCGGGATGAGTACTATGGGACTGGACCACTCACTGTTAGACTCCTCTATGACTCCAAGTTCTAACATGGTTTTAACTTCCTTAGAAATAGCTTCTCGCTGAGCTTCAGGAATCCTATATGGCTTTAAATGAACCCTGACCCCTGGTTCTGTGACAATGTTATGTTTTATTATGGTCGTTCGGCCAGGCAGCTCTGAAAATACCTCCCTATTTTGGATGAGAAATTCTTTAACCTGATTGTTCTGATCAGCTGATAATGTCTCTGACACCTTCACTGCGGGAAGCAACCGGGGTGAAGACACCGAAGGGCAAGGCTCCGCTGACAGAGACAACCTATCTTTCCAGGGTTTGATTAAGTTAACATGGTAGATCTGTTCGGGTTTTCTCTTTCCCGGCTGGTATACTTTGTAATTAACCTCATTCACTTTTTCCCTAATCTCAAATGGACCCTGCCATTTAGCTAGGAATTTGCTTTCCACAGTGGGTACCAAAACAAGAACTCTATCTCCAGGAGCAAATTCCCGTATCTTGGCACTCCGGTTATAGACCCTCTGTTGAGCACTTTGGGCCTGTTCCATGTGCTCTCTGACAACAGGTACCACGGCTGCAATCCTATCCTGCATTTGTGTTACATGCTCAATAACGCTTCTATAAGGAGTGGGCTGTCCTTCCCACGTCTCTTTGGCAACATCCAACAGCCCTCTGGGGTGTCTACCATACAACAAATCAAATGGAGAAAACCCCGTAGAGGACTGAGGAACTTCTCTGATGGCCATTAACAAGTAGGGCAACAAACAATCCCAGTTTTTCCCATCTCTCTCAACAACCTTTTTTAACATACTTTTTAATGTTTTATTAAACCTTTCCACCAACCCGTCAGTTTGGGGATGGTAGATGGACGTCCTGAGGTGAGTGACCTTAAATAACTTGCACAATTCTTTCATGATCCTTGACATAAATGGAGTACCTTGGTCAGTCAAAATTTCTTTTGGTATTCCCACTCTACTAAATACCTGCACCAGCTCCCTAGCTATCGCCTTGGTTGTGATAGTGCGTAAAGGGACAGCCTCAGGATATCGAGTGGCATAGTCCATAATTACCAGGATATACTGATGGCCCCGAGCAGACTTTAACAAGGGCCCCACGAGATCCATGGCTATTCTGTCAAACGGGACCTCTATAATAGGCATGGGAACTAGTGGGCTCCTGAAATGGGGTCTAGGGGCATGATACTGGCATTCAGGACAGGAAGAACAATATTCAGACACTTCTTTATAAACCCCTGGCCAAAAGAACCTTTGTAAAACTCTTTCAGTGGTTTTTTCTGCCCCTAAATGTCCTGCGGTAACGTGACTATGAGCTAAATCTAGTACCGTTCTCCGATAAGGCTGGGGAACTACCAGCTGTTCCACCACATCCTCACCCCTTTTGACAATGTGGTACAAGAGCTCATTACAGATGGCCATGTGGGGATACGTAACCCTGTCACCTGGTACCACAGGTTCCCCATTAACAATCTTAACATTCTCTCTAGCCTTTATTAAGGTAGGATCCTTTAACTGTTCAGACGCAAACAGATCCTTCTTTACCTCCAGGTCAGGCACGCTTTCAGTTCTAACTACTATGTCTCTGTTCCCGGCAAGAGGGTCCTCACTGGACTCCCCATCTGTCACTTCCCCAGCCAAACTAGCAAAAGGCAAAGGGCCAGAAAGTTCCGAAGACCCACGTACATCCATAAAATCACCGGTATTATCAACTGGCTTTTTACTTCTCACATCTGTTGATAACCGTGATTCCCACAGTTTCCAAAAATGAGGAAAATCCCTCCCTATTATGGCCTCATGCACCAAGGTAGGGACCAGTCCCACTTTAACCATTGCTGACCCACAACAAGTTTCTATATTCACCTCAGCAGTGGCATAATATTGGGTATCCCCATGTATGCAAGTTACCCCAATAGGTATTTGCTGGACCTTTAAGGGGTTCACTAACCCAGCTTTCACGAGGGTAACTAAACTTCCTGAATCTAGCAAGGCCTCTACCCGGTTACCTTCTAAGAACACATCACACATTTGTTTTTCCAGCTCAGGTGAAGGTACCACAGTACAGGCTAACCTAGCAAAGAAAGACATTCTGCGACATTCAAAGGCAGCATCACATTGCATGGGTTCTTGCGTGACTGGGCAATTGGCAATAACATGACCTGGCATACCACACCTAAAACATTTAACCACACGATTATCAACCCATTTGGGCAGCATAGACCGTTCTAGCCCCATTGGCCTGTTTCCAGGGCCAGTGTTTACAGTCTCTCCAGCCTTGCGTTCTCTTAACCGCCCAGCAACGTTTTCCCACGGAACAGTCTTACCAGTCTTTACTGAAGGGCGCTGTCGAGGATCTATGGGTTGCTGGGTGGTCATCAGTAGTTCCTCTGCTGCCAAATACCTCTCTACCATGTCCACTAATTGGTCAGCAGTACCCGGGTTTCCATGGCTCACCCACTTGCGCAGGACCATGGGCAAAGATCTCAAGTAGCGGTCCATGACGACTCTTTCCACCATCTGGGGACCAGTTAATGTCTCTGGCTGCAGCCATTTTTTTGTTAGCTGAATTAGGTCGTGCATCTGGGAGCGCGGAGGCTTCTCCATGGCGTACAGCCAACGGTGCACCCGTTGTGCTCGTACTGACAGCGTGACTCCCAGGCGGGTCAGGATCTCAGTCTTTAGTTTATCATAGTCCCGAGCCTCAGCAGGGCTTAAATCAAAGTAAGCTTTTTGGGGCTCACCTGACAGGAAAGGTGCCAGCAGACTGGCCCACTGTGCTTTCGGCCAGTTCTCACGCTCGGCAGTCCTTTCAAACGTGGTCAGATAGGCCTCCACATCATCAGCCTCTGTCATTTTCTGCAGGAAGTGACTGGCTCGTATAGAACTAGAGCTGGTTGGAGCACTGACGGCCACATCTCCAACCCGAGCTGCAAGTCTCTGCACCACTTCTGCTAAGGCCTCTCTATCCTGACGCTGTTGCCTGTAAAGTTCATCAACAACTGCCTGCTGTTGTCTCTTATTTTCCTCCATTGCCACCTGCTGCTGTCTGTTGGCCTCCTGCTGTAGTCTCCAATTTTCCTCCATTGCCACCTGCTGCTGTCGGTTGGCCTCCTGCTGAGCCGCTGTAGCTTGCAGCAAGGCTTTAAGCAGATCCTCCATGTCAACAGATTTTTCAGGCGGCTTTGCAGCTGCTTTCACCCAGGACATATATCAAACCCTCAGGGGTGAGTCTCAGTAACTTCACACTGGGCTGTATCTGCATAAACCACCGTTTTCTGCAGGCCTCACAAAGCTGCTGCTTTCACTTATGCGCAGAACGGCCTGCTCGCATTCTCCACCAAGTTGTAACACTGTAGGGGTGCAAGGTGCCTTTTCCTGGGGAATATGGCAGCACGCAGCAGCTGAGGAACAACACAAGTCCAGTTTCTGGTACAACTGACCCCGGCCAGTTTTATTGAAACAGAAAATAAAACAAACCCCAAAATAAAAATACCTTGCCTGTCCGGCACTAACTAAACATAAGATGTTCCTAACTGTCACTAAACAAAACACAGAGTTCTTCAGTACATACTGTATAGCTTACTTGCATCAGAAAGCGTGTCTCTCACACACAGATCCTGCAGCCTTCCCAGGCAGTCTGCCCATACTAATCAGGTTAGAAGCACTATATCACTCTTACACAGCTGAAACCCTGATTAGCCCTCTGTGAGGCCAAAGACCCGAACTGGGCCCAATGTCTAGAACTCGCCTTATCTCTCTCTCAGAGCCTTTACCCAGCTTTTACAGCAAACTGAAAAGGTTCAGACAAAACAAAAAGCATTTTTCCTAGAAGTTAAAATTTTCTAAAACATGTAAGACAAGAACCTGGGACAAATATACCTGCCCTCAAACACTATCCCAGTGTTCTTGTCACAGTGTGCATAGATATAATGACACTATATATATATATATATATATATATATAGTGTCTTGGATCACTGTCATCTCAGATTTGCGTTCCAAAGACAGTCTACTGTATACTGGATAACTGTAACAACATTGTAGGGCCATCTTTCTCAAACTAAGATTTCCTTTTTTCAAGTGAAGCTCACATACCTCATTTAGGGGGCTAGATTTATCATGAGAGATAAAGTACCAACCACTCAGCTCCTAATTGCGATTGCACAGGCTGTGTTTGAAAAGTGACAGTCAGGAGCTGATTGGTTGGCACTTTATCTCTCTCCAAGCTTGCATAACTCTGCCCTTTAGCCCGACTTAGGCCTAAGAAAAAAAGCGGATACTTATATATGCAAATATTTATAATTTATAATAATATATTGACAATACACAGCCTATGGGCTATTATTTATTTATAAACAGTTTCTTATATAGCGTGTCTATCACATACACTACTCCAGAGTGATACACAATCTAGAAGCTCTACTTTCCTAAACAGATTTTCAAATAAACTAATTGTAAGTACCGTAGACAGATTTAGGGCTAGTTCACACACACCAGTTTTCACCGAACGGCAAAAAGCCGCCCGGATTTCTGCCGAGTACGTTCTTGCTTTCAGACAGCAAGGACACGGCATGGTCGCCGTGTTACAGCCGTCAATATCCACTGACTAGGGCAGCTGTCGTCCGGCTGCTGCTACTGCTGCGGTGACTGAGGCTGCTGCACATGCCCAAAACATTCAACATGGCACAAAGCCGTTGCGTGTGAAAACCACTAATTCACAGCCAGAAATTCGGGTGGCTTTTTGCCATCTTACGAAAACCGGTGTGTGTGAAATAGCCCTAAATCTGTCTACGGTACTTACAAATAGTATATTTGAAAATCTGCTTAGGAAAGTAGAGCTTCTAGATTGTGTATCACTCTGGAGTAGTGTATGTGATAGACTTGCGATGTCATAGGTAACAGAAATGTACTCACCAGTGGTGTCGTTATACGGTTGTAATGACCAGTGGGGTCGTTATAAGGTTGAAGTGGAAGTGACATGCTATATATATATATATATACACACTATACTAGATGCGTTTGGTCTTTAGCTAAGATCTGTGTTTTATTTTACGTCTGAGATAGGGCAGCAGAAATTATTTTATTTTACTTTTGAACAAGGCGTATTGTAATGCATAAATCTAATGTGCAGAGCTAATGTAATTCTAATATGCACATTTGTATATTTATGTATCCTAGTTACTATGAGCATAATTCTCAATATAGGTGAGGATTTATTAGTGATGATGGGTCAACCTGAAGTTTGGAAGTGCGGGGGTCATTCAGATCTGATCACTGCTGTGCGCAGCGGGCGATCAGATCCGAACTGTGCCAGCACGTTGCACGGCTGCAACGGGCATCGGCACCCTGCGACAGGATAGTGCGAAAGATCTATTCGCACGGGCGTTCGCAAGGAGATTGACAGGAAGAGGCCGTTTGTGGGTGTCAACTGACCATTTTCAGGGAGTGTCCGGAAAAACGCAGGCATGTCCAAGTGTTTTCAGGGAGGGTGTCTGACGTCAGCTCCGGTCCCGATCAGTCTGTTCTCATCGCACTGGAAGAGTAAGTCCTGGGCTGCGCAGAGACTGCACAAAATCAGTTTGTGCAGCTCTGCTACACATGCGATCGCACACTTGCACAGCGAAAATCCACTTCCCCCAGCCCAGCGTTCAGATCTGAATGACCCCCAAAGTTTACAAACCACTGTTCTAAAGAACCTAGAAATTCCACAGTGGAAAATAAATCTCTTAAACGTTAACTATTTTCTTGCCCATTAAATAAATCTGAAGCTGTCTGTGGCTCTTTGTTATATAAAAACAGTGGAAAGAATTATTCCCAGACTTGCTCAGTGAAGCGGCTTATACAGAATCCATACTATGGAGAAATGTAATGGAGTGTGAGCTGCTCAAGTTGCCGGATTTCCCATTTTATGGGGATAAGTTGCAAAGTGACGGGTGTTTTAAAGGCAATGGTGGTCATTCCGAGTTGATCGCAGCCAGCAACTTTTTGCTGCTGCTGCGATCAACTAGTCCACGCCTATGGGGGAGTGTATTTTAGCTTAGCAGGGCTGCGATCGCTTGTGCAGTCCTGCTAAGCTAAAAAAATTTCAAGCAAAACTAGACTAGGCCTGGACATACTTACCCTGTGCGATGGATCCAGCAATGCTGAGGTCGGCTTTGACGTCACTCCTCCGCCCTCCGTTCTGCTGGACACGCCTGCATTATACTCACCACTCCCCAAAAACGGCTCCAAACGGTCCGGATCCACCCTGGCACGCCTCCGTCCTGTCAATCTTCTTTGCGGTCCATCCTGCGACCGCTTTCTTCTTTAGACGCGACGTAACCCGGCAACCTCTGTTGCCGGGCAACGTCGCGCACGTGCACATTGGCCGCCACGCATGCGCATTCCGCACCCGTTCACACCGCAGCGATAAACTGCTACGTGTGAATGGGTCGGAATGACCCTCAATATTTCCAGAAAATTGGTGCAAGTCTGTGTCCCAGTTATTTCAGACATCTGCATACAAATTGCCACTTGTACTTCAAGCTTGAGTCTCCCATATCCAAAATGCTTGGGACCAGAAGTATTTTGGATCTTGGATTTTTCCGTATCTTGGAATATTTGCATACCATAATAAGATATTTTGGGGATGGGTCCCAAGTCTAAACACATAATACATGTATATTTCATATACACCTTATACTCACACAGCTTGAAGGTAATTTTCTACAATACTTTTAAACATTTTGTGCATGAAACAAAGTTTGTGTACATTGAACCATCAGAAAGCAGAGGTGTCACTATCTCAGTCACACTCAAAATATTCCGGATTTCGGAATTCTGGATATTGGAGACTCAACCTGTATAATAAGCTGTGATCTTACAAATGTGCCAGGAAAGTCACCAAACAGTAGAGATGGCTCTGTACAATCTACATTCAGTAAAGCTGGGCACACACTACAGGATATATTGGTCATTCCGAGTTGATTGCTAGCTGCCGTTGTTCGCAATGCAGCGATCAGGCTAAAAATTGGCACTTCAGAGCATGCATATGTCGCGCAGTGCGCACGCGCAACGTACTTTCACAAAAGCTGATGCAGTTTCACACAAGGTCTAGCGACGCTTTTCAATCGCACTGCTGATCGGTGAGTGATTGACAGGAAGTGGGTGTTTCTGGGTGGCAACTGACCGTTTTCCGGGAGTATGCTGAAAAACGCAGGCGTGTCAGATACAAACGCAGGCGTGCCTGGGGAAACGGGGGAGTGGCTGGCCGGATGCAGGGCGTGTTTGTGACGTCAAAACAGGAACTAAACCGTCTGAAGTGATCGCAAGCTAGGAGTAAGTCTCGAGCTACTCAGAAACTGCACAATCTTTTTTAGTAGAAATGCTGTGATCCTTTCGGACGCACTTCTGCTAAGCTAAGATACACTCCCAGAGGGCGGCGGCCTAGCGTTTGCACTGCTGCTAAAAGCAGCTAGCGAGCGATCAACTCGGAATGAGGGCCAATGTGCAATCTTGGTACTATCGACCAATCTACACGACATCATATCCAATTAGTCTATCACGCCCATTGTTCCTCACATCGTCCTACTGAATGTTCTGCACGTCCAATGAGATCAGGGGCGGATTGGGAACAAATAGCGGCCCTGGAAAAATTTGTACTAGTGGCCCCACATGGGCAGCACCAGAGGTGTAAGGGCTAGCCATGGGCCATGGCAGCAGCACCCTCCCCCCAAGACTTTCCAGATAGTGGGCGTGTCCAGCATCAAGGGGGGAGTTAAAAGGAAATAAAATTAAATATTATGAGCACATTATACGATACACCTTCAGAATTTAGGAAACGATATAATGCTTTAGAAAGATATATTTTCTTGCTTATTACACCAACCGTATCCCAATCACTATTCACTCAATCTTATATGTCAGCCAAGCAGGCAGACAGAGCATACACTAGATCATCTGCAATCACAGGCTAAGTGGCAAAGTCATTTCATATATGCAAATTGCTTGGCATCTTATTCATTATGTCTATAAATAGGACCACATGTCCTCAAACAAAACAGGCCCCACTGGTGCATCGGCCCACCGGGAATCTTCCCTGTGAGCCCTATGGCCAATCCGCCTCTGAATGAGATGATTCCTCTGATGACGCGGTATTGTTACATGAAGCATGCATGATATAACGTATCCTCACACGGTGCATTGTGTAGTGTGTATGGTGATACAATATAGCGTTACATCAGGTGTGTAACCATCTTTAGAGATACCTGTCTGATCAGAATCTAATAAAGGCACATGTATTTAATTGTATCTAATTAACACTTAATAATACATTTATGTGGCACAATTATTTAATGAATTTATTAATGGGGCAAGTTAAAAAATAATTAATAACAAGGAATAACATTTTATCTAGACATTTTAGGCGGTATTCAATTCTTTTCACCCCCTTCCACACCCGTTCTATTTCTGCTGGTATAATAATTTCAGCTTGCTATCCCTGGGGTAGCTAGGGCGCCCAACCCTTTACGCAGCTAAACCTGAATACTATGGGCGCGATATGCGCGATAACGGGGATCACTTTAGAGAGGAGATTGGGCGTGATATATCATTTGAATACTGCCCACTGTATAATATATAATAGATAATAATGATATTATGATACCAATTAAATAACAGGCCCAAAAGTATTTTTTACGTTAACTGTGGCTATCACACCATCCAGAGCCATTCGTTGCCTGACGGACACTATTAGATATATTTAAATACAATAATGCTCTAAGCTTTGTGACTTTCTTTATCTATTAATAGCTTAATAAGCACATTGATCATGAAGTAAACACACACTTACCAGGCGGAACTTGTGGGAGTCAGGAAAGTGTGAGTACTGAGAGTGAGACTGGGAAGCACATCACAGAGGTATCCCAATGGAATCTCATTCCCCTTCTGCATTGTAATGAAAAGAAAGGGGAATACTTGTTGTGTTTCCGGAGAAACCGCTCTCCAGTGGCTGGACGGTCACTCGTTCTACTATGTAAACAATACGCCACTGTTCCCTTGGAAAAGAAGACGGTGGATAGTGAAATTCAGCAACATTAGAGGACAAAATACATTATCAGCAGTTTCTAATACCTACCTGACACTGAAAATGCTCACAAAATCATCTGGTTTAAGCATATGATTTGTTACAATGTATCTGTGTTGTTTATAAATAAATAAATAGATAAATAACATCAATAGATAGAGCCCCTGGACTCCTATTATGAAATTTGCATCATTCATTAAAATAACATAAATCATCTGCATAATATAACATTGATGTGATATTCTCATAGCCGCTTGGAAAAAATGCTTTATATTTTAAATGTCCAGGACAACTGATAATTTCCTACATTTACTGGGTTTGAAGAATTGCTTCTCTTAGTGATTGTAGTATCCGTGTTTCAGTGATGTCACAGGGGGTAAATTACAGATCACTGTTGTCCCTTTATAGAAAGCCGGTATGTATTATTATGAAGTGGATGTTAATAAACATAAACACATGATTTTCAGTATGTCTATGTTACAGTGTCGGACTGGGGCATGTAGGGCCCACCGGGGGAATGCTGTGGTAGGGGCCCATGTTTAGGGGTATGGCCAGTCTGCTGAGGTGGTATGACCTGCCACCTCATTGGTTTGACTAACCATATATACAGTAAATTCAGCTGCTGCCTGCATGATAATGTACCAGATTAATAACACAATGCACTGTAGAAAATACACCATAGTCCAGTATAAGGTAACAGGTATCCGGACTCCAGGTCGACAGCAAAAAGGTCGACACACCTTAGTTCGACGCCAGTTGGTCGACACACCTTAGGTCGACATGGACAAAAGGTCGACAGGGACAAGGTCGACATGGAAAAAGGTCGACATGAGTTTTTCACGATTTTTTTCTTTTTTGGAACCTTTTCATACTTAACGATCCACGTGGACTACGATTGGAATGGTAATCTGTGCCTAGCGAAGCGAAGGCACCATGCCCGAAGCATGGCGAGCGAAGCGAGCCATGCGAGGGGACGCGGTGCACTAATTGGGGTTCCCAGTCACTCTACGCAGAAAACGACACAAAAAACATAAAAAACTCATGTCGACCTTTTTCCATGTCGACCTTGTTCCTGTCGACCTTTTGTCCATGTCGACCTAAGGTGTGTCGACCAATTGGCATCGACCTAATGTGTGTCGACCTTTTTGCTGTCGACCCTGAGTCCCAGACCCAAGGTAACATATGTATAATTCAAGTGCACAGTCTAGAACCTGATCCTTAGAGTAGGAGGAGGGCCCCCCAGGCAGTGGGGCCCACCGGTGGTTTCCCCTGTACCCCTGTGGGCCAGTCCAAGCTTGTTTATGTAACACCACATCATAGAACACAACCCATGAGCTAGGAAATGCGATAACAGGTGTCTGGGAACGATAGAAACCTGTCAGAAGTATTCAGGGCCTATTTATCATTCAATATTTGCAGCATATCCCCCGAGAACACCCACTTTTGGGGGATACCTGCAAATATGAAGTACCACCCATTTTCCACAGCAGCTACAGCAGCCATAGGTTTCTATCTGCCCCCATTTGAAGATCACATTAGTCACTCCAGAACCCTCCCCAACAATGGTTGCTGCACATGCATGGTTAACGGACCAAGTATGCACAGTAGCGCGACGAGGGTAAAAAAATAGAACTGCTGTGACAGGGATGCCTGTAGATTGTAGATGCAAAGGGGTGTAGTATGTTATGCCGGCGGTCGGGCTCCCGGCAAAGGGGCCAATGTATAATTGAAAGTATATGGGCGTAAATGTGTCTATATGCAGAGCTGCAGGCATCCCATGATGCGCCCACAACTGCAGCTTATGCACCTAGTCTGCGACTAGTCAGGATCATCAGCGTGCACTTGCACATGCCCTGTACTAGGTGCAGGAGATGTATATTTTCAATTACGGCCAGGTCTGCATAGGATGCCTTTGGGATTTTGGGGGTAATTCCAAGTTGATCGCAGCAGGAATTTTGTTAGCAGTTGGGCAAAACCATGTGCACTGCAGGGGGGGCAGATATAACATGTGCAGAGAGAGTTAGATTTGGGTGGGGTGTGTTCAATCTGCAATCTAATTTGCAGTGTAAAAATAAAGCAGACAGTATTTTCCCTGCACAGAAACAAAATAACCCACCCAAATCTAACTCTCTCTGCACATGTTATATCTGCCCCCCCTGCAGTGCACATGGTTTTGCCCAACTGCTAACAAAATTCCTGCTGCGATCAACTTGGAATTACCCCCTTTGACTCAAGAATACTTCTGAGGCCAACACTGCACCAAAAAAGTATTGTTTCTTGGACATTTATACCAAATATGGAGAAAGTGCCCCTATGCCCACAATTCCTTCAGCACTGAAGACTGTAGAAAGGGTATGTGGTGTATAATAGCACCTATTGTACATTGTATTGCCATCTTTCTTATCGAAGAAGGAATTTGATCTAGACAACCTATCTTTGCCCTATCTCTCCCCATTGGAAGTCCCCAGTAATCTATTCATCTACCCTGAGGGCCTGATAGGAAGTCTATAGCGGTATCCAGACTCTGGGTCGACACCCATTAGGTTGACACCCATTGGTCGACAGTGGATAGGTCAACACTAGAAATAGGTCGACGCGGCCATTAGGTCGTCATGAACAAGGTCGACATGCAAAAAGGTCGACATGCGGTTTTCAAATTTTTTGGGGTGGACCTTTTCATACCTTACGATCCACATGGACTACGATTGTAAAACGACTTGTAAGCCTGAAACGCGTTGGACCGCTTTTAACAGCATCAGAGGAAGGATTTGTGAACGCCGCCAAGCCGCCGCTGGGCGAATGGAGGATTACACGTAGAGGGAACCAGCCGCCAGCACGCTAATGAACGGCTGCGCTGAGAGCAAAAGCCGCTGACACGGGAGTCCTGAGCCGTCAGCACCGCAGCAGACAGCCGCGCTGTGAAAGAAACTGCTAACAGGAGAAAACCTATCAGACGCTAATACAGGTACTTTTAGATAGGGACAGTTAGGAATTAAATAAGTACCTGCTGCTTCACTCTAAAGGCACCTTGGGAACCCCCTCCTCATAATGGATTACAAATGTTCCTAAAAAGAGTTGTTTACATTTACTAACCACAAATTTTATTTTCACACAGGTTTTGTGTTAACACATAACTTTCTATCAAGCGCTCTAAATTTTAAGTTTGATTGTGAACGGTTACCTGCCTGCATTCGCTCGTCATGCAAGGGGACGCGGTGCACTAATTGGGGTTCCCGGTCACTTGACACCAAAAAAACATTAAAAAGTCATGTCGACTTTTTCATGTCCACCTTGTTTATGGCTGTGTCAACCTATTTCTAGTGTCGACCTAGCCAGTGGCACTGTCAACCAATGGGTGTTGACCTAATTGGTGTCGACCCTGAGTCCCATACCCATCTATAGCATAGGAAGGAAACAATCCATTCATAAATGGTGTTGAAAGACAAGACAACTACAATTGAGCAGGAGTTCCAGGTGTCTGGCAGAAGTCAGAGATGTTGTTATTAATAGAGATGTGCACTTGAAATTTTTCGGGTTTTGTGTTTTGGTTTTGGGTTCGGTTCCGCGGCCGTGTTTTGGGTTCGACCGCGTTTTGGCAAAACCTCACCGAATTTTTTTTGTCGGATTCGGGTGTGTTTTGGATTCGAGTGTTTTTTTTTTAAAAACACTAAAAAACAGCTTAAATCATAGAATTTGGGGGTCATTTTGATCCCAAAGTATTATTAACCTCAAAAACCATAATTTCCACTCATTTTCAGTCTATTCTGAATACCTCACACCTCACAATATTATTTTTAGTCCTAAAATTTGCACCTAGGTCGCTGGATGACTAAGCTAAGCGACCCTAGTGGCCGACACAAACACCGTGCTCATCTAGGAGTGGCACTGCAGTGTCACGCAGGATGGCCCTTCCAAAAAACCCTCCCCAAACAGCACATGACGCAAAGAAAAAAAGAGGCGCAATGAGGTAGCTGTGTGAGTAAGATAAGCGACCCTAGTGGCCGACACAAACACCGGGCCCATCTAGGAGTGGCACTGCAGTGTCACGCAGGATGGCCCTTCCAAAAAACCCTCCCCAAACAGCACATGACGCAAAGAAAAAAAGAGGCGCAATGAGGTAGCTGTGTGAGTAAGATAAGCGACCCTAGTGGCCGACACAAACACCGGGCCCATCTAGGAGTGGCACTGCAGTGTCACGCAGGATGGCCCTTCCAAAAAACACTCCCCAAACAGCACATGACGCAAAGAAAAAAAGAGGCGCAATGAGGTAGCTGTGTGAGTAAGATAAGCGACCCTAGTGGCCGACACAAACACCGGGCCCATCTAGGAGTGGCACTGCAGTGACACGCAGGATGGCCCTTCCAAAAAACCCTCCCCAAACAGCACATGACGCAAAGAAAAAAAGAGGCGCAATGAGGTAGCTGTGTGAGTAAGATAAGCGACCCTAGAGGCCGACACAAACACCGGGCCCATCTAGGAGTGGCACTGCAGTGTCACGCAGGATGGCCCTTCCAAAAAACCCTCCCCAAACAGCACATGACGCAAAGAAAAAAAGAGGCGCAATGAGGTAGCTGTGTGAGTAAGATAAGCGACCCTAGTGGCCGACACAAACACCGGGCCCATCTAGGAGTGGCACTGCAGTGTCACGCAGGATGGCCCTTCCAAAAAACCCTCCCCAAACAGCACATGACGCAAAGAAAAAAAGAGGCGCAATGAGGTAGCTGTGTGAGTAAGATAAGCGACCCTAGTGGCCGACACAAACACCGGGCCCATCTAGGAGTGGCACTGCAGTGTCACGCAGGATGGCCCTTCCAAAAAACCCTCCCCAAACAGCACATGACGCAAAGAAAAAAAGAGGCGCAATGAGGTAGCTGTGTGAGTAAGATAAGCGACCCTAGTGGCCGACACAAACACCGGGCCCATCTAGGAGTGGCACTGCAGTGTACTATATATATTTATTATGTAATGACTGATGACGGACCTGCTGGACACTGTCAGGTCAGCACAGCACCGCAGACTGCTACAGTAAGCTACTATAGTAGTATGTATAAAGAAGAATGAAAAAAAAAAAAAACCACGGGTAGGTGGTATACAATATTATATATATATATATATATATATTATATACAATTATATATATATATATATATATATATATATATTAAACTGGTGGTGATTGATTATTAAACTGGTGGTCACTTCAGGTCACGTTGCAACTTGCAACTAGTACTCCGAGGCCTAAGCAGACAATCACAAAATATATTATTATACTGGTGGTCAGTGTGGTCACAACAATGGCAGTGTGGCACTGACTCTGGCAGCAAAAGTGTGCACTGTACGTTATATGTACTCCTGAGTCCTGCTCTCAGACTCTAACTGCTCCCCACTGTCAGTGTCTCCCCCACAAGTCAGATAATACACTTACAGTCACACTATCTATTATCTAATCTATAAATATCACTTCAGCAAGTAGTATAGTAGTATACAGTATAGTAGTACTCCTCCTAATAATGCTCCCCAAAATACTGTGTCTCTCTCTTCTCTAAACGGAGAGGACGCCAGCCACGTCCTCTCCCTATGACTCTCAATGCACGTGTGAAAATGGCGGCGACGCGCGGCTCCTTATATAGAATCCGAGTCTCGCGATAGAATCCGAGCCTCGCGAGAATCCGACAGCGTGATGATGACGTTCGGGCGCGCTCGGGTTAGCCGAGCAAGGCGGGAAGATCCGAGCCTGCTCGGACCCGTGTAAAAAACCTGAAGTTCGGGCGGGTTCGGATTCAGAGGAACCGAACCCGCTCATCTCTAGTTGTTAAGTGGCTAATTTGGATACATGCAAAAGGTGTACTTTGTAATTTGGGTAATATCTGTCAGAAAGTGTCACATGAGGTGCAGGATCCCCGGTCTACATGATCCCTTCTTCTTTCATCAGAGTTGGGAACTCTTATGTGATCCAGTAACAGATTTTCCAATTGCACCTAGAGCGCCACCTGCCGGGCTTTGGAAGATTTGATCAACGTGATTTCAAAAACCTTTTTTTCTTCAAGAAACTTTATTTAGCGAGTGACAGAGAACAGCCTGCGTGCATGCGTTACCATGGTGACCTGGATGAACTGGTCTGGCGCGCTGTGGTGCAGGCTGGGAAAGAGGGAGTTTTGACTGAGCAGTGGCGGTAACTCAGGGTGATCTCTGCATGGTGCCTGGTGTCAGTATATATATTATATATGTAAGTATGCTGTATACACTGCATACGGGATAGAGTGACCGTGATCCCGCCTCACAGGCAACGCTGGATGTGTCAGACCCTACACAGCTGCTGCACAGTGGTTGTAGGGTTATGTACTGCAGTCGAGGCAGCTGACTGTAATGCAGAATCAGGAGCTTAGGGTGTCTGATGTGTGATATGGCAGTGGTTGGGGAAAACATAAAAGTTGGGATTTAATTTAAAACACTTCTTGGTGCTAAGGGGCATATTTATTATTATATTGCGGGAAATATTCTGATCACACACTTATTTTTAAGGTAATCATCAAAAAATTTCCCCCAAATGTATGAAGGGTGACAGCAGTAGATATCGGACATCTCAATGTTAATTGAAAAAGCACCGACATAGGTCTGTAGGGGATCTGCGCAATTCTGAAAAGTACCATGCTCCAGTCAGCGTAACTTTTTGCAACTTGGCCCTGATGGGTAATTCCAGCTTTAGAAGACCTTCTCCATTGTAGCTTATGGGACACATTTTGCAGAGGGATCCAGTTTTTATTTGGAACATTGATAAATATGCTCCTAAAAATGGAAATCACAATTTCTCTATCGTCCTAGTGGATGCTGGGGTTCCTGAAAGGACCATGGGGAATAGCGGCTCCGCAGGAGACAGGGCACAAAAAGTAAAGCTTTCCGATCAGGTGGTGTGCACTGGCTCCTCCCCCTATGACCCTCCTCCAAGCCTCAGTTAGATTTTTGTGCCCGGCCGAGAAGGGTGCAATCTAGGTGGCTCTCCTAAAGAGCTGCTTAGAAAAGTTTAGCTTAGGTTTTTTATTTTACAGTGAGTCCTGCTGGCAACAGGATCACTGCAACGAGGGACTTAGGGGAGAAGAAGTGAACTCACCTGCGTGCAGGATGGATTGGCTTCTTGGCTACTGGACATCAGCTCCAGAGGGACGATCACAGGTACAGCCTGGATGGTCACCGGAGCCTCGCCGCCGGCCCCCTTGCAGATGCTGAAACAAGAAGAGGTCCAGAATCGGCGGCAGAAGACTCCTCAGTCTTCTAAAGGTAGCGCACAGCACTGCAGCTGTGCGCCATTTTCCTCTCAGCACACTTCACACGGCAGTCACTGAGGGTGCAGGGCGCTGGGAGGGGAGCGCCCTGGGAGGCAAATGAAAACCTATTTGGCTAAAAAATACCTCACATATAGCCTCCGGGGGCTATATGGAGATATTTAACCCCTGCCAGAATCCACTAAAGAGCGGGAGACGAGCCCGCCGTAAAAGGGGCGGGGCCTATCTCCTCAGCACACAGCGCCATTTTCCTTACACAGCTCCGCTGGTCAGGACGGCTCCCAGGTCTCTCCCCTGCACTGCACTACAGAAACAGGGTAAAACAAGAGAGGGGGGGCAAAATAGTGGCAAAAATTATATTATAAAAGCAGCTATACAGGGAGCACTTATTATAAGGCTATCCCTGTCATATATATAGCGCTTTGGTGTGTGCTGGCAGACTCTCCCTCTGTCTCCCCAAAGGGCTAGTCGGGTCCTGTCTTCGTTAAGAGCATTCCCTGTGTGTCTGCTGTGTGTCGGTACGTGTGTGTCGACATGTATGAGGACGATATTGGTGTGGAGGCGGAGCAATTGCCAAATATGGGGATGTCACCTCCTAGGGGGTCGACACCAGAATGGATGCCTTTATTTATGGAATTACGGGATAGTGTCAACACGCTAAAGCAGTCGTTTGACGACATGAGACGGCCGGACAATCAATTAGTGCCTGTCCAGGCGCCTCAAACACCGTCAGGGGCTGTAAAACGCCCTTTGCCTCAGTCGGTCGACACAGACCCAGACACAGGCACTGATTCCAGTGGCGACGGTGACGAATCAACCGTATTTTCCAGTAGGGCCACACGTTATATGATTTTGGCAATGAAGGAGGCGTTACATTTAGCTGATACTACAGGTACCGCTAAACAGGGTATTATGTGGGGTGTGAAAAAACTACCTATAGTTTTTCCTGAATCAGAAGAACTAAATGAGGTGTGTGATGAAGCGTGGGTTGCCCCCGATAAAAAGATGCTAATTTCAAAGAAGTTATTGGCTTTATACCCTTTCCCGCCAGAGGTTAGGGCGCGCTGGGAAACACCTCCTAGGGTGGACAAGGCGCTCACACGCTTATCTAAACAAGTGGCGTTACCCTCTCCTGAGACGGCCGCACTTAAAGATCCAGTAGATAGGAGGATGGAAAATATCCAAAAAAGTATATACACACATACAGGTGTTATACTACGACCAGCTATAGCGACAGCCTGGATGTGCAGTGCTGGAGTAGCTTGGTCAGAGTCCCTGATTGAAAATATTGATACCCTGGATAGGGACAATGTTTTACTGTCTTTAGAGCAAATAAAGGATGCATTTCTTTATATGCGTGATGCACAGAGGGATATCTGCACACTGGCATCACGGGTAAGTGCTATGTCCATTTCGGCCAGAAGAAGTTTATGGACGCGACAGTGGTCAGGCGATGCGGACTCAAAACGGCATATGGAAGTTTTGCCGTATAAAGGGGAGGAGTTATTTGGAGTCGGTCTATCAGATTTGGTGGCCACGGCTACAGCCGGGAAATCCACCTTTTTACCTCAAGTTACTCCCCAACAGAAAAAGACACCGACTTTTCAACCGCAGCCCTTTCGTTCCTTTAAAAACAAGAGAGCAAAGGGATATTCATATCTGCCACGAGGCAGAGGAAGGGGGAAGAGACAGCAACAGGCAGCTCCTTCCCAGGAACAGAAGCCCTCCCCCGCTTCTACAAAAGCCTCAGCATGACGCTGGGGCTTCTCAAGCGGACTCGGGGGCGGTGGGCGGTCGTCTCAAGAATTTCAGCGCGCAGTGGGCTCACTCGCAGGTAGATCCCTGGATCCTGCAGATAATATCTCAGGGATACAGGTTGGAACTAGAGACAGATCCACCTCGCCGTTTCCTGAAGTCTGCTTTACCAACGTCCCCCTCCGAAAGGGAGACGGTCTTGGAAGCCATTCACAAGCTGTACTCTCAGCAGGTGATAGTCAAGGTACCTCTTCTACAACAAGGAAAGGGGTATTATTCCACTCTATTTGTGGTACCGAAGCCGGATGGCTCGGTAAGACCTATTCTAAATCTGAAGTCATTGAACCTGTACATAAAGAAGTTCAAGTTCAAGATGGAGTCACTCAGAGCAGTGATAGCGAACCTGGAAGAAGGGGACTTTATGGTATCCTTGGACATCAAGGATGCGTACCTCCACGTTCCAATTTACCCCTCACACCAGGGGTACCTCAGGTTCGTCGTACAAAACTGTCACTATCAGTTTCAGACGCTGCCGTTCGGATTGTCCACGGCACCTCGGGTCTTTACAAAGGTAATGGCCGAGATGATGATTCTTCTTCGAAGAAAAGGCGTATTAATTATCCCATACTTGGACGATCTCCTGATAAGGGCAAGGTCCAGAGAACAGCTAGAGATGGGATTAGCACTGTCTCAAGAAGTGCTAAAACAGCACGGGTGGATTCTGAATATTCCAAAATCCCAGTTAATGCCAACAACTCGTCTGCTGTTCCTAGGGATGATTCTGGACACGGTTCAGAAAAAGGTTTTTCTCCCGGAGGAAAAAGCCAAGGAGTTATCCGAGCTTGTCAGGAACCTCCTAAAACCAGGAAAGGTGTCTGTACATCAATGCACAAGAGTCCTGGGAAAAATGGTGGCTTCTTACGAAGCAATTCCATTTGGCAGATTCCACGCAAGAATTTTCCAGAGGGATCTGTTGGACAAATGGTCAGGGTCGCATCTTCAGATGCACCAGCGGATAACCCTGTCTCCAAGGACAAGGGTATCTCTTCTGTGGTGGTTGCAGAGTGCTCATCTATTGGAGGGCCGCAGATTCGGCATACAGGATTGGATCCTGGTGACCACGGACGCCAGCCTGAGAGGCTGGGGAGCAGTCACACAAGGAAGAAACTTCCAGGGAGTGTGGACGAGCCTGGAAACGTCTCTTCACATAAACATTCTGGAACTAAGAGCAATCTACAATGCTCTAAGCCAGGCAGAACCTCTGCTTCAGGGAAAACCGGTGTTGATCCAGTCGGACAACATCACGGCAGTCGCCCATGTGAACAGACAGGGCGGCACAAGAAGCAGGAGTGCAATGGCAGAAGCTGCAAGGATTCTTCGCTGGGCAGAGAATCATGTGATAGCACTGTCAGCAGTGTTCATCCCGGGAGTGGACAACTGGGAAGCAGACTTCCTCAGCAGACACGACCTTCACCCGGGAGAGTGGGGACTTCATCCAGAAGTCTTCCACATGCTGGTAACCCGTTGGGAAAGACCAATGGTGGACATGATGGCGTCTCGCCTCAACAAAAAACTGGACAGGTATTGCGCCAGGTCAAGAGATCCGCAGGCAATAGCTGTGGACGCGCTGGTAACGCCTTGGGTGTACCAGTCGGTGTATGTGTTTCCTCCTCTGCCTCTCATACCAAAAGTATTGAGAATTATACGGCAAAGAGGCGTAAGAACGATACTAGTGGTTCCGGATTGGCCAAGAAGGACTTGGTACCCGGAACTTCAAGAGATGATCACGGAAGATCCGTGGCCTCTACCTCTAAGGAGGGACTTGCTTCAGCAGGGTCCCTGTCTGTTTCAAGACTTACCGCGGCTGCGTTTGACGGCATGGCGGTTGAACGCCGGATCCTAAAGGAAAAAGGCATGCCGGAAGAAGTCATTCCTACTTTGATTAAAGCAAGGAAGGAAGTAACCGTGCAACATTATCACTGCATTTGGCGAAAATATGTTGCGTGGTGCGAGGATCGGAGTGCTCCGACGGAGGAATTTCATCTGGGTCGATTCCTACATTTCCTGCAATCAGGATTGTCTATGGGTCTCAAATTGGGATCTATTAAGGTTCAAATTTCGGACCTGTCGATTTTCTTCCAGAAAGAATTGGCTTCAGTCCCTGAAGTCCAGACTTTTGTTAAGGGAGTGCTGCATATACAGCCTCCTGTGGTGCCTCCAGTGGCACCGTGGGATCTCAATGTGGTTTTGGATTTTCTAAAATCTCATTGGTTTGAACCACTAAAAAATGTGGATTTGAAATATCTCACATGGAAAGTGACCATGCTACTAGCCCTGGCTTCGGCCAGGAGAGTGTCAGAACTGGCAGCTTTATCTTACAAAAGCCCATATCTGATTTTCCATTCGGACAGGGCGGAACTGCGGACTCGTCCGCATTTTCTCCCTAAGGTGGTGTCAGCATTTCATCTGAACCAGCCTATTGTAGTGCCTGCGGCTACAAGTGACTTGGAGGACTCCAAGTTACTGGACGTTGTCAGAGCATTGAAAATATATATTGCAAGGACAGCTGGAGTCAGAAAATCTGACTCGTTGTTTATATTGTATGCACCCAACAAGATGGGTGCTCCTGCGTCTAAGCAGACGATTGCTCGTTGGATCTGTAGCACAATCCAACTTGCACATTCTGTGGCAGGCCTGCCACAGCCTAAATCTGTAAAGGCCCACTCCACAAGGAAGGTGGGCTCATCTTGGGCGGCTGCCCGAGGGGTCTCGGCATTACAACTTTGCCGAGCAGCTACGTGGTCAGGGGAGAACACGTTTGTAAAATTTTACAAATTTGATACTCTGGCTAAGGAGGACCTGGAGTTCTCTCATTCGGTGCTGCAGAGTCATCCGCACTCTCCCGCCCGTTTGGGAGCTTTGGTATAATCCCCATGGTCCTTTCAGGAACCCCAGCATCCACTAGGACGATAGAGAAAATAAGAATTTACTTACCGATAATTCTATTTCTCGGAGTCCGTAGTGGATGCTGGGCGCCCATCCCAAGTGCGGATTATCTGCAATAATTGTACATAGTTATTGTTAACTAATTCGGGTTATTGTTGTAGGGAGCCATCTTTCAGAGGCTCCTCTGTTATCATACTGTTAACTGGGTTTAGATCACAAGTTGTACGGTGTGATTGGTGTGGCTGGTATGAGTCTTACCCGGGATTCAAAATTCCTCCCTTATTGTGTACGCTCGTCCGGGCACAGTACCTAACTGAGGCTTGGAGGAGGGTCATAGGGGGAGGAGCCAGTGCACACCACCTGATCGGAAAGCTTTACTTTTTGTGCCCTGTCTCCTGCGGAGCCGCTATTCCCCATGGTCCTTTCAGGAACCCCAGCATCCACTACGGACTCCGAGAAATAGAATTATCGGTAAGTAAATTCTTATTTTCCATCTTGTTGGTAGATGTCGTCGTGATTAAAGTAACTCTTTTATTTCTCATTGTATATTTGGCCTGATTCAGCGTAGTATGCAAACCGATGGTTTGCATAGTACTCCAATTGTAGTGGGTCCGCACATTCGCATAAGCTGGACCTGCATTGTTGCTCGCAGTTCTCCCAATCCGCAGCATGTCACTCATGGGAGCAGAGGTTTAGGTGGCCTGCGTTCCCGGGAAAGGGGGGCCGCACCCAGTTCCTGGGAGTGCTGAGGCCAGAATCTGTGATGGAGGACGCAGATCTCATGGCCTTGCAACAGGCAGTAGGCGGCCAATCTGAGTAAGCTTGGTGATGGTGATCAGATGCAGGATCTGCGGACGCAGTACTCAGAGCTGCCAGGAGGCGTCTCTTCTCCTCAGACGCCTCCTGCAGCATTGGCATATTAGTTGTACGGTATTGCACAGCCGCTTCCCTGTGACTGTCCAATAACGTACAACTATGAATTGGGCCCACTATCTGTACACTGTTCTTTGCAGTATGATTTATAGGGAATGACAGTGGTGATGTTTCAGGGAGGTAGATGTTATGTTCATATTGATTGGCTTTCTAACCAGGGGCTATCACTTATTTCAGATGCAACATGAGGAGATCAGGAGCCCCAAGTCAGCGTCTATCGGGGAATCTTACAAAAAAGCCTCGCTTTATATCGCCTCTTAAAGTCACTTCATATTCTGATAAAGTTGCTGAAATTGTGACTACAACTCTGAAGGTAAATATGACTGATTCAATGTTGCTATTCTCTACAAAATTGTGACAAGCAGCACAGTTGTGCACAGTGCAACTAATAAAAGCTGCACAAGCGCTACACAGGATCACATCTGATTACATCAAGAAATGACTTTTAATCATGTTGCCTGCTACTGAATCGAGATAAAACAGAGACCCTTACGATACTGTACAAAGGACAAGACTGCAGCATAGCCAACCAACAGGACTTACGCTTGGGGGTCCAGAATCACAAAACACTGAACAAATGCAGAATCTTGGTGTTATCCTGGATAGTGGCTTGACACTTTAACATGGGGTATCAGCCACAATCAAATCCTCATTCTTTTATCTGAAGAACACAGCCAGAATTAAGCACTTAATTCTCTCATAATCTGCCTACAGTCTTTGTATCATTATGCCTAGACTACTGTAATGCCCTCTACCTTGGTCCCCCAGAAAAGAATTGCACCGCTTGTAGCTGGTATAAAACGCAGTTGCCAGGCTAATAGCCAACTAGCCCCCTGCTACACAGCCAACCGGGCAATAACGCTAGCGACCACGGTGTGTAATAAAGGAAGGAGTGACCATCATTACGTTGCTCAGTATGTACCCAGAATCTGATATGTTGCAGGTGCACATTGTCCCAGTGTGTATCCATCTTTATGTATTTTGGGAGATTAGGCAGATATGAACTGGAGGCATATAATTGAGTATTAGATGTTTAGGGACGTATAAAAGTCAGTGGCTAGATAGACCAAAATGTACGTATCCTCAAATGGGTTGGATGTGGGATCCCGGCATTTGGGATACTGGCTGTCAAATACCAACAGTGGCATTCCGGTGGTTCAGATCCAGACAGCTACAATTAACTCAGGTAAACCTGATCTCTTAACACCCTAACCAGCTTTTACCGCAGCCTGACCCTGACTCCTCCCACCCACAGCCTAACCCTCCCCGGTGGTGTCTAACCCTAACCTCCCCCTCCCGCAGCCTGAACATAACCCTCCCTCCCCCGCAGCTTAACACTAATCCTCCCCAGTGGTGCCTAATTCTAACCTTTCCCACCTGCAGTCCTCGGTCAGGATTCGGGCGGTCGGGATCCTGACACCAGCATTTTAGTTAATGTCGGGATTGTGGCGTTGGTATTGTGACTACTGGGATCCCGACTATCAGGATCTTGACCGCATCCCCTTCAAATTGGGCCAAAAATCCACATTTGGCGTGACGCAAAAAGCGCAGTCAGTGGGTACCCTGTATACCGGCTCTGGTATATGTAGCTTCTTTGTGAAACTCAGTTGCTAATCTGGGTATAAAATGCAAAAGACAGAAGTCGGACACGTGTGACCCGCACCATGCCTTGCGCTGCGTATGGTTGTGCTTAATCTGACTTTAGTACTGTGTGCCTAGTACAGTGTAAGTGACTTTGTGTGCGGCTAAAATGTGAATAAGACACAAAATACAGTAACCGTTGCGCCAAACTTCTTGCTCCATATGACAGAAAAACGCCAGGTGAGTAAGGACACATCTGTACATTTATAAAGCAGGAGATTTACTGCTAGGCAGCTGGACAATATTTACAAAATCTCCAGTTTACAAGAATAAACTTACTTGTCCTGTGTCCTGTCAGACCTGACATAACACGTACAAAATGTGATTTAAAGGTCCCTTCTAACAAAAAAATGTCATTGCAGTTTTCTAAATGTAAAGCATATTTTCCCAATCATGTTCTGATGGCTAATTGTATTTTGCAGATACTCTATTCCCTTTGATGCCAGAGGCTTGTGTAAATTTAGTACTTAAGTAGGCCTAGCCATTTTTTCATATATATCTGTATTGGTTTATTTCCTATGAACATGGTTCATTTTACATGCTAAGGGTTTGGAGACCGTGTAGATGTTTAAAAACAAATGTATGCTGGCCGGAGATGGGTTTTGCATACATGGCACTTTTATTAATGCAATTTACTATATTGGTAGAATATGTTAAAGTGTTCTAATCTAAATAGGTGTCACCCCATTGTGGTTGGTGTGGATTAGGAGAGCCCAGGAAGCTGTGCGAGGGCTATAATCCACTGTCGTCTTTTGCATGTTCTAACAGATGCGGCAACTCTCATTAAAGGTGGACACAGAGCCTAATTTGGGTTGGATTGCTTAAGCGATCCAACCAGCAGTTTCCCAAAAGTTGGGAAACTGTGCAGGCGCAGGCCTGCGATCGCATTGTAATATTGCGAAATGTCTCTGCCTGATTGGCAGGCAGAGGTGTTTGGGAGGAGATACAGGGGCGGTCGGTCTGCGTTATTGGGAAAAAGGGGCGTGTTGCCACTGTTTTCTGGGTGTGGCAAGGTCAAGGACTGCGTCCCAGATGCAGTTTCCTTGGCCTCGCAAGCTGCACTGCGACTACTTGTCTGAGTAAGCTCAGGCTTATTCTGCCTGCAATCGCAGATGAACATTGCAACCAATGGTCGTGATGTTCATCCCGAACTATGATCGCAAATGCATTTGTATTGCTAGTAAATGCAATCATTACTGAATGAATCAATGAGTTGGAAACATTTGTAGTGTCCAGCCTGCAGCAAAGCAACATAACTTGTAGTAGTTAGGTGCTTTGGGCTGCAGATGATTCGTTTTTGGTTAGAAGATTCCATATTAACCACGTACCTCTGTTCTAGGATATATGACCTCCAGAATTATATGCCTTTCTCAAGGTGAGGTGTTACTAGTGACAACCTCCCTGTTTTTGCTACTAATACCACTCCAATCTGACTTCCCACGCAGCTCTTTTTTATTTGCTCAGAACCATAACATTTCAGACCACTTAATTCAAGTGGACCTTTATTTTAAAGTGTCATGTAATTTGCATGTAAAGTGATGACTTTATACTGGCTTATATCCAGCGGCAGCTCCTACCTTTTTGTAAGAATGGAGCTGCCGCTACCTGTGCCCAGAGAGGAGACTGCCAGCCGAGTCCCAGCACCTGCACTATATATCTGGCAGGCGTCGGGATATGCACATAATGGGCGTTGGGGACAGCACATGCACAATGCTCTGGCTTCTGTGCACCACATTGGCAGCAGCCCATAGAAGCTGGCTAGGGCTGACGAGACAGGGAGCGACTTCCCACAGGAAGCACACTCGCTGCTAAACGCAGCCCGGTATGGTTCACTGAGTTGGTGGATTGTACTGGGGAACTGCAGTCCTGTAGCCCATAGGTCAGATGTTCCCCAACGGTCCTGGTTTTAAGTGTATCCATGATTGGCCACAGGTGACTTAATTAGCACCTCAGTCAATTTGATTTAACCATCTGTGCTGAGCCATGGATATACCTAAAACCTGGACTGTTGGGGATGCCTTGAGGACCGCGTTTGGGAACCTCTGCCATAGGTAAAATCCGCCAATGCTTATATCACACATGCAGTTCCAAAATTTGGTCATAGGAGCCTAGCTTTTTAAGTGCGTTTGAAGCGTTTTGTATCGCAGAACACAATAATGTCATTTACCAATATTATTCTAAAGTGAAAATCTGCACTTGATAGTAGTGCAGGCTCCGATGGGAACACACTGGCAGATCCTGCTGCTAAACTGGACAAGAGCTGTCTCTTTCTAGCATAGGCCGCGTAGCCGGATCTCTTCCAGCATCATTGGGTCCTTTTCCAAGATAATCTCACTCGGAGCATTTATCTTTTGACCAGCATGCCCAGACCGTGTAAAGAAAATATATACAATAATGACAGTACTTGCACACCATACGTTTTAAGTATCTTATTAAAAAAAAAAAAATTTACACTTACGAAATCCATGGGCAGCCACATCTTTGGACCACGTAGGCAAGCTTAGTCTATGGAAAGTAAATAAAACCCAAACAAGACCCCATGACTGCACCTAACCCGAAATGTCCGATTACTCGCGGTCACGTCATAGGATTTAATGGGAAGTGCTGGTTGGCTGAAAAAAGCGTGAGTTATGTCCCTCTCAGACAATCAGCGCTCCCATATTTAAAAAAATATATATACTGAAACAGTGTGAGAGAAGTCATTATTTCTTCTTCCTCCACTAGGGGGCACAGAGAGGACGATGGGTATTGTCTGGAGGGGAGAGTTTGGGCACCAAACAGTTAATTTTAATTATCTCGCAGCCCGGACCCCAATACCCAGCCCCAGACAGCCAGTTTTCAGATTGGAGCTGATAAGGAAGGGCACTATTTCTCTTACGTCCTAGAGCAGGCTTTCCCAACCACGGTCCTCAAGGCACACCAACAGTGCAGGTTTTAGCGATATCCAGGATTCAGCACAGGTGACTTAATTAGTAGCTCAGTTATTTTGATTTAACCATCTGTGCTTCAGCCTGGATATCACTAAAACCTGCACTGTTGGTGTGCCTTGAGGACCGTGGTTGGGAATGCCTGTCCTAGAGGATGCTGGGGACTCCAAAAGGACCATGGGTATAGACGGGATCCGCAGGAGCTTGGGGACACTAAAAAGACTCTGACTGGGTGTGAACTGGCTCCTCCCTCTATGCCCCTCCTCCAGACCTCCGTTAGACTTTGTGCCCAGGAGTGACTGGACACACACTAGGGGAGCTCTACTGAGTTTCTCTAGAAAGACTTTTGTTATGTTTTTTTATTTTCAGGGAGACCTGCTGGCTACAGGCTCCCTGCATCGTGGGAATGAGGGGAGAGAAGTCAGACCTACTTCTGCTTAGTTAAGGGCTCTGCTTCTTAGGCTACTGGACACCATTAGCTCCAGAGGGTTCGATCACTTGGTTCGCCACGCTGCTTGTTCCCGGAGCCGCGCTGTCACCCCCCTCACAGAAGCCAGAAGACAGAAGCCGGGTGAGTATTAGAAGATCCGAAGACTTCAGTGACGGCATTGCTCCCACACATACCACTAACGGCACTCACAGGGTGCAGGGCGCTGGGGGGGGGGGGGGGGGGGGGGTGCTCTGGGCAGCAGTGACTGAGGTTGTTTCTGAATTGGTAAATGACATATTCGGTGCCCGGGCACAGTATATCGGACCCCCGCCAGTCTAAAAAATTCAAATTCAGGCGGGACTGAAGCGCGCAGGGAGGGGGCGGGGCTTAGCCCCACAGCTCACCAGCGCCACAGACGCTGGCCCGTACCTCCAAGCTCCTCACACGTAAAGGGAGCAAAACGGGGGGGGGGGGGGGGGGGGGGCGGGCACAAATGTTTTGGTGCTTTTATTATTATTAGTACAGCGCTGGACATATATTGTTGTGGTGTAATATTTGGGCGCTGGGGTGTGAGCTGGCATACTTCCTCTGTGTTTCTCTCTCTGGGCTTCCCTGTAGGCTGTCCCTTTTATTGGCCAGTGTGTGTGTTGGGTGTCGGTACTTCGTGTCGGCATGTCTGAGTGTTCCTCCCCGGAGGAAGTTACTGGGGGCGCAGAAAAGGAGCTGGGAATGGCTCTGTCGACACAGTCGACTACTGATTGGGTTGCTATGTTGAGTACACTTAATGCTTTGTTGTCTAAGAGGTTGGATAAGTCTGATTCTCAGACACAGACATAGAGAAAATCCATGGAGGATGCTTTGGCCCAAGTGCAGACACCCTCAGGGTCACAAAAACGTTCATTTACCCAGATGGTAGATACAGATGCCGACACGGATTCCGATGTCGATTTTAATGAGGCTACTTTACACCCTAGGGTAGTTAAGAGTATTCAGTACATGATTGTGGCTATTAAAGATGTTTTGTGTATCTCTGACGAACCTGCTGTTCAGGAAACAAGGATTTGCCTATTTAAAGGGAAAAAACCTGAGGTGAAGTTTCCCTCCTCTCATGAAATGAATGCTCTTTGTGAAAAAGCTTGGGAGTCGCCGGACAGGAGGTGGCAGATTCCCAAGAGAATTTTATGGCGTATCTTTTCCCCTCTGATGACAGGGAAAAATGGGAGTCGTCTCCGAATGTCAACAAGGCTCTCTCCCGTTTGTCCAAGAAGGTGGCGCTTCCGTTCCCTGACACGGCTGCTCTCAGGGATCCGGCGGATCGCAGGCTGGAGACGTCTTTGTAGGCCATTTTCGTTAATACTGGTGCATTGCTCAGACCTGCTGTGGCGTCGGTATGGGTGAGTAGTGCTATTGCTAAATGGGCTTATAATTTAGCTTCTGATATGGATACCCTTGATAAAGATAATATTCTTTTGACTCTTGGTTATATCAAGGACGCTGCTGATTACCTAAAGGATGCGGCGAGGGATGTTGGCCTCTTGGGATCAAGAGCCAATGCCATGGCGGTCTCGGCTAGGAGGGCGCTGTGGATCCATCAATGGAATGCTGATGCCGACTCCAAGAAAAATATGGAAGCTCTCCCCTTCAAAGGTAGTGTCTTGTTTGGTGACGGCCTGGTGTCTACCGCTACTGCGGGTAAGTCATCTTTTCTTCCTTATGTTCCCACACAACAGAAAAAGGCACCCCATCAACAGATGCAGTCCTTTCGACCTAATAAATACAAACGAGGTAAAGCCTCGTCCTTCCTCGCTTCCAAGGGTAGAGGAAGGGGAAAGAAGTCGCCTGCAGGATCAGGCACCCAGGACCAAAAGTCCTCCCCCGCCTCTACCAAGTCCACCGCATGATGCTGGAGCTCCCCTGCGGGAGTCCGTGCCGGTGGGGAAGCCGTCTCCGAATCTTCAGTCAGGTCTGGGTTCAATCAGCCCTGGATCCTTTGGTCGTAGACATAATGTCCCAAGGGTACAAGCTGGAGTTTCAGGAGATGCCCCCCAACTGTTTTTTCGTGTCGGCCATGCCAGCTTCTCTTCCCGAAAGAGAGGTGGTAAGGGATGCGATACAAAGGTCACCAAGGTTATGGCAGAAATGATGGTACTCCTTCGCAAGCGAGGGGTCACAATTATCCCGTACTTGGATGATCTCCTGATAAAGGCGAGGTCAAAGGAACAATTGTTAAAGAATGTGGAACTCTCTCTGAAAGTTCTACAACATCACGGTTGGGTTTTAAATTTGCCAAAGTCTCAGTTACTTCCGACGACTCGACTGCCCTTCCTGGGCATGATCCTAGACACAAAGCTTCAGAGAGTGTTTCTTCCGGAAGACAAAGCTCTGGAAATTCAGACCATGGTCAAGGAGCTTTTGAGACCGACAAGAGTGTCGATTCATCAATGCACTCGAGTGCTAGGGAAGATGGTGGCGGCTTACGAGGCCATTCCGTTTGGCAGGTTTCATGCCAGGGTGTTTCAGTGGGACCTGCTGGACAAATGGTCCAGGTCTCACCTACACATGCACCGGAAAATAAGTCTATCTTCCAGGGCCAGGATCTTTCTCCTGTGGTGGCTGCAAAGCTCTCACCTCCTAGAGGGACGCCGTTTTGGAATCCAGGACTGGGTCCTGCTGACCACAGATGCAAGTCTCCGAGGCTGGGGCGCAGTCGCCCAGGGAAGAAGTTTCCAGGGAAAATGGTCAAGCCAGGAATCTTCTCTCCACATAAATGTTCTCGAGTTAAGAGCCATTTACAACGGCCTCCTGCAAGCGAAGAACATTCTTCAGGGTCTCCCTGTCCTGATCCAGTCGGACAACATCACAGTGGTGGCGTACGTAAACCGCCAAGGCGGAACAAGGAGCAGGGCTGCAATGGCGGAAGCCACAAGAATTCTCCGCTGGGCGGAACAGCATGTGAGCGCTCTGTCAGCAGTTTTCCTCCCGGGCGTGGACAACTGGGAGCAGATTTCCTCAGCAGACACGATCTCCATCCAGGAGAGTGGGCCCTTCATCAAGAGGTATTTGCAGAAGTGGCAAGGCGTTGGGGAATTCCTCAGATAGACATGATGGCGTCTCGCCTCAACAAGAAGCTTCCGAGGTATTGTTCCAGGTCAAGGGACCCCCAAGCCTGTGCAGTGGACTCCCTGGTAACTCTGTCGGTATATGTGTTCCCTCCGCTTCCTCTCATTCCAAAGGTGCTGAGGATCATAAGACGAACAAGGGTCCAGGCAATACTCGTCGTTCCAGATTGGCCGCGGAGGGCCTGGTATCCGGATCTTCAGGAATTACTAGTGGAAGATCCCTGGCCGCTTCTTCTAAGAGAGGACCTGTTACTGCAGGGGCCCTGCCTCTTTCCAGAGTTACCGCGGCTGCGTTTGACGGCGTGGAAGTTGAACGCCAGATTTTAGCTCTGAAGGGTATTCCCGGGGAAGTCATCCCCATTCTCCTTAAGGCTAGGAAGGAGGTCACGGCGAAACATTATCACCGTATTTGGAGAAAATATGTGTCGTGGTGTGAAACCAAAGCAGCTCCTCCGCTTCCTCCATTTTTTGCAGGCAGGCGTGGATGCGGGCCTGAAATTGGGTTCCATCAAAGTGCAGATTTTGGCTTTATCTATTTTCTTTCAAAAGGAATTGGCCGTCCTTCCTGAGGTTCAGACTTTCGTGAAGGGAGTGCTGCATATCCATCCTCCATTTGTGCCACCCGTGGCGCCGTGGGATCTTGAAGTGGTGTTGCAGTTTCTTATGTTTCACTGGTTTGAGCCTTTGCGTAAGGTTGAGTTGAAGTTTCTCATTTTAAAGGTGGTCATGCTTTTGGCTCTGGCGTCTGCCAGACGAGTGTCCGTGTTGGCGGCCTTGCCTCACAAGAGCCCATATTTGATCTTTCATTCGGATAGAGCGGAATTGAGGACTCCTCAACAATTTCTGCCGAAGGTGGTTTCTTTGTTTCACATAAACCAGTCTATTGTGGTACCTGTGGCTACTGTTACAATCCTGAGCACTCATGTTTTGTTATTGTTATAATTACCTTTTCTTCAGTTTGTAGAACTACAGGTCACAGCTAGCTCCTGCATAGTTGTCTCCCAGTGCCTTTGCTCCTGCACTCAGCAACTGACTTCACAGGTGTCTGGATTCTGTAATTACAGCTCGTTACCTGAAAACTACTATTCAGCTTGTCAGCCTGCTCAGTCTGCACTGCAGCTGCATGTTATATCAATTACTGGGGGCCTGTCTGGTGCTCACAACTGATTGGTCCAGCCTGTTCTTTTAAGCCTCTCAATCCCAAGAGGCTTTGCCAGTTATAGCTACTCCATGTGGTGTTCTGCTCTCTGGTTCCTCTCTGGTCTCAGTTCATCGTTCCAGTATTGAATTCCAGCTTCAACATCTTGCTGACTACTTTAGTCTGCCGACTGCCGTTACCCTGTCTCCAAGTTTCTGCACCCCAGTCCGTCCGTGTGCCGCTACCTCCTGTGTCACCCTTGGAGTGCCTGCTGCTGTTCCATCTCCACAGCCCCAGTGTACCATCTAGCCGTGTGCAACCTGCCACCTTCTCCAGTTCCTGTTTGTTCCTGTGTATCCCTGCGGCTGATCATATACAACACCTCTACCATAACTCTAGTCAAGTTCAGGTATCAAGTGACCCAGACAGGGGGCCGCGACCTGCACGTCGGAAGCCGCGAAGCCCATATCCCCTTGCGGGGTTCCCTGGTGAAAACCTTCCGGCGTGTTAGACTCCGCGCCTCTGTTCTGGGTAACGTCAACCACTTGGTACCTGATCCCGAATTCCGGATTCTGCACCAGTTCCTGACAGCTACAGATGTTGTAGCGTTCCCAAAATCTCTTGACGTTGTAAGAGATTTGAAAATTTATGTCGCTAGAACGGCTCTTACTAGGTAGATAGAGGCTCTGTTTGTCCTGTATGCTTCCAACAAGATTGGAAATCCTGCTTCTAAGCAGACTATTGCACGCTGGATTTGTAATACGATTCAGCAAGCTCATTCTTCGGCTGGACTACCGGTACCGAAGTCAGTAAAGGCCCATTCTACCAGGAAGGTGGGCTCATCTTGGGGGCTGCCCGAGGGTTCTCGGCACTTCAACTTTGCCGAGCAGCTACATGGTCGGGTTCAAACACTTTTGCTAAGTTCTACAAGTTTGATACCCTGGCTGATGAAAACCTCATGTTTGCTCAATCGGTGCTGCAGTCTCGTCCGCACTCTCCCGCCCGGTCTGGAGCTTTGGTATAGACCCCATGGTCCTTTTGGAGTCCCCAGCATCCTCTAGGACATAAGAGAAAATAGGATTTTAATACCTACCGGTAAATCCTTTTCTCCTAGTCCGTAGAGGATGCTGGGCGCCCATCCCAGTGCGGACTGTTCCTTGCAGTTGTATTGATACTGGTTACTTATGGTTACACGTGTTTTGTGTATCGGTTATGTTCAGCTTGTTGCTGTTGTTAGTTCATACTGTTCTCTGGTTTCATGCTACTCCGGTTGTACAGTATGTTTGTGGTGTGGGCTGGTATGTTTATCGCCCTTAGTTAACAAAAATCCTTTCCTCGAAATGTCGGTCTCTCCTGGGCACAGTTCCTATAACTGAGGTCTGGAGGAGTGGCATAGAGGGAGGAGCCAGTTCACACCCAGTCAAAGTCTTTTTAGTGTGCCCAAGCTTCTGCGGATCCCGTCTATACCCCATGGTCCTTTTGGAGTTCCCAGCATCCTCTACGGACTAGGAGAAAAGGATTTACCGGTAGGTATTAAAATCCTATTTCTTTAACGTCCTAGTGGATGCTGGGGACTCCGTAAGGACCATGGGGATAGACGGGCTCCGCAGGAGACATGGGCACTTTAAGAAAGAATTTAGGTTCTGGTGTGCTCTGGCTCCTCCCTCTATACCCCTCCTCCAGACCTCAGTTTGATACTGTGCCCAGACCAGCTGGGTGCTTTTCAGTGAGCTCTCCTGAGTTTGCTGATAGAAAGTATTTTGTTAGGTTTTTTATTTTCAGGGAGCTCTGCTGGCAACAGACTCCATGCATCGAGGGACAGAGGGGAGAGAAGCAGCCCTACTCTCTGAAGCTAGGTCCTGCTTCTTAGGCTACTGGACACCATTAGCTCCAGAGGGATCATACGCAGGATCTCACCCTCGCCGTCCGATCCCAGAGCCACGCCGCCGTCCCCCTCGCAGAGCCGGAAGACAGAAGCCGGGTGAGTATGAGAAGCAAAGAAGACTTCAAATCGGCGGCAGAAGACTCCGTTCTTCACTGAGGTAACGCACAGCACTGCAGCTGTGCGCCATTGCTCCCACACACCTCACATACTCCAGTCACTGTAAGGGTTCAGGGGGGGGCGCCCTGGGCAGCAATTGGTACCTCTTTGGCAAAAGTTTAGCATATACAGTATACAGTTGGGCACTGTATATATGTATGAGCCCCCGCCAAAAATTGTACATTTAAGCGGGACAGAAGCCCGCCGCTGAGGGGGCGGGGCTTCTTCCTCAGCACTCACCAGCGCCATTTTTTCTCCACAGCTCCGCTGAGAGGAAGCTCCCCATGCTCTCCCCTGCAGATGCACGGTAGAAGAGGGTAAAAAGAGAGGGGGGGGGGCACATAATTAGGCGCAAAAATCAATATAAACAGCAGCTACTGGGTTAACATTAAGTTACTGTGTTATTCCTGGGTTTATAGCGCTGGGGTGTGTGCTGGCATACTCTCTCTCTGTCTCTCCAAAGGGCCTTGTGGGGGAACTGTCTTCAAAAAGGGCATTCCCTGTGTGTGTGGTGTGTCGGTACGCTTGTGACGACATGTTTGACGAGGAAGGCTATGTGGAAGCAGAGCGGGAGCAAATGAATGCGGTGTCTCCGCCGACGGCGCCGACACCTGATTGGATGGATATGTGGAAGGTTTTAAATGATAATGTTAATTCCTTGCATAAAAGGTTAGAAAAAGCTGAAGCCTCAGGACAGTCAGGGTCTCAACCCGTGCCTGATCCTATGTCGCAGAGGCCGTCAGGGTCTCAGAAGCGCCCACTATCCCAAATTGTTGACACAGATACCGACATGGATTCTGACTCCAGTGTCGATTACGATGATGCAAAGTTACAGCCTAAATTGGCTAAATCCATCCGTTATATGATTATAGCAATTAAGGATGTATTGCACATCACAGAGGAAACCCCAGTCCCTGACAAGAGAGTGCATATGTATGGGGAAAAGAAACCGGAGGTAACCTTTCCCCCCTCACACGAGCTAAATGAGTTATGTGAAAAGGCTTGGGAATCTCCAGATAAAAAACTGCAGATTTCCAAAAGGATTATTATGGCGTATCCTTTCCCGCCAACGGACAGGTTACGCTGGGAATCCTCCCCTAAGGTGGACAAAGCTTTAACACGCTTATCCAAGAAGGTAGCCCTGCCGTCACAGGATTCGGCTACCCTCAAAGATGCTGCGGATCGCAAACAGGAGGTTACCCTGAAGTCCATTTATACACATTCGGGTACCTTGCTGAGGCCGGCGATCGCGTCGGCCTGGGTGTGTAGTGCTGTAGCAGCATGGACGGATACCTTATCTGAGGAAATTGAGACCTTAGACAAGGATACTGTATTGTTGACCTTGGGGCATATTAAAGACGCTGTCCTTTATATGAGAGATGCTCAAAGAGACATTAGTCTGCTGGGTTCTAGAATGAATGCTATGTCAATTTCTGTTAGAAGGGTCCTGTGGACTCGGCAATGGACAGGTGATGCCGACTCAAAAAGGCATATGGAGGTTTTACCTTACAAGGGTGAGGAATTGTTTGGGGAGGGTCTCTCGGACCTGGTCTCCACAGCTACTGCTGGAAAGTCAAATTTTTTGCCATATGTTTCCTCACAGCCTAAGAGAGCACCGTATTATCAAATGCAGTCCTTTCGATCACAGAAAAACAAGAAAGTCCGAGGTGCGTCCTTTCTTGCCAGAGGCAGGGGCAGAGGAAAGAAGCTGCACAACACAGCTAGTTCCCAGGAACAGAAGTCCTCCCCGGCCTCTACAAAATCCACCGCATGACGCTGGGGCTCCACAGGCGGAGCTAGGCCCGGTGGGGGCACGTCTTCGAAATTTCAGCCACAAGTGGGTTCACTCCCAGTTGGATCCCTGGGCAATAGATATTGTGTCTCAGGGATACAAGCTGGAATTCGAAGAGATGCCCCCTCACCGATACCTCAAATCGGCCCTGCCAGCTTCCACCCACGAGAGGGAAATAGTGTTAACTGCAATTCACAAATTGTATCTTCAACAGGTGGTGGTCAAGGTTCCCCTCCTTCAGCAGGGAAGGGGTTATTATTCGACCATGTTTGTAGTCCCGAAACTGGACGGTTCGGTCAGACCTATACTGAATTTAAAATCCCTGAACATATACCTGAAAAGATTCAAGTTCAAGATGGAATCGCTGAGAGCGGTCATCGCAAGCCTGGAAGGGGGGGATTTTATGGTGTCTCTGGACATAAAGGATGCATACCTTCATGCCCCATTTATCCACCTCATCAGGCGTACCTCAGATTTGTGGTACAGGACTGTCATTACCAATTTCAGACGTTGCCGTTTGGTCTCTCCACGGCACCGAGAATATTTACCAAGGTAATGGCGGAAATGATGGTACTCCTGCGGAAGCAAGGAGTCACAATTATCCCATACTTGGACGATCTCCTCATAAAAGCGAGATCAAGAGAGCAGTTGCTGATCAGTGTAGCACTTTCTCTGGAAGTATTACGGCAACACGGCTGGATTCTAAATATTCCAAAATTGCAGTTGGTTCCTACGACTCGTCTGCCTTTCCTGGGCATGATTCTAGATACAGACCAGAAAAGGGTTTATCTCCCGATGGAGAAAGCTCAGGAACTCTTGACACTGGTCAGGAACCTATTAAAACCAAAACAGGTTTCAGTGCATCACTGCACTCGTGTCCTGGGAAAGATGGTGGCATGTTACGAGGCCATTCCCTTCGGCAGGTTCCATGCGAGGACCTTTCAATGGGACTTACTGGACAAGTTGTCCGGATCACATCTTCAGATGCATCGGTTAATCACCCTATCCCCCAGGGCCAGGGTGTCACTCCTGTGGTGGCTGCAGAGCGCTCACCTTCTCGAGGTCCGCAGATTCGGCATTCAGGACTGGGTCCTGGTGACCACGGACGCAAGCCTCCGAGGTTGGGGTGCAGTCACACAGGGAAGAAATTTCCAAGGTCTGTGGTCAAGTCAAGAGACTTGCCTTCACATCAACATCCTGGAACTAAGGGCCATATACAACGCCCTACGTCAAGCAGAGTCCCTGCTTCGCGACCAACCGGTTCTGATTCAGTCAGACAACATCACCGCAGTGGCTCATGTAAACCGCCAAGGCGGCACAAGGAGCTGAGTGACGATGGCGGAAGCCGCCAGAATTCTTTGCTGGGCGGAGAATCACGTAAGCGCACTGTCAGCAGTGTTCATCCCGGGAGTGGACAACTGGGAAGCAGACTTCCTGAGCAGACACGACCTCCACCCGGGAGAGAGGGGACTTCATCAGGAAGTGTTCGCGCAGATTACAAGTCGGTGGGAACTGCCACAGGTGGACATGATGGCATCACGACTCAACAAAAAGCTACAGAGGTATTGAGCCAGGTCAAGAGACCCTCAGGCGATAGCTGTAGACGCCCTGGTGACACCGTGGGTGTTCCAGTCGGTCTATGTATTTCCTCCTCTTCCTCTCATACCCAAGGTGCTGAGGATAATAAGAAAAAGAGGAGTGAGAACAATACTCATTGTTCCAGATTGGCCACGAAGGACTTGGTATCCAGATCTGCAAGAACTGCTCACAGAGGACCCGTGGCCTCTTCCTCTAAGACAGGACTTGTTGCAACAAGGGCCCTGTCTGTTCCAAGACTTACCGCGGCTGCGTTTGACGGCATGGCGGTTGAACGCCGGATCCTAGCAGAGAAAGGCATTCCGGATGAGGTCATTCCTACGCTGATACAGGCCAGGAAGGACGTGACAGCTCAACATTATCACCGTATATGGCGAAAATATGTTGCTTGGTGTGAGGCCAGGAATGCTCCTACGGAGGAGTTCCAGCTGGGCCGTTCCCTTCACTTCCTACAGTCCGGAGTGAATTTGGGCCTAAAATTGGGTTCCATTAAGGTCCAGATTTCGGCCCTATCCATTTTCTTTCAAAAGGAGTTGACTTCTCTACCTGACGTTCAGACGTTTGTAAAGGGAGTGCTGCATATTCAGCCCCCTTTTGTTCCTCCAGTGGCACCTTGGGATCTTAACGTGGTGTAGAGTTTCCTGAAATCCCACTGGTTTGAACCACTCAAAACGGTGGAGTTGAAATATCTCACGTGGAAGGTGGTCATGCTATTAGCCTTGGCTTCGGCTAGGTGTGTGTCAGAGTTGGCGGCTTTGTCACATAAAAGCCCCTATCTGGTTTTCCATGCGGATAGAGCAGAATTGCGGACCCGTTCACAATTTCTGCCGAAAGTGGTTTCATCCTTTCATATAAACCAACCTATTGTGGTGCCTGTGGCTACTACTGACTTGGAGGATTCCGAGTTGCTTGATGTGGTCAGGGCTTTGAAGGTTTATGTAGCCAGAACGGCTAGGGTCAGGAAAACAGAGTCTTTGTTTATCCTGTATGCTTCCAACAAGCTTGGTGCTCCTGCTTCAAAGCAAACTATTGCTCGCTGGATCTGTAACACGATTCAGCAGGCTCATTCTGCGGCTGGATTGCCGCTGCCAAAATCAGTTAAGGCCCATTCCACTAGGAAGGTGGGCTCTTCTTGGGCGGCTGCCCGAGGGGTCTCGGCATTACAGCTTTGCCGAGCGGCTACTTGGTCAGGTTCAAACACTTTTGCAAAGTTCTACAAGTTTGATACCCTGGCTGAGGAGGACCTTGTGTTTGCTCAATCGGTGCTGCAGAGTCATCCGCACTCCCCCGCCCGTTTGGGAGCTTTGGTATAATCCCCATGGTCCTTACGGAGTCCCCAGCATCCACTAGGACGTTAGAGAAAATAAGATTTTACTTACCGGTAAATCTATTTCTCGTAGTCCGTAGTGGATGCTGGGCGCCCGTCCCAAGTGCGGAATTCTTCTGCAATACTTGTAGATAGTTATTGCTTCAATAAGGGTTATGTTATGGTTGCATCAGGGTTGACCTGATGCACTGTTGTTGTTCATACTGTTAACTGGGTAAATTTATCACAAGTTATACGGTGTGATTGGTGTGGCTGGTATGAATCTTGCCCTGGATTACCAAAATCCTTTCCTTGTACTGTCAGCTCTTCTGGGCACAGTTTCTCTAACTGAGGTCTGGAGGAGGGGCATAGAGGGAGGAGCCAGAGCACACCAGAACCTAAATTCTTTCTTAAAGTGCCCAGGTCTCCTGCGGAGCCCGTCTATCCCCATGGTCCTTACGGAGTCCCCAGCATCCACTACGGACTACGAGAAATAGATTTACCAATAAGTAAAATCTTATTTTCTCTGACGTCCTAGTGGATGCTGGGGACTCCGTAAGGACCATGGGGGGGGGGGGGGGGGAGCGGCTCCGCAGGAGACTGGGCACAAAAGTAAAGCTTTAGAACTACCTGGTGTGCACTGGCTCCTCCCCCTATGACCCTCCTCCAAGCCTCAGTTAGATTTTTGTGCCCGAACGAGAAGGGTGCACACTAGGTGGCTCTCCTGAGCTGCTTAGTGAAAAGTTTAGTTTTAGGTTTTTTATGTTCAGTGAGACCTGCTGGCAACAGGCTCACTGCATCGAGGGACTAAGGGGAGAAGAAGCGAACTCACCTGCGTGCAGAGTGGATTGGGCTTCTTAGGCTACTGGACATTAGCTCCAGAGGGACCGATCACAGGCCCAGCCATGGATAGGTCCCAGAGCCGCGCCGCCGGCCCCCTTACAGAGCCAGAAGACAGAAGAGGTCCGGAAAATCGGCGGCAGAAGACGTCCTGTCTTCAACAAGGTAGCGCACAGCACTGCAGCTGTGCGCCATTGCTCTCAGCACACTTCACGCTCCGGTCACTGAGGGTGCAGGGCGCTGGGGGGGGGGGGGCGCCCTGAGACGCAATAAAAACACCTTGGATGGCAAAAAAAAAATGCATCACATATAGCTCCTGGGCTATATGGATGAATTTAACCCCTGCCAGAATACACAGAAAAACGGGAGATAAGGCCGCCGAGAAGGGGGCGGAGCCTATCTCCTCAGCACACTGGCGCCATTTTCCCTCACAGCTCCGTTGGAGGGAAGCTCCCTGGCTCTCCCCTGCAGTCACTACACTACAGAAAGGGTTAAAAAAGAGAGGGGGGCACTAATTACGCGCAGTATTAAAAATACAGCAGCTATAAGGGGAAAAACACTTATATAAGGTTATCCCTGTATATATATAGCGCTCTGGTGTGTGCTGGCAAACTCTCCCTCTGTCTCCCCAAAGGGCTAGTGTGGTCGTGTCCTCTATCAGAGCATTCCCTGTGTGTGTGCTGTGTGTCGGTACGTTTGTGTCGACATGTATGAGGAGAAAAATGATGTGGAGACGGAGCAGATTGCCTGTAATAGTGATGTCACCCCCTAGGGGGTCGACACCTGAGTGGATGAACTGTTGGAAGGAATTACGTGACAGTGTCAGCTCTGTATAAAAGACAGTGGTTGACATGAGACAGCCGGCTACTCAGCTTGTGCCTGTCCAGACGTCTCATAGGCCGTCAGGGGCTCTAAAGCGCCCGTTACCTCAGATGGCAGATATAGACGCCGACACGGATACTGACTCCAGTGTCGACGGTGAAGAGACAAATGTGACTTCCAGTAGGGCCACACGTTACATGATTGAGGCAATGAAAAATGTTTTACACATTTCTGATAATACGAGTACCACCAAAAAGGGGTATTATGGTCGGTGAGGAAAAACTACCTGTAGTTTTCCTGAATCTGAGAAATTAAATGAGGTGTGTGATGATGCGTGGGTTTCCCCCGATAACAACTGATAATTGCTAAAATGTTATTGGCATTCTATCCTTTCCCGCCAGAGGTTAGGGTACGTTGGGAAACACCCCCTAGGGTGGATAAAGCGCTCACACGCTTGTAAGAACAAGGGCTCTACCCTCTCCTGAGATGGCCGCCCTTAAGGATCCTGCTGATAGAAAGCAGGAGGGTATCCTAAAATGTATTTACACACATACTGGTGTTATACTGCGACCAGCAATCGCCTCAGCCTGGATGTGCAGTGCTGGGTTGGCGTGGTCGGATTCCCTGACTGAAAATATTGATACCCTAGATAGGGACAGTATATTATTGCCTATAGAGCATTTAAAAGATGCATTTCTATATATGCGTGATGCACAGCGGAATATTTGCCGACTGGCATCAAGTCTAAGTGCGTTGTCCATTTCTGCCAGTAGAGGGTTATGGACACGACAGTGGTCAGGTGATGCGGATTCCGAACGGCATTTGGAAGTATTGCCTTATTAAGGGGAGGAGTTATTTGGGGTCGGTCTTTCAGACCTGGTGGCCACGGCAACAGCTGGGAAATCCACGTTTGTACCCCAGGTCGCCTCTCAACATAAGAAGACGCCGTATTATCAGGCGCAGTCTTTTCGTGGGCAAGCGGGCAAAAGGTTCCTCATTTCTGCCCCGTGACAGAGGGAGAGGAAAAAGGCTGCAGAAATCAGCCAGTTCCCAGGAACAGAAGCCCTCTCCCGCCTCTGCCAAGCCCTCAGTATGACGCTGGGGCTTTACAAGCAGAATCAGGCACGGTGGGGGCCCGTCTCAATGAATTTCAGCGCGCAGTGGGCTCACTCGCAAGTAGACCCCTGAATCCTTCAGGTGATACCTCAGGGGTACAAATTGGAATTCGAGACGTCTCCCCCTCGCCGTTTCCTAAAGTCGGCTTTACCGATGTCTCCTTCTGACAGGGAGGCAGTTTTGGAAGCCATTCACAAGCTGTATTCCCAGCAGGTGATAATCAAGGTACTCCTCCTGCAACAGGGAACGGGGTATTATTCCACACTGTTGTGGTACCGAAGCCGGACGGCTCGGTGAGACCGATTCTAAATCTAAAATCTTGAACACTTACATACGGAGGTTCAAATTCAAGATTGAGTCACTCAGAGCAGTGATTGCGAACCTGGAAGAAGGGGACTACATGATGTCTCGGGACATCAAGGATGCTTACCTTCATGTCCCAATTTACCCTTCTCACCAAGGGTACCTCAGGTTCATGGTACAGAACTGTCACTATCCGTTTCAGACGCTGCCGTATGGATGGTCCACGGCACCCCGGGTCTTTACCAAGGTAATGGCCGAAATGATGATACTCCTTCGAAGGAAGGGAATTTTAGTTATCCCTTACTTGGACGATTCCCTGATAAGGGTAAGATCCAGGGAACAGTTGGAGGTCGGGTAGCACTATCTCAGGTAGTGTTGCGGCAGCACGATTGGATTCTCAATATTCCAAAATCGCAGCTGATTCCGACAACTCGTCTTCTGTTCCTAGGGATGATCCTGGACACAGTCCGGAAAAAGGTGTTTCTCCCGGAGGAGAAAGTCAGGGAGTTATCCGAGCTAGTCGGGAACCTCCTATAACCGAGCCAAGTCTCAGTACATCAATGAAATGGTTCTGGGAAAAATGGTGGCTTCCTACGAAGCAATCCCATTCGGCAGATTCCACGCAAGACTTTCCAGTGGGACCTGCTGGACAAATGGTCCGGGTCGCATCTTCAGATGCATCAGCGGATAACCCTGTCACCAAGCACAAGGGTGTCTCTCCTGTGGTGGTTGCAGAGTGCTCATCTTCTAGAGGGCCGCACATTCGGGACTGGGTCCTGGTGACCACGGACATAAATATCCTGAAGCTAAGGGCCATTTACAATGCTCTAAGCTCAGCAAGACCTCTGCTTCAAGGTCACCCGGAGTTGATCCATTCGGACAACATCACGGCAGTCACCCACGTAAACAGACAGGGTGACACAAGAAGCAGGAGGGCAATGGCAGAAGCTGCAAGGATTCTTCGCTGGGCGGAAAATCATGTGATAGCACTGTCAGCAGTATTCATTCCGGGAGTGGACAACTGGGAAGCAGACTTCCTCAGCAGACACGACCTCCACCCGGGAGAGTGGGGACTTCACCCAGAAGTCTTCCACATGTTTATAGAACTCGACAAGTATTGCGCCAGGTCAAGGGACCCTCAGGCAATAGCTGTAGACGCTCTGGTAACACAGTGGGTGTACCAGTCAGTGTATGTGTTCCCTCCTCTGCCTCTCATACCCAAGGTACTGAGAATTATAAGATGGAGAGGAGTAAGCACTATATTCGTGGCTCCGGATTGGCCAAGAAGGACTTGGTAACCGGAACTTCAAGAGATGCTCACGGAGGATCCGTGGCCTCTACCTCTAAGAAGGGACCTGCTCCAGCAAGGACCCTGTCTGTTCCAAGACTTACCGCGGCTGCGTTTGACGGCATGGCGGTTGAACGCCGGATCCTTAAGGAGAAAGGCATTCCGGATGAAGTCATTCCTATCCTGATCAAAGCCAGGAAAGATATAACCGCAAAACATTATCACCGCATTTGGCGAAAATATGTTGCGTGGTGCGAGGCCAGTAAGGCCCCGACGGAGGAATTTTCAACTAGGTCGATTCCTACATTTCCTGCAAACAGGAGTGTCTATGGGCCTGAAATGGGGGTCCATTAAGGTTCAAATTTCGGCCCTGTCAATTTTCTTCCAAAAAGAACTAGCTTCAGTCCCTGAAGTTCAGACGTTTGTGAAAGGGGTACTGTATACAGCCTCCTTTTGTGCCTCCAGTGGCACCTTGGGATCTAAATGTAGTTTTTGGGTTCCAAAAGTCACATTGGTTTGAACCACTTAAATATGTGGAGTTAAAATATCTGACATGGAAAGTGGTCATGCTGTTGGCCCTGGCCTGGGCCAGGTGCGTGTCAGAGTTGGCGGCTTTATCCTGTAAAAGCCCTCAGCTGATTTTCCATTCGGACAGGGCGGAATTGAGGACTTGTCCTCAGTTTCTCCCTAAGGTGGTTTTCAGCGTTTCACCTGAATCAACCTATTGTGGTGCCTGCGGCTACTAGGGACTTGGAGGACTCCAAGTTGCTAGACGTTGTCAGAGCCCTGGAAATATAGGTTTCCAGGACGGCTGGAGTCAGAAAATCTGACTCGTTGTTTATTCTGTATGCACCCAACAAGCTGGGTGCTCCTGCTTCTAAGCAGACTATTGCTCGTTGGATTTGTAGTACAATTCAGCTTGCACATTCTGTGGCAGGCCTGCCACAGCCAAAATCTGTAAAAGCCCATTCCACAAGGAAGGGGGGCTCATCTTGGGCGGCTGCCCGAGGGGTCTCGGCTTTACAACTTTGCCGAGCAGCTACTTGGTCAGGAGCAAATACGTTTGTAAAATTCTACAAATTTGATACCCTGGCTGAGGAGGACCTGGAGTTCTCTCATTTGGTGCTGCAGAGTCATCCGCACTCTCCCGCCCGTTTGGGAGCTTTGGTATAATCCCCATGGTCCTTACGGAGTCCCCAGCATCCACTAGGACGTCAGAGAAAATAAGAATTTACTTACCGATAATTCTATTTCTCGTAGTCCGTAGTGGATGCTGGGCGCCCATCCCAAGTGCGGATTGTCTGCAATACTGGTACATAGTTATTGTTACCAAAAAATCGGGTTATTGCTGTAGTGAGCCATCTTTTCTAGAGGCTCCTCTGTTATCATGCTGTTAACTGGGTTTAGATCACAAGTTATATGGTGTGATTGGTGTGGCTGGTATGAGTCTTACCCGGGATTCAAAATCCTTCCTTATTGTGTACGCTCGTCCGGGCACAGTATCCTAACTGAGGCTTGGAGGAGGGTCATAGGGGGAGGAGCCAGTGCACATCAGGTAGTTCTAAAGCTTTACTTTTGTGCCCAGTCTCCTGCGGAGCAGCTACCCCCCCCCATGGTCCTTACGGAGTCCCCAGCATCCACTACGGACTACGAGAAATAGAATTATCGGTAAGTAAATTCTTATTTTTTTGGTTGGGCTGCCTTTAGTGGTCCCTCATTTCAGTTTTTTTCTTTTCTTTATTTTTATTTAAGTTGGGCAATAAAAGGTGTCCTATAGGATGCCCTCAAGTGCCAGTGCCCGGGCATGCTGGCACTTGTTGTTCTACAAAACAAAAAGACCAACACTTAGTAAATATACACACAGATTTGTAAATAACACACAGAGGTTTTCCTTTCCCTGAGTGGAAGGCATTTATACAAACCCAGATATTTCCTCTTCTTCTCCTTTAGACACTGATAGTAGTAAAGCCAAATGTGACAGGTAGTTATTCAGTCCACAAATGACCAAGAACTTTTAGAGCCAATGTGGGTACATTAATTAATGATGATAATGTCCAGTTGTTGCTTGTCATTAATAGTCTGTATTGTAGTATAACCTAATGAAATAATACATTTGTTTTTGTTGGTGAAGCCCAAGAATGACTCTCTGCCTTCCGGGGTCTTGGCAAGGACTGGCGGTGTGAGCACAAAGTCGACAACTATTGAGGAGACTAAACCGTTTGCAGTCCCGGCTCACAAGTTTGCAGTGGCTGCTGCTTCAAAGTTTAGACCGTTAGCAGGTAACTTTTTCTGTTGCTTTCTTGTTTTATTATGCAGCTTATAGTAACAAATATTCCTCTGACTATGTTGGCATTCTTACTTGCCTTACGCCTTTACAGTATAGATGTATACAGTACATATGGGGAAGAAGCGCTATGGTTCATTATTCACTGTGACGAGTCAATGGAAGGCTTTCATTAAACCTGGTACAAAGGTAGCATGTCATACTCTGGGCTTGTGGCCCCTGGCCAGGAAAAGACTTGTGTGCCTGCGTAGTACATATCTTGCTGTCTTTTCACTGCAGGAGAACAAACTTACAGGGTGTGACTCCAGTGCTTTTAATTATGGCTTAGTGCTGCATTATGTTGAGCCCTACAGAAGGTATCCGGATGATAGGTCGACCTGTATTAGGGCGACAGTCAGTAGGTCCACCCGATATTGTTGACATGACAATGGTCAACGCACATGGTCGAGACACTTTTTCCCCCCAAACGTTTTCTCTTTCTGCTGCGGGGTACACTGGGCTCCACAAGGATAGACATAGGGGTGTAGAGTAGGATCTTGATCCGAGGCACCAACAGGCTGAAAAGCTTTGACTGTTCCCAGAATGCATAGCGCCGCCTCCTCTATAAGCCCGCCTCCCTGCACAGGAGCTCAGTTTTGTAGTTGGTGCTGCAGATAGCAGGCACATAACAGAGGGGCTGCTCCAGGCAGCCCTAAGAAGAGCTTTTGTGAAGAAAAAGTGAAGACTACAAGGGCAGCAGCGGTGTGTAAATGTCTATTGACATTCACTGCTGCAGCTCCATCTCTCCCCAGCGGCGCTGTACACTCCCGAGCCCTGGTTGCCGGGTAACTACAGCAGGAGGCTCCGGTTTTCTTCATGGTCAGGCACACACGACGGGGGCTCTCCGGGATCGCGTGGCCGCTCTTCGGGAGGTGGTGAGTGGGTCCCGCTTGCGGGACCCGTACTTTATCGCGATCCGGCGTGGTCAGTGGGAGGCGGGCCGCGCGCGCTGGTGGTGGACACTGGCAGCACAGGCGATCCCACTAGATCACCAGGGCATGGGTGCAGGTCAGGTTTTCCCTTAAAACCATTTTAATAGTAGCCCACAGTACCCGGTGGTTTTGCCAGCAGGGGGATAAGGCTTAGACCTGGAGCCCCTCCCCCAGCCCCAGGGCGCCATTTCCCGCAAATGTTCCCGCCCTGGAGCTGCATATCTGTCTCTCCCTCACTCCCTGTCAGGGTCTGGGCGCCATTTCTCTCAGCTACACTGTTCCTGGGACTGCTTGGGCAAATCCTCCTGTGTAAAGCCGCCTGGTTGTCAGCGCTGTGACTTTACATGACACTTAAGTATTCTACCTGCCTTTTAGACAGTGTTAGTTAAGAAAGAGTGCATTTAGTCAGGGTTTTCTAGTACAATTACCCTGTGATATACATCCAGTTCTTGCTGTGCAGTGTTATATGTATTGACTATATAGCTATATAAGCTAGCCCAGTGCAGTATTATTGTTAGCAATAACCTCTGCATTGTACAACTGTGACTATGTGTGTGCATTAGCTCGTTGAGTGGTGTCCATTTCGTGTCTTTCACTCAACTTGCTATCCCTATGTTCTATAACCTGAGGGGGCTTGGTGCGTCAGGTTTTATATTTATATAGGATTTTCACAAGATATACCTTAATACGTATTTTTCTCTGTGATTTTACTCACCATATCTCTCCTATATCTCTGCTTGTGCTGACTACACTGCGCAGGGGTTTGGGTAAGAGATATTGTGCTGCTGCCAATTGTACTGTGTTACCTGATACTGCATGTCTGCTTCTGAGGGTAATGGTTCTGGGGCTGAACACACTGCCAGTGTTGCTGAAGCCACAGATCCCTATGATGAGAATATAGCAGCTGTGGGCTCTGGTTCTGGGAGCTCCTTGCCCCCCAGTGGGACTGTGGCAACGGAGGTACATAATGACCCACCGTGGGCTGCTTTTTACACGCTTCTACATACGCTAGTTAATAAACTAACCCCCCCTATAGGACCCCCTGTGCCGGTGCAACCGTATGTGGTCCCTGCAGCTAACCCGCCGTGGGCGGACAATTTATCTGCTCAATTGAAGAAGTTGAACCAGTCCCTGACTACTAAAAAGTCTGACCCTCACTCGCCTAAGCCCAAGGGGTCCTCTAAGCGAGCTCTTATCTCCTCACAATCCACTGCTGTCACTGACACCTCGTCTGATGAAGACGGCACTTACACTGACCTCACAGATTCTGACACAGATACTGCTGATGGGGAGGGTAGTTCACATGTGGATGTTCCTGATCTTTTGGAGGCTATTAAGTTGATATTACGGATGATCTCGAGCCATCCGTCCCTTCTAAGAAACCAGATAGGTTCAAGCGTCGGAAGGTGGTTAAACAAGTTTTACCTCACTCTGACCACCTAGTGGATATACGTCAGGAACCCTGGGAAAACCCGGGTAAGAAGTTTGTGCCTCAAAAGAAGATGCTGGCTCGCTATCCCCTCGTGCCAGAGCTGTCTAAAAATTGGGAAACGCCTCCACCAGTAGACTCACATGTGGCTAGGATGGTGGTTTCCTCAGCTCTACCTGTCACTACCGTCACGTCTCTAAAAGAGCCTACGGATAAACGTGTGGAGGGTTGTCTGAAAGCGATTTACACCCTCACGGGTGCTGCACAAAGGCCCACTATTGCAGCAACATGGGCTGCAGAGGCTATTGAAGCATGGGCCTTGGAGTTAGAAGCTGAAATCTCTTCTGACCATGCTAGACAATGCTTGTCATATATTGTTACAGCTTCTCACTATATTAAAGAGGCTTCTGATGCCGGTATCCTAGCAGCCAAGGCCTCTACTACATCAGTCCTGGCTCGCCGGATATTGTGGCTGAGATCCTGGTCTGTGGATCTGGACTCTAGAAAAACCCTGGAGGTACTCCCTTTCAAGGGAGATATTCTGTTTGGGGAGGACTTAAATAATATTGTGGCTGACTTGGCTACTGCCAAAACTGCCTGTCTGCCAAGTACCGCTCCTTCTGTGTCGAAGGCTAAAGGTACTTCCTTTCGTCCTTCAGGTAAAGCAAAAGGTCAGGCGTGCAACAAGCAGGCCCGCACTTCCAAACCTGGTAAGCCAAAGCCCAAAAGAGCCTGGGCGGCCCGTCATCCAGCTTCCAAGACCGATAAGCCTGCCGCATGACGGGGCGGGCCTCCCCCTGGGGGATCCCAGGGTGGGGGGCCGGCTTCTAGGGTATACCCAGGAATGGTTGAAGACCACTTCAGATGCCTGGGTACGGGAAGTCGTCACTCAAGGTTACGCCATAGCCTTCAAAAACCGACCCCCTCATCGATTTTGCCGGACAGACGTCCCGTTGGACCAGACAAAGGCAAACACTCTACATTCGGGGGTACAGACCCTCCTGGATACAGGAGTTGTAGTACAGGTGCTTCTTGCGCAGAGGGGCCGGGGATACTATTCTCCGCTGTTTCTAGTCCTGAAACCGAATGGGTCCTCCCGGCCCATTCTAAACCTCAAGACATTGAACAGGTTTGTGAAGGTTTCCAAGTTCCCTATGGAAACCCTTCGCTCTATAGTTCTGGCCTTGGAACCAGGGGACTCCCTGGACATACAGGATGCTTACCTGCATATTCCTATAGCAGTGTCACATCAACAATACCTGAGGTTTGCGATTGGCAACCTCCATTACCAGTTTCGGGCGTTACCTTTTGGTTTAACTACGGCTCCGCAAGTTTTCACCAAAGTTATGGCGGTGATGACGGTGGTACTCCGCCGTCAAGGGGTCAGGATACTGCCGTGTCTGGACGACTTGTTAATCCTGGCAAATTCCCCAGAACTTCTCCTACGTCATCTGGATATGACTGTCCGGTTTCTACAAGCCCACGGGTGGCTCATCAACTGGAAGAAATCCTCCCTGGTCCCTGCTCAGAGCATGGTGCACCTGGGAGTGCTATTGGACACTCACAACCAGAGGTTGTTCTTGTCTCAGGAGGAAGTCCTGAAGCTTCAGGGCAGGATCCGTTGCTTCCTTTCTCGTCCGCAAGTGTTGATACATTCGGCTATGCAGGTGCTGGGCCTCATGGTCTCAGCATTCGACATGGTGGAGTATGCTCAATTCCATTCTTGCCCCCTCAAGAGGCTAATTCTAGCCAAGTGGGACGGCCTGCCTCACCGGATCAGGTCTCACATGATCTCATTGACTCCGGAGGTCCGTCTGTCGCTGCTCTGGTGGCTCCAGGACCAACAATTGTGCATGGACCGTCCCTTCTGGATATCCAACTGAGTCCTGTTGACGACAGATGCCAGTCTAAGAGGTTGGGGAGCGGTCTTGGAGCAACACTCCCTTCAGGGTCGGTGGACCAAGGAGGAATCCCTCCTCTCGATCAACATTCTGGAATTGCGGGCGGTTTTCAATGCGTTGAACCTAGCCCAGCATTTAATTCAGAACCGTCCTGTTCAAGTACAGTTGGACAACGCCACCACAGTGGCTTACATAAATCATCAAGGCGGCACTCGAAGCCGTTTGGCAATGAAGGAAGTCTCACGGATTCTACATTGGGCGGAACGCCATCTACCAGCCATATCGGCAATATTCATTCCGGGAGTCCTGAATTGGGAAGCGGACTTTCTCAGTCGTCAGGACGTACACGCCGGAGAGTGGGGCCTCCATCCAGAAGTGTTTCAACTCCTAGTGGAAAAGTGGGGTCTTCCAGACGTAGATCTGATGGCGTCTCGACACAATCACAAGGTTCCGGTCTTCGGAGCAAGGACAAGGGATCCTCAAGCAGCATTCGTGGATGCGCTGGTGGTGCCGTGAAGGTTTTGGCTGCCGTACGTGTTCCCTCCGGTGTCACTCCTGCCCAGGGTAATTCGGAAGTTCAAACAAGAAAAAGGAATTCTGCTTCTCATAGCTCCGGCGTGGCCCAGACAGCACTGGTTCTCAGACCTGCAAGGCCTATCGTCAGAGCGTCCAATTCTACTTCCACAACGCCCAGACCTCCTCGTTCAGGGCCCCTGTGTCTACCAGGACCTAGCCCGGCTGTCTTTGACGGCGTGGCATTTGAAGCTTCCGTCTTAAGGGCTAAAGAGTTTTCTGAGGCGGTCATTCAAATTATGTTGCGGGCCCGGAAACCGGCTTCGGCTCGGATTTACTATAGGGTCTGGCATTCTTACTTTGTTTGGTGCGCATCTAACGATTATGATGCTTCCAAGTTTAGTACAGCCAAGTTGTTGGCCTTTCTTCAGCAGGGCCTAGACTTAGGCCTGCGTCTGGCCTCCCTCAAGGTTCAAATATCTGCCTTGCCGGTGTGGTTTCAGAGAAAAATTGCGACCTTACCTGATGTGCATACCTTTACTCAGGGTGTGTTGCGTATCCAACCTCCGTATGTCCCGCCTGTGGCTCCTTGGTGGTTTTGGAGGCGTTACAAGAGTCTCCGTTTGAACCTCTTGGTTCAGCTGACCTTAAGTTGCTTTCCCTTAAGGTGGTGTTTCTGCTGGTTATTGCCTCAGCTAGAAGAGTGTTGGATTTGGGTGCCTTGTCCTGTAGTTCCCCATATCTGATATTTCACCGTGACCGGGCGGTTCTTAGGACTCGTCCCGGATATTTACCTAAGGTGGTTTCTTCGTTCCACCTTAACCACGAGATTGTGGTTTCGGCACTTGTTTCTCCTGATCTGTCTCCCAAAGAGTGGTCTTTGGATGTGGTACGGGCTGAAGAGAACTGCTTCTATTAGGAAATCTGATTCTCTCTTTGTGCTGTTTGGATTTTACAAATGGGGCTGGCCTGCTCATAAGCAAACTTTGGCCAGATGAATTAGAATGGTGATTGCACATGCTTATGTGAGGGCTGGCCTCTCGGCTCCTGCTCACATTACGGCCAATTCTACTCTGTCTGTGGGACCTTCTTGGGCGGCCCGCCGTGGTGCGACCCTTGAACAATTGTGCAAGGCGGCTACGTGGTCCTCTGTGAACACGTTCATAAGGTTCTATGCCTTCGATACTGCCGCTTCCCAGGATGCTTCCTTTGGACGCAGGGTTCTTGTGCCCGCTACAGTGCATCCCCTCCCATAAGGAACTGCTTGCTATGTCTATCCTTGTGGATCCCAGTGTACCCAGCAGCAGAAAACGAGTTTTATGGTAAGAACTTACCTTTGTTAAAACTCTTTCTGCGAGGTACACTGGGCTCCACAAGGCGCCCACCCTGACGCACTTAGCTTCTTTGGGTTGGTATGGCATTAGCCGCTGACACTTCTCCTGTCGTGAGAGTGTGGTGTATGTGGCTACTTACCGTTGTCGTCTCTCTTTTCCTGCTACTGCATTGGACTGGTTAACTAAAAACTGAGCTCCTGTGCAGGGAGGCGGGGTTATAGAGGAGGCGGCGCTATGCATTCTGGGAACAGTCAAAGCTTTTCAGCCTGTTGGTGCCTCGGATCAAGATCCTACTCTACACCCCTATGTCTATCCTTGTGGAGCCCAGTGTACCTCGCAGAAAGAGTTTTAACAAAGGTAAGTTCTTACCATAAAACTCGTTTTTACCATCCACGTGGACTAGGATTGGGAATAGCAAGATGTCCTGAGCGAAGCGGGGTGAGGCACCTTGCCCAAACTGTGGCGAGCGCAGCGGTACACTAATTGGGGTGAGATGTTCTTTAACATACAAAATTTCACCCAAAAACAACACAAAAATGTGTCGACCATTTCCATGTCGACTTTTTGTACATGTCGACCTTTTCTACGGTGTGCCTTTTAGTGTCGACTTATTCATCCTGTTTACCGATTTCCTGTCAACCATATGGGGTCGACCTATTGACTGTCAACCTATTCCATATCTACCCAATAAACCATACCCCTACAGAATATAACTGACTTAGGGCCTGATTCAGGTTTGATAGCTTTGCAAAAAAAAGCACACAACTGGGCAAATCCATGCTGCACTGCGGGTGGAGCAGATGTAACATGTGCAGAGAGATTTAGAATTGGATGATTTACGGTATATTGTTTCTGTGCAGAGATGTTCAACTGCTTCCGCTTATTCAGTCTTCCCGTCACAGTACGGTTTGCGGGGCCAAGGAAACTGCGTCTCGCGACGCAGTCCTTGGCCTCACCACTCCCAGAATACGGGGGTATCACGCCACCGTTTTTCTGAACGCTGCCTGCCCCCGTCCCTCGCTGTGAATGCCTCTGCCGGTCATTGAGACAGAGGTGTTCACATTTTAGCGAAGAGATCGCAGGACCCGTTCTGCTTGTGCGTAGTCCCCGAACGTCGGGAAAATGCAATAAGGATCAGTGGCCCTGTACCAGTAGAAGTGACCACTGGCCCTGTACTGTGGGGACCTGTAACGCTGTATAGGGGGATGATCTGTAGATGCCTCTCCTCATAACCGTTTACAGTTGAAGGACTTGGTGCTAATGTGAGTGGCATCAGCATAATTCTGAGCATGGCTTATATATCTTTTGGGCTAACTTCTTTAAGGAGTCACATGGAGCTGCTGTTTTGTGCACAGTATAAAAGTAAATTCTGATCCGCTGGATATGTGGGTGGTTAGTGCATTTCTTTATTGTAAATACAACTGTCTCCTCGTACTTTATCAAGAGTGCCCCTGCAGTCCAGTTCTTGGAACTGCATTTGTAAAGTGCTGTATGTAATGTAACCTTTTCCAGGTGGAAAGAGTACAAATGTCACGCCAAGTCCTGCTTACTACCACTTTAAAGCCACTCCCTACATTCACTTCTACTAGGTTTTCTCCAGATCCACTGCTCAGCTACATTATGTTTCTGCAGTGCTAGATGTGCATTTGTCTATATACTGCATGCCTGGATACGACTTTTAAGGATGTGGACAAATATATGCTCTAGCTCCGAGCTGGATAAAGTGCCACGTGGGCCTAAGGCTGAAAACGTTCAAGGGCCTATTATGAGTAGCAGAGGAGCTGTGACCAGTAATTTGGGTGTGGCTTATGCTGTGTGGGTGTGTACACCCACTACACTAGCAGCCCCATACTGTGATGATGATGGGACTATTTTCATGTTTAGTCCCGGAGCTATAGACCCATCCACCCCTTTGATAATCTGGCCCTGCACTAGCTATTGGTTTAGGCACTGCTAGAAGCAGCAAGGTTCTCTGTGTTACAAGAGAGTCGGTATTCACAACCCAATAATGGCATTTTGGTATTTTCTTTTCTGCAATGTAATGTTGTGTTTTGGATTTTAACTGTGCATTATCTGCAAAGAAAGGACTTGAAGACGCTCATAGGACCTGATGGCGCGTATTTTACCCAGAAACGGCTTCCTGGGACTCACGTTTTAGAAGATGAGCGGGTCCCACAGGACGCGCTCATCTGGATCTGTGTGCGGCATCATGCTAGCCAGTCGGAGGACACAGGAGGTGACTGGCTGTTTCCTCAGCCAATCACCTCCTGCAGCGGCGGCGGAGACTGGGTCAGCGTGCAGCAGGGAGGAGCAGCCAATCATAGCCTGCGGTGTCTCCCGCCAATCAGGCATGGTTTGAATCCCCCTCACCGCGGCTCTGACCTGGGCTGGGCTCGGCTCCACTGCCAGCACCATGAATCTGTGCTGCAGCGCTGGCAGACTGGCCTCGCTCACCCGGCACTGCTCCACCTCCTCCCTGTTGCTCGCTGACCCTGTCTCCGCCACCAGCACCAAGAGACTGGCCCCACTCACCCGGCACAGCGTTGTCCTCCACAACGGTGAGTGCCGCTCCGCATCTGCCCTGTGCCCCCAGCCCGGTGTCTGTTCCCCCAGCGGCATGTGTGCCCGGGCTGCAGCAGGCTCTGTGTAGGGTGGTGGATGGGCTTGCTGTAGGGGGTTTCCACGACGCTGTCTGGGGGAAGACGACGACGGAGGTCTGAGGAGGTTACTGCAGTGTTGCTCGGTGCTCCACCTGGTGCAAAGAGTATAGCGTGCTCTGCCTGGCGCAAAGAGTATAGCGTGCTCTGCCTGGCGCAAAGAGTATAGCGTGCTCTGCCTGGCGCAAAGAGTATAACGTGCTCTGCCTGGCGCAAAGAGTATAACGTGCTCGGCCTGGCGCAAAGAGTATAACGTGCTCGGCCTGGCGCAATTTGTGTAACGTGCTCGGCCTGGGGCAATTTGTGTAACGTGCTCGGCCTGGCGCAGTGTGTATAAGCTGCACTACTGTGTGGTGTAATGTGAATAGCCTCTGTTATGTGGCCTTCCCCACGAAGCAACGGCCCTACATTTTTGCTGCGCCCCTTAGGCGCGCACTGTCCATGCTTTGGAATGTACGAAGGGGAGCACCAATTCGCTTTCTGCCTTAGGGCGCCAAAATGTCTAGGTACAGCTCTGGTGCAGTGTCCTGTATGCTATGTACACAGCCCAGCAGCATCGTCACCCCATCCTCCCCCTTTCAACACTTTGTAGTGTCCAAATCAAGTCTGTGTTTTTCAATATTTTTATGATCAGATTAATAAAAACCTTCATTCCGATGGGACCCAGAAAAGGACAGGTAGGACCCCAATTTTTAAAAGTGACACCTGGGTCCAGTATTGTGCATCCGACAACGCAGACCCTGGACCTGTCATGCCTTCAAAACGCCCCTGCTCTGTTCCCCCAAATGCTGCAGCATTTTCCATTCTGCACCTGCACAGAACGGGTCTTGCGCCTGCGCAAACCCTACACCATCATATTTGTATGTAAATAATCAGGTTTGCGTACAAATCTTAATTAGGTCTAGAGAGCATATACGTTAGGAGCAGTGGCCTCAAAGTGTCAGAGAAATGGTCCGAAATCTGGCACCTCGCAGCCACCGTCATTTCCAGTTTTCCCTTGCACCCTATAAAGATCTGCAGGGAAATGTGCGTTGTTGGTGTGATGTACGCTGACAAGCTGCCATAGAATGCTACTGAAAGCAATGAAAAGAAGTCAATTAACCTCCAGCCTGGTGTGGTCGCATCTTTTGCAACCAACCAGGCTGTACGTTATCATAGTAACATAGTTAATGAGGTTGAAAAAAAGACAAATTGCCCATAAAGTTCAACCTGTATTATATTTCTTACACTATCCTGTATTTAGCTAAAGTTACTATAATGTCCCAGCTGAAGTAATGTTTTAAGGCTAATTAATAATTTGTGCTCTTCCTGAAATATAATTATTTTAAATGCTATATCCTTGGATATCTTTATCAGTTAAAAATGTATCTAAACCATTTTAAATATATTTCTGCAGCAGGTTACATTGGTTTCCACAGGGAAACATCGGGGTGTAGAGTGGATCTTGATCCAGAGGCACCAACAGGCTAAAGCTTTAGGCTGTCCCAGGATGCATTGGGGCCTCCTCTATAACCCAGCCTCCAGGCACTGTGAGCTCAGTTTCAGTTGGTGTCTGCAGCAGTAGCAGGTCATTTAACAGGTGGGCTGCACTGGGCAGCCCTGAAAAAGCTTTTTCTTCAAAACTGGGCTGTCAGCGCTGTATGTCATAGTGACACTTCAGCACTGCAGCTTCATCACCTCCCAAGCGGCGCTGCATACTCCCACTGGCTCAGTTCCCAGGTACTTGCGGCGGAGACGCTCTGGCTTTAGGCACACGGTCGCAGTCGCTCTCCTGGTTCGCGTGGCTGCTACGGGGAGGAGGTAAGAGGGTCCCCCAGATGGGACCTGCCATTAAATCGCATTCCGTCCGCGACCTAGGGAGACAGGTCGCGGTGCTGGCTTGGACACAGTCACCGAGCAGGGACCCCACTAGACCACCGGTTCGTATTGAGTACAGGTCAGGTGTACTAACACCCCATTTAATAAGGCTCACAGTACCCGGGGTGGAAGTCCAGCATTGGGCCTTGGCTTGCTATCCTCTCCCTGAGTTATGTAACAAGTGGAAAAATTCACCGCTGGTGGATTCTCAGGTCACCCGCCTAGTGATGTCATCCACTCTTCCTGTCACCACTGTCACTTCACTGAAGGAACCGACAGATAAGCGTGTGGAGGGTTGCCTGAAATCGGTTTACTCCCTTGCAGCTGTACATAGACCCACTATTGCGGCCTCTTGGGCTGCAAAAGGAATTGAAGCATGGGTTCAGTCATTAGAGAAAGAGCTGCTCGAGGATATATCTGACAATGCCAGACAATTCCTGTCTCACATTACAACCGCCGCCTATTACATTCTGGAGGCGTCCTCTGAGGCGGGTGTGTTGGCAGCCAATGGGTCGACTACGTCTGTCCTGGCTCGCCGTATTCAGTTGTTGAGGTCATGGAAGGTGGACATAGACTCCAAAAAGTCCTTGGCGATACTCCCCTTTGGGGGAGACATTTTGTTTGGGGAAGACTTAAATAAAATTGTGTCTGTATTGGCGGCTGGTAAGACTGCCTTTCTTCCAAATACTAATCCTTCTGCACAGAAGGTTAAAGGTACCACTTTTCGTTCCTTTCGGCCTCAAGGGAAAGCAAAAGGTCAGGCATACCCAAGACCATCTCGTGCTCCCAAAACCACTAAGCTCAAGGCAAAGTAGTCCTGGGCGGGGCCTCCCCTTGAGGGACCCCAGGGTGGGAGGCCAACTTCTGCAGTTCACCCAGTTCTGGTTTATGACCACTTCAGACGAATGGGTGCGAGAAGTTGTCTCTCACGGATACGCAGTTTCCTTCAAGAGACGTCCCTCTCAATAGTTTTGCACCACGGTTATTCCTTCGGATCTTTTAAAGGCGCAAGCTCTGCAAAAGGTTGTGAGTTCTATCCTGAATACAGGAGTGGTAGTGCTGGTTATTCTGGCACAGAGAGGCAGAAGTTACTACTCGACCCTCATTGGGTTCCGAAACCTAATGGGTCTTTCCGGCCTATACTCAACATCAAATCACTTAACATGGTAAGCTTCCTACAAGCTCACGGGTGGCTCATCAATTGGAAGAAATCCACGCTGGTCCCAGCTCAGAGCATGGTGCACCTGGGGGCCCTCCTGGACACACACAGTCAATGACTGTTTCTGTCTCCAGAAAAAGTCCTGAGACTTCAAGACAGGATAAGATGCTTCCTTTGTCGCCCCAGAGTGTCGATACACTCTGCGATGCAAGTACTTGGCCTGATGGTGTCGGCATTCGACATGGTAGAGTACGCTCAATTTCATTCTCTCCCTCTGCAGTGGTTAATCCTTTCAAAGTGGGACGGCCTACCTCATTGAATCAGATTTCACATGATCACTTTGACTCCAGAGGTTCGTCTGTCGCTGTCCTGGTGGCTACAGGACCAGCAATTGAGCAGGGGCCATCCCTTCTGAATCCCCGACTGGGCCCTGCTGCCAACGGACGCCAGTCTGAGGGGATGGGGTGAGGTGAGGTCTTTTCATGGTCGCTGGACCAAGGAGGAGTACCTCCTCCCAATAAACATTCTGGAGTTGCAGGCGGTGTTCAATGTATTGGCTCTCGCCCTGCCTCTGGCACAGAACAGACCGGTTCAAGTACGGTCAGACAATGCCACTACGGTGGCATACATAAACCATCAAGGCGGCACTCTAAGCCGCATGGCTATGATGGAAGAGTCAAAAATCCTTTGTTGGGCAGAACGCCATCTGCCAGCAATATCGGCAGTGTTCATTCTGAGCGTCCTAAACTGGGAAGCGGACTTCCTCTGTCGCCAAAGGACAGTGGAGTCTTCATCGAGAAGTCTTTCAACTCCTAGTGGACAAGAGGGCCTACCAGACGTAGACCTGATGTCGTCTCGACACAATCACAAGGTTCCGGTCTTTGGATCAAGGACCAGGAATCCTCAAGCAGCGTTCGTGAATGCACTGGCAATTCCATGTATTTTTCTGCTGCCCTACGTGTTCCCTCCAGTGTTACTTCTGCCCAGGGTCCTGCGGAAGTTCAAACAAGAAGGAGGATTTCTACTTCTAGTCGCTCCAGCGTGGCCCAGATGGCATTGTTTCTCAGACCTGCAGGGTCTATTGACAGAGCATCCTCTTCTACTTCCTCAGCGCCCAGACCTCCTCGTACACAGCCATTGCCTTTATCGGGATCTACCCAGGCTGGCTTTGATGGCATGGCTCTTGAAGCATCACTCCTGAGGGCCAAAGGATTCTCTGAGGTGGTCATCCAAACTATGTTTAAAGCCCGCAAACCGGCATCTGCTCGGATTTATTACAGGGTCTGGAATCCTTACTTCTCCTGGTGTGCCGATAAGAATTATGGCGCATACAGATTCAGAACTTCCAGAAGTCTTGCTTTCCTGCAAAGAGGCCTGGACTTAAGCCTTCGTCTGGCCTTCCTCAAGGTTCACACATCTGCCTTGTCGGTATGGTTTCAGAGAAAAATTGTGTCTATACCTGACGTTCATACGTTCACTCAGGGTATCTTAAGGATTCAGCCTCTGTCCCTCCTGTGGCTCCATGGGATCTGTCTGTTGTCCTGAATGCCCTGCAAGAGTCTCCTTTTGAACCTCTTTAGATGGTGGACCTTAAATTGCTAGGTTTTTACCTGCTATTGCTTCTGTTAGAAGGGTGTCAGACTTAGGCGCATTGTCCTGTTATCCACCCTTTCTAATATTTCATCGTGACCAGGAAGTTCTTAGAACTCGCTCGGGTTATTTACCTAAGGCGGTGTCATCTTTTCACCTTAATCAAGAGATTGTGGTTTCGGCCTTTATCTCTTTTGATTTGTCCTCCAAAGACGGTCTTTGGATGTGGGAATCTGACCTCCTGATAGAGGCAGTCCTCTCCACATATATACGGAAAGTATATATGTGGAGAGGACTGCCTCTATCAGGAGGTCAGATTCCCTTTTTGTCCTGTTTGGTTTTCACAAAAGTGGGTGGCCTGTGAATAAGCAAACCTTGGCCAGGTGGATTAGAATGGTGATTGCACAAGCTTATGCGCAGGCTGGTCTCCCAGCTCCTGCAATGCCCATTCTACTCGGTCGGTTGGACCTTCTTGGGCGGCCCGCCGTGACGCGTCCGCAGAACAATGGTGCAAGGCGGCTACGTGGTCCTCTGTAAACAAGTTTATTAGGTTCTATGCCTTTGATACTTCCGCCTCCCAGGATGCTTTTTTTGGACGCCGGGTTCTCATTCCCGCTAAGGCGCGTCCCCTCCCTTGAGGAACTGCTGCAGGACATCCCCTATGTTTCCCTGTGGAAACCATTGTAACCTGCTGCAGAAAAGGAGAGTTATGGTAGACTTAGCATTGTTAACTCTCTTTCTGCGAGGTACATTGGGTTTAACAGGGCGCCCACCCTGACGCACCTAGCTTCTGTGGGTTTGTATGGCATTAGCCGCTGGTCCCTTCTCCTGTCGTGAGAACGTGGTTCTATGTGACTAACATCTACCTTCTCTCTTACCTTCTCCTGCATTGGACTGGCTAACGAAACTGAGCTCACAGTGCTTGGAGGCGGGGTTATAGAGGATGCCCCAATGCATCCTGGGACAGCCTAAAGCTGTAGCCTGTTGGTGCCTCTGGGTCAATATACATTCTACAACCCCGATGTTTCCCTGTGGAATCCAATGTACCTCACAAAAAGAGAGTTAACAATGGTAAGTCTACCATAACTCTTCTTTTGCAGATTCCACCATTACTACCTTCTCTGGCAGAGAGTTCCAAATCCTTACGGCCCTAACTGTGATGAACCCTTTCCTTCGTTGGGTACGAAAGTTTCTCTCCTAGCCTCAGAGGGTAACCACGTGTCCTGTGCAGATAGCTCCTTGTAATGTCCCTTTATATATTTGAAGATATTAATAATGTCTCCTCTTGGGCGCCTCTATTCTAGTGTAAATGTATGCAACCTAGTAAGCCTTTCCTTGTAAAACCCAGTGCCTCTAACTCCTTAACCAATTTTGAAGCTCTCCTCTAAACTCTTTCGAGTTCCAAGATATCTTTTTTTCAATGCGGTGCCCAGAACTGTATATTCCATATGCGGCCGTACCAATGATTTGTACAGTGGCAGGATTACATTCTCGTTCCTTGTCTCAATTCCCTGTTTTATGTATGTTAACACTTTTGCTGCACTTTAACATTGGGTACTGCTACTAAGCCTATTAATAAGCCTATTATCAGTGAGCACCCCCAAATCTTTTTCAACTACCGTTTCCCCTAATTTTCCCCACTTAATTTGTATTGTTGTTTATTTTTTTGTCCCAAAGTGCAGAACTTTACATTTTTCTATATTGAACCTCATTCTCCATTTAGATGCCCAAAATTCCAGTTTAAATAAGTTGTTTTGTAGAGACTCAACATCTATTTCCGAATTAATTACCATACATAGTATCATCTGCAAAAATTGACACTGGGCTTTCCAGACCTATTCCTAGGTCACTAATAAATATGTTGAACAGTCGTGGCCCAAGTATGGACCCTTGCGGTATTACACTGAATACTTATGCCCAGTTGGAGAACATCCCACTAACTACCACTCGCTGTTCCTTGTTATCCAGCCAATTACTTACCCAAGTACAAATAGTTTTTCCTAGGCCAAGTTCCTTTCATTTGATAATCAGCCTCCTTTGAGGCACTGTATCGAAGGGTTTCGCAAAATCTAAATAGACCACATCCACTGCGTTTCCTCGGTCAAGATTGTAGCTCACTTCAGATCTGGTTGCAAGTATTGCCACCAGCCAGAAAGCCCACTGTGCAGCTGCTGGAAGAAAATCTTCCCGCAGCTGCCACTCTCAGAAGGACCTCCTGGCCACTCTTTTTCCTGGTACCCTCCCCTCTGTGCCGCCGATCACTGCTGATGGGTCCACACATCAGGACCCCCCACCCAGTAGCTGCAGACATTAGCAGCCAACATAAATTAACCCCCCTAGTGTGTACCTGGTGGCTGGGAAACTCAAAGTTGCGATGATACCAATGTTTCCGATGTTCTGATGATGATCAAATGTTTTACAAATGTTAAAATATACATTTGTTTTATTTATTTTTAAATAGTTTTGAATAAGTTCTAAATATATGTTCTTGACCTAATTCAATGATAAAAAATTTTTTTTTGACAATTTCTGAACGTTCCTTAGGGGGAAAAAATAGCCAGTTAAGGGGGAAATAAATTAATTAGACAATTGACTAAGATATTATTGACTCGTGGTTTCTGTATGTAACAAACAGATTTAAACTTGAGTTTATAACTTTTTCTACCAGTCTGCGCAGCATGAAATAAGCATAAATGTTGTGTTTTGGGCTATTGCTGAGATGTAAATGAAGCTACTGTTGCATTCCCAGATAGATTGCAGCATTTGCCTTTCTCTTGTAACACTACACTAATGACTAAGTGTTGTGAAGGCTCAATTTACACTAGGATGCAGCAAATTAATTAGCCACCTTTTATACTGCACAATCACTAATCCCAGATGTGTTGACCTCTCCAGCACAGCAGGGGTTAAAGTTAGCACCTCTCAGGCAGCGCCTGAGCTGGGCACTACACACAATTATACAGTTTACTATAAGGCTCTGCTGTAGTTGTTTGCACCATAGCTGGTTGCCTCCTTTGTACTGGGCATGGTGCAGAGGAGCGAGCAGCAGAACTGTCCCCTCCGCCATAATCCTCCAGGCTCAGCAGAATGTGACATGCAGGCGAGGCTCAGCTTGCTGTGGAGTTTGAGCCTTGGGTGTAACCTAACAAGCTAGGGGAAGCACAGCTCCTGATTGACAGCAGGACCAGCATTATGCAAATGCCGCAAGTCTGAACAGAGGCTGATTGGGGCTCCGGCAGGGGCTCTCCTACGCACGTCACACTCTTACCTTTTTAATATTTCTGTTTTTGTCTCTCTCAAACCTTACACGTACCTGGATCTTTTAGTTGGGAGTTAATAAAGGCTGACAGATTAGTGCTAGCTTCTTCTAAGCACAGAACAATGTCCACGTAGGATTCGGCTGGTTAAAGCACTGCTGATCTTTGTGCCCAGATTTTAGACACTGAGTGTGGGTTATGTTTCTTTACCCTCCCTAAACGTTACAATGTGTGTTTGCCATTGATCCTGCCGGTATCTTTCAGCATTCTTCAAGAGCTATTATGTAGGTCAGGCCTGTCTTAAACAGATTTCCTGAACCTGTGGCAGATTAAGCTGAAGGAATTTTAATAAACCCTCCCCAGTAGGCGTAGGCCTAAGCGAGACTAACCTAGTTAAGCCTGATTTTTTTTTCCTTCCTCTCTGTGTGTGTGTCTGTGGGGGAAAGAGCTGTGCAGAGCTCAAGGCTGAATTGTGGTTTCAGGAACTGTTTGCTAGTAAGAGGAGGCCTGAAAATGGTGGGGAAGGCTCGCTCGTCTAATTTCACAGTATTTGAAAAGCTTGATCTGCTGAAGCTGGTGAAGCCCTACATAGGCGTGTTAGAGGAGCACACCAACAAACACTCTGTGATCATTGAGAAGAACAACTGCTGGGAGATCATCGCGGAAAAGTACAACACCATGGGGTCAGGACGGCCTCCGCGGACCGCGCAGGGGCTGCGCACTCTCTACAAGCGCCTGAAGGAGTACGGCAAGCAGGAGCTGCTCCAGTGCAAGACCGACCAGGCGGACTATCAGAGCAAAGTGTCGGAGGCCACCAAGAAACTGGTAGAGATCATTCCTCAGTTTGGCAACGTGTGCTTTGGAAGAGACCTCAATGGTTTGTCAAGGTAAGCCCTATTGCATTATTGATCTGTATGGCTTTGCAAGTTACATGCTCTGCTCTAATGTACTGTATATACTGTAGCATTATAGCTCAACAGTGTGCTCGCTGCTGTGCAGTTTTGTCTCCAGCAATAAAACCATTTACATGTTATAGGTGCAAGCCGAACATAAAAGTTACTGCAGACGTGCTCGCCATAGAATTCGCACTGTAATGTAATAACTGGGAGGCGAGACTAACAGAAATCTGTTTTTACATGTTATGTAGCTAATACCTTTATGACCTGACATGCTGGCTTTGTGAAATCTCAGATTACAGTCTGTTAACCGTTCCACTGCCCACAGATAAGCCCCGTGTGCTGATAAGTTAGGCTTTTCCAGTGTTAATTGCTATTGTATGCACTTCTGCTGGCTCTGGAAAGAGTTTCTGTTGCGTACCGTATATATAGGGAGTTACTCTTTAAATGAAGACTCCTTTATTACAGCTGTGAAACAAATCTTGTATCACCCTCTCAGGTTTTTGTTCTAATGACCCGACCCTGCTGTGCTTTACTGTAGCAGTACATGTGCAGAACATCCTTTTTTTTACTGTACTCAGTGATAGGTTGCTTTGTGTATTACAGGTTTTAGCCCCATGCTTCTTGCTGGGATATTTCAGTCTGTTAATTACTGTTTTTTATTTATTTATTTTTTTACTGTATTAAATAAGTTGCTTTTTATGTTTTCAGCAGTGTTTTGTTGCTGCCACTCTGCCAAACCCAGAACATTGTATGGTTTTTAACGTACGTGTGTCCTTTGCATTTTGTAACCAAACAAGAGAGCATCTTGTATTTCCTCTGTAAAACAGGCCAGGCTTAAAGTATTTAGGTGAGCAGAAGAGGTTAAAATGGGATGTAGATTTAGAAAAGCCTCATTCGGCACAATGAAAGCAGGAGATAGTGTGGCAAATCTCTTGCAAGACTGCAGACTATTATGCTCCCACATGCCAATCCAAACCTGAAATTCCAGTCCTAGTATATAAAGCTGGCCAAGGCTGCCAAACCCTTTTCTCCTGGGCTAGTTTCTACTTCAAACTGTACTACAGGATGGTCCCCGTGCCCTCCTAGCATTGATCCTATAGGTGACGTCTTTCTAGTTGTTATGCAAAATTCAATACAAGAGACATTGCTTATATCCGCGGTTCTTGTACCTTGTGGCTTTGTGACACACTAGGCTTCACAGATGCCATTGTGATTCATTTTGCTGTGTCACATCAATGTTAAGTTATTGTATTAACGCTAGAATCATTGATTTGTTGATGCATGAATAGGACACTGAGATTTGCAGTCTTACAATTAGTGGCTTTTATATTACAAATCAGCAGTAATACCTTTTTGTCATTTATTTAAATCTCTGCCAATTTGGGAAAAGCCACTCTGTTTAATCAGCATATAAAATCTGACCTTTAAACTATAATCAGGGGATTTCTCAGGCAGAAAGATGTTTTGTAGCCTTAGAGCTGGCTTACTATGGGCAGTGCCCTGTTATAAGCATTGTGAGGCTCTATAGTTGTTGGGGGAACTACAAGTTCCAGCATGTTGGGACTTGTAGTTCCACAGCAACCTAGTGTGCCACAGTTTACTCGGGCTAATCACAGTTTAATTGTTTAATTCCACACTACAGGAAATATCTGGGATGTATCTATGTGATACACCCCCCCCACCCCCTTGTAGTAGCCTATTTTAAATAATAATAATCTACAGTTTCTTGGTTGTGTTTGAAACCTCTTTGTGCTTTGTAAATACCCACACTTAGCATATGGCTTTTTCCCTTTGTGTTGATAATGAGTTGATAAGAGAAAATAGTTCCCTGTTTGTGTTTGAATACTAGTCTTGTAGCGGGAAGGTAAAGCCCACCAAGATGCTGAATAGCAGACTGACGTGTAATGTTTCCCTGTTCTTTTGGGTAGAGACCAAAGAGAGAGAGCAAATTAGTAACACTGGGGCAGGCGTTTGGCTTTTCACTTCCTCGGATAATTTATGAAGTGGCTATTATATATATATATATATATATATATATATATATATATATATATATATATATATATATATATATATATATATATATATATATATATATATATATATATCTCTTAGAAGAGATGGCTGGGTAAAGCCAGACCAAATGATAATTATCATGAAGTCATTATTACCTTTAATCAAACAAAAACAAAAGTATTTGGAAAATTTGAGTTCATGACCAACACACATTAAATAAAAAAAGGGCAGACTAGCTAGGCCAAGTGGTTCTTATCTGCCATCAAATTCTATGTGTATATGAAATACAATTAAACCATTTAAACTACTACTCGGGCTGGATGTAATGACACCTGGGTCCCACAGCTGTGCTGGATGCTGGCCGAACTCAGATGCTATGGGGCAAAACCATGCCTTGTAAGTGATTGCCCCTTAAAAAAAATAAAAAATGCCCAAGTTCAGCCGGCTTCCTACATGGTCACTGAACCCGGGCGTCATTACATCCGGCCCCAGATTGTTATGATAAGAAAAATCAGGTGGGATGATATACGAAGGTTCAGGAATATTGTTACTAAAATAACATTTACAATTACCTTTTGATTCTTAAAGTTTGTTTTCAGTTATCTTTTTGTACTATTGATGCAAAACAACATATAAGGGAAGGCACATGTGGGTTTGACACATTCGCTATAGAGGTCATCGATGTCTCATCCAGCCACTCAAGGTGCGGTGACGGCAGCTTTAAGCAGAACAGGCATCCTCTCTTAGGGTAGTACATCTGCTAACGGTGGGTTGCTGTACCATCATTAGTAGGTGAATAAAGTTTAAGCAATCCTCAGCAAAGTGATCTATTGATTCTACTGACTGGATGTGGCCCAATAGGCATAGCAGTGTGTTGTATTGTAGTGACTGAACTTTGTTCACATAAAAGTGAAAGCAATGCAGCACACCATGGCCAGCTGCGATGACCTTGATAGTGTAGTAGGAGCTATAGATGTGTTCTCGTACATCTAGCCTGAATGCGCTTAGCGCCGAGAGACACCGGGCGTGAGTAAGCCGTGCCAAGCGGTGTAGCGTCTTATTCACATCTATTTATTGCTGGGATGTGCATCTTCATCGTAATCGGATGCCGCAAGACTGCACTGATATGATATGCAATACTTGTATATCTGTGTGCAAGTGATTCGGAATCTGTGAAGCACACTGGAACTTGTGGTGAAAAGAAATCTGCGGACGCAGCACTTTTTATACAGATTCATACTGTCGCATATAAAATGAATCAGATCAGCCTTGTGAAGCTGTTTTGTTGCATTACATTATGCACATTCCAGTGAAAGTTGCAAGCTGAGTCACATGGTACCTGGCGTGCTGAGGACGGATGTTTGACACGACTGCAGCAATAGTGTATGCAGACACGTCTGTATGCTGATATATAATGGGAATAAGTTGCATGCCATTTGAGAAAACATTTTTTTATTTTTTTTATAAGTAACTTGGAGGAAAACCTGCTTAGTAACAAGGGGGCTTTCGGCAATTGTTAATGTTCAGTGCGGCGACTAAACGGTTAATGGCGTTTCCTGCACTGCTGCTGAGTGAACTCAGCAATATACTGTACAGTCACTTTGCAGTTTGTAGGTCACTGGCCCATAGGCCTGGCTTGTAGCCTGGCTTCATACAAGCCTTCAGGAAGGAAACTGGTGATAGTGGTGATACAACCACTGATGATGATGGTGAGCTCCTGGTTACCTAGAATGAACTCATTAGGCACATTTACCGTAACCCCAGGTTAAATTTACAATGTCAGTAATTCAAAGCATCATGAAACAAACCGGGAATTCCCTGTACTTGTAATTTGGAATTAATTACGTGCGGAGTCAGCTGGGTGTAAAGTCTCAGATTCCAATCATGTAGGTTAGGAAAGGGGCTGTACCATGTAATTACAAGGGCTTCATAGTCGTATAGCAAAAAAGATTTAAACACTGCAAACTATGAAGAATGTTTGGTTGTCAAGGGAACACAATCTTTTATTTCTTGTTTCTAGAGAATATTTTCCAGATACAAAATTGCTAAGGAGAAAGTTAAACCGTTCTTCCTTTGTCAGCCATGCAGATAGATCCTAGATGACTGTTACTGAAATATCTAGTTCCCAGAAATGCACAAAATTGTTTATAGAAAGAATGCTACAACAGTAGGTCCATGCTGCCTACATATACTGTACATATGGAATGTTTGCAACGGTTATCATATGGACAAATCTCTCAGGAGGGCTACTGTAGTGAGTAGTCACACTACAGATGTTCCAGGTTATAGGCCTGAGTCAGAGCACAGCAAAACACAGCACGTAACTTTGCACCTGGAACCAGGGCCGGATTAAGGGGGTCATTCCGAGTTGTTCGCTCGCTAGCGTTTTTTAGCAGCCGTGCAAACGCTTTGTTGCCGCTCACCAGGAAGTGTATTTTCGCTTTGCAGAAGTGCGAATGCCTGTGCAGCAGAGTGTGCAAAACAGGACTAGCACTGGACTTACTCTTCGTGTGCGTTGATTCTAACGTTGGAGGGACGGCTTTTGACATCACACACCCGCCCAGCGTTCGCCCAATATATTTCAAATGTTCAAATGTTATCTGCATGCAGGGCAAATACTGGGTTCTTTTGCATGTAACCCTCTTATGCTGGAAAGCTTTATTTGTATACTGCAGTTTAGATTTGATTTTGGACACTCCTCTCCCAATGCTAAATCTTTATACATGTGAATTCTGACTCGCAGAATAACATGGTTTTGCCCAGGTGTAAAATTACTCCTTTTTATTTATTCCAAAATCAGAATCACCCCCAATGTGCGCAGATTTTAATTGGAAACAGACTGTAAACAATATCATTTTAAACTGTATTTTGGGCACCAAATGGAAGCTGACATTTCACAAAGCAGACGCCGTCCCTCCCCGCTGATAAATAAGACAAAAAAATTAAGTGTACACCTAAGTGCCAACACTTACAATAATCCTATGTGTTCCTCTGTGTATTGTAAGTGCTGACTCCATTCCTAGCGGTGTGCAGTCATGATGTGGTAAAGTAACATCGCTCATTTTCCTGCTCACCCCTATCGTGTGCAAAGTTGTGATCGTCAAATGCCGCTGTCACATGCGCTCTGACTGCACATCGCTCATAATTGAATTGGCCTCTAAGCTTTCTTTGAATCTCCTTACTGGAAGTGATGCGGCCATGGGCCCTAGATGGTGTCTAACCAAGTCGTATGCCAAATAGCAGTATCAGCCAGTGTTGGGATAGCTCTAAGCTGCACTACTGCCTATAATATAATTTTGCTAATGTGGCTCTTCATCCTAGCCAGGGCCCGTGGGGTTACCCCATGCGGGTAGCAGTTGATTTACCGTCGGACACAATACCGACGGTCATAATCCCGACAGCCATTGACCGACCGTCAAAATTCCGACATTTATTATGACGACATGTTCAAAATGCCATTATAGTCAGAATACCGACATTTGAAATGCTGACAAGCGTTTCTACGGAACTTTTGCCCAAAAACAAACTTGTTCATACTTTACCATCCCAGTGGACCTGCAGGGGAAATATAATAGTGTGCCAAGCGCAGCTGCGAGCCATGCCAGGGGACGCGGTACACTTTGACGGTGTCCAAGTTGACCTATGTCGACACGGACACAAACAACCCCCCCAGGAAAAATTCATGTCGGTATTTTGACATGTCTGCATTTCAAATGTCTGTATTCTGACTGTCGGCATTTTGAACATATCGGCATAATGAATGTCTGTATTTCGACTTTAGGTCAATGTCTGTTGGTATTACGACCGTCGGTATTGTGTCCGTCGTTAAATCATACTGAACCCACTCCATGCAGCTGTTTTCCCGGCACTTTGACCTTTCTCATAGCCCCAGCCAAAAGCCAAGGGGGAAATTACTTGTTACTGATCCTACCGCTCACAGATCCCCTTCACAGCCATTTACAGATGGTAAGCGCTGAGAAGAATCGCTGCATATAGCAGACCCTAGGTCAATGTGCAGCTTTAATAGCTAGCTCTTTATAGAATCCTAGTACTTCTGATCTCTATTGCTGTGGGATGAATTGTGTACCCCTAAATTGTAGTTTGGGGCGATAAAAGTATCAATGTTTCTGTGCTGTAAGTATCCACATGTTGCACATCTGCCATTCATCACGGATAATGACAGCACAGCAATATAGTTCCTTATATTGCGCACACCTTTTAGGTTTGCAGGGTAAGAGAAGTGCCGTTACCATTGATTCCATGCATTCTGATGGTACATTGCGGCCTTTGCTTTTAATTAAATGTTGACTTTTTATAAATTGTGTTTACAGTACATATAATTCTGTTTTTATGTTCTTGTTGTTGCAGTGAATCGATCAATTCAAACACAGAACTAGTGATTTGTTCCCCATCAGAACCATTAGCAGATCAGCATGCCTCCGTCACCGTGCAGCTGGAGCTAGAAGAAGACGTAAAACCCCCTCCATCTCTGCTCATACCTCCCCAGCCCGTGGCTGCTCTGGAGGAAGCCGAAGATCAGGAGTTTGAACACGTCCTAGAGAGATCATCATCTCCTTCTCTCTCCTCTGTGGATATGAGATTATCCCTGTCCCCAGTCCCAAGGATAGAGGAATGTTTCAGCCACACCGGCCAGAGCATGAGGTCAGCCTGCGCCTGCAACCCAGAGACCTTGCTGTTGGTGAAGAAAGAGCATCAGATCATTTTAAGCAATCAAAAGCAATATGGACTTTACATTAAGGAGAAAAGGGAGGGTTTGAAAAGGAGACAGCATCTGGAAGAAGAGCTGTTAAAAGCCAAAATAAAAGTAGAGAAATTAAAGGCAATGAAATTACGACGGGACTTGCCTGAATACAGCAATTTGTAAAATTGACTTTTTTTTTAATTTTTTAAAAGCATTTAACGCGTTGTTAGTATAAGCAGCCCGTGGCTTTCCTGCTGGTAATACAGTACGTAGCAAGTCCCAGCAAGAGCCGGCATTGAAAGGGCAAGCTGGGTAACACTTTTTAACACCAGTTCTACAAGGTTAGTTTGCCGACTACAGAAGAGAGCACAAAGGGGTTGGATTTACTATAACGTTTAAAAAGTATGTGTTGCCCATAGCAACCAATCAGATTGTAGATATAATTTTCTAGAGTGTAATAAATAACTAGAATTTTGTATCTATGGAAAACATGTCTACTTTTTAGTAAATATACTGTACCCAATGTTTTCACTCGAGTTCTGGATTCTTGCAAGGGCTGTGATTATAAGCACAGTCTCTCATTTGCGAGGAGTCCTTAGATTATTTGGAACCTGTATATAGATCATATACTTGGGCTACTGTATGAAAGCATTATGGCTTGAAGACCGTGAACCTAAGGATATAATTTGTTTTGATTAAAGTTCTGATCGCAGCAGTCTTGCAGCTGGGGTTCACGATACAATTTAACAGTTAACTTGTTGATTTCCCACATTCATGGGCTTGTAGAGAACAACCTAATTCTCTTCAATATTATTTCTATTATATAGAGATTTATTTTCTTTTTAATACTGCAGTGGACGGATGTTTACATATTTAAAATTTGACTTTTATGAATGGTTCTTGGCTTTGTGTGGACTATTTAAGATGAATAAAAGTAATCTATGCAACAAAGTATCCGAGTGGTCTTTCTGATGTAAAAGGAATCTCTGCGCTGAGTGTACTAATCCGTGAATAAATATAAGTATCGGCACGCGTACATAACTGCTAAAAATACAGTTTACTGTAAAATTTTCACAATAAAAAGTAACTCATAAGAAACAATACAAAAAGCAGCAAATAAATATGAGATTATACTAGTATTCACTCTAAGGTGAACTGCGGGCAGGACGCCGTACAGGAGAGGGGGCACTTCGGCGTGCTTGCTCATGAAAAGGGGGTGTGGTCACTTTGGAAGGGGTGTGGTCTTGTGTCATGCATCCTATTCGTCACTCTAGGAGGCATGCCAAGCGCTTACAGAGATGCTGGGCTGCCCCAAGTTCTCCCCACACTGTGCATGCACTTGGCATCTATTCCCCAGCAGTGATCACTAAACCGCAACTTTTCCCACCCACGGAACACTGCGGTCTGTGGGTGGGGACGGCAGAGGGCAGACTGTTTCAGTGTTATGCAGTGTGGTAGCTATATTAGAACCATAGAACCAGCTAATTGCTTGGGAGTTTTAGGGGTAAATTTACTAAGATGGGAGTTCTATTCAAGATGGGCTGTTGCCCATAGCAACCAATCGTATTCTACTTTTCATTTGTCCAGCAACTTCTAGAAGATAATACCTGGAATCTGATTGGTTGCTATGGGCAACGGGATGTTAAATAGAACTCCCACCTTAGTAAATGTATCCCTTACGGGTGTATTAAATTCTTGTCGGAACTGCCATCTTGTCAGAAAGACTGCAGTTTCTGACTTTTTTTTAGGTCTAATAGTGATTCGACCTATTCAATGGGGCTGCAGTTTTTCTCTAGCATCCATAAGGGATATTGGGGACAGATTAGTACGATGGGGTTAGACTGGTCCAAAGGAGCCAGTGCACTTTAAATTTCTTCAACTGGGTGTGCTGGCTCCTCCCCTCTATGCCTCCTCCTACAGGCAGTTTAGAAAAAAGTGCCCTCAGGAGAGGATGCACACTCAGCAAGCTCCAGAGTTGTTGTTTTTTTTCTTCAATTTCTTCTAAACGTTTTATTTCTTTCGGTATTCTGATTAGGCAACAGCATACCTGCACCGAGGGAGTTAGGGGGGGGGGACGACAGTCACCGGCCTTTTGAGGTGCAAAGCCGCTTCCCCGCTGCAGGACCACCATCCTGAGGGGCTGTTTGTTCAGCGGGGCATAACGCCTTGGCTGTAGCAATCTGCAGCATGCCGCACACCCCTAACCGCTGCCTGAAGGTGATCATCAGTGGTGAGTACACGCTGGGGACCCCACTAGGGGGGGTCCCCCGATTTAATGTGCGGCTGAAGCGTGGGTAAGGCGTTCGGGTCCCTCCTGGGGGAGACCCGCTGAAGCCCATGCGTGAGACTGGCTAATATAAGTTGTACCAAGCATTTATGTGAGGCTACAAACGTAAGGAGACATGGCCAGTATAAATATTCAACAGTAGCTCGGGCGCCATGGCGGGGGGAGGAGTTACACGAGAGCGGGCTCAGCGGCATTTTGGCGCCTTCCTCTGCATAGCAGCAGCAGCCGCCTCAACAGCTCCTCCACAACAGACCCTGGATCGCTGGTACCGGGTGTAGAAGAGGAGAGCCGCTATATTTGTGCACAATTTACATCCCTCTGAGGGATTTTTCATATTATAGTCTCACTGTTGTTTACATATATAAAACACTGACAGTCTCATTGGGGCTGTGCAGCGTTGGCTGCACTGGGGTCCTCTCTCCTGTGTCTCCTCTCACATGCAAAAGGGCAGGCTTGTAATATATATCAGGCTGTGTTGTACGTGTAGTATACCTGTTTTTTCTGCTTCACAATGGTAAAACAGAAGTTATGCAGTGTATGTAATGCTAGATTCTCCTCTAGTTCATCTGACTCAATCTCGTGTGAACAGTGTAGTCAGTCATCTCAGAATGCTGATAACAATGTGGGGGAGAGTCCAGAGCCCTCCTGGTTGGGGGCTATCAAAACTATGATGTCTGATATGTTATCTCAGCTCACTGCAAATGCCAATAAGACTCAGGAACTGCAACAAGCAGTGGCTAGCCTAACTGCTAAACATCCCCCCCTATCTGCTATAGGTGCACAAAAACGTGCTCTACCTGCACTCCTATCAGATACTGATGATGATATACAGGATGATGTGGACCTCATAAATGGGGATTCCACCCCTACCCAGGGTATTGAACCCCTCATATTGGCTATTCGGGATCTGTTAAAGCTCCCCCTGGAGGATGCTAATACTCAGCAGTCATTTTTCCTCCCACAAGACAAACTGACAGTCACATTTCCTGATTCCAAGGAATTGGATGACTTATTTAAAATAGCCTGGAAGAATCCAGATAAAAAATATCAGGTGTCAAAACGGTTTTTGCGTACCTTCCCCTTTGCCCCTGAAGGCAGGTAATTCTGGGAAGAGTCTCCAGCAGTAGACGTCTCAGTCTCTAGCCTTACTAAAAAGGCGGTACGCCCTGCTCCGTGCTCCTTTACGGTAAAGGACCCGGCTGATAGGAAAATTGAGACCACTCTGAAATCTATTTACATTGCTGCAGGTGTAGCTCAAAGGCCGGTCATTGCAGGTTGCTGGATGACGCATGCAATTCATTCCAGGGCTAGTCAAATTAAGGAAGTTCTCTCGGGTGATATGACCTTAGTTAATACTGTTACTTTCTTGAATCACATTCAGGACACGGCAAGAGTCCTATGTGACTCCCTTAAAGAGATTGACAATATTAATGCTAGGACCACGGCTATGGCTGTGTCAGTGGATTGCTGATGCTGACTCCAAATGTAATGTGGAATCTCTTCCCTTCACATGTGAATGGCTCTTTGGAGATGAATTGGACGCATGGATTAACAAAGCTACTGCTGGGAAATCCACGTTTCTCCCTTCGGGGGCTCCACCTGCTAGACGTACCTACCCGGGACCGTCTACTCAGTCCTTTCGGTCCTCCAGATTTCGATCTAGGGCCAGAGGGGCCTCCAACGCAGCTAGAGGCTCCAGAGGTAAACCTGAGAAATCAGCCATTGCCGGATCTCAGGACCAGAACAACAGTTCTGCTTCCGCAAAGACTTCGGCATGACGGTGCTCACCCACCCTGAGAGGTTCTCGTGGTGGGAGCTCGATTTACGTCACTGCAGCCACATCTGGGATGGTTCCTGCCAAGATGCTTGGGTAAGGGACCTTATCTCTCAGGGTTACAAGCTGGAGTTCAACGGTGCTCCTCCCCAACGATTTTTCAAATCAAGCTTACCAGCTTTGGAAAATATGCGTGGTACGCTACTACTGGCCATAAACAAGTTGGTCCAGTCCCAGGACATTGTTCCAGTGCCCCTACTACAACAAGGACAGGGTTCTACTCCAGTCTGTTCGTTGTACCAAAACCGGACGGGTCTGTGAGACCCATTCTGAATCTGAAGTCCTTAAATCCTTACCTGAGGGTTTTCAAATTCAAGATGGAATCTTGGAGAGCGGTGATCGCAGGCCTGGAACAGCAGGAACTCCTAGTGTCCCCAAATATCAAGGATACTTACCTACATATCCCAATTTGGCCTCATCAGGCCTATCTGAGATTTGCCCTACTGAACGATCACTACCAGTTTCTGGCGTTGCCCTTCGGACTGTCTACAGCTCTGAGGGTCTTCACGAAGGTAATGGCAGAAATTATGTTTCAGCTCAGGGTCCAGGGGGTCAATGTAATTCCATACCTGGACGATCTCCTGATAATAGCGAGTTCCAGGGAGCTTCTATTGCTCCATATAGATCGCACTATCTAACTTCTGTCTCACCACGGATGGATCCTCAATCTGCAGAAGTCCCACCTGGAACAGTCTCAGCGGCTCCTTTTTCTGAGGATGATACTGGATCCTGTAGCACAGAAAGTGTTCCTCCCAGAGGAAAAAGTGAGAACTTAAAAAAATGGTTCGCATGGTGCTCCGACCTGCTCGCGTCTCCATTCATCTTTGCATAAAATTGTTGGGAAAGATGGTGGCCTCGTACGAGGCGATTCAATTTGGAAGGTTTCATGCCAGACCATTCCAGTTGGACATCCTGAACAAGTGGTCCGGTTCCCATCTTCTGATGCAGCAGATGATTCGGCTGTCACCCCAGGCCAGGATTTCTCTCCTGTGGTGGCTACAGTCTTCCAACCTGCTGGAAGGTCGATGCTTTGGGATTCAGGATTGGATCCTCCTCACGACGGATGCGAGTCTGAGAGGATGGGGAGCTGTCACCCAAGGGGCACAGTTCCAGGGCAGGTGGTCTGCCCAAGAGGCCCTACTTCCGATCAACATTCTGGAACTTCGGGCTATCTACAGTGCTCTGATTCAAGCATCCCCTCTACTCCGGGATCAGGCGATCCAGGTACAGTCGGAAAACGCCACGGCGGTGGCGTACATCAGTCGACAAGGAGGAACAAAAAGCAGGGCCTGCATGCGAGAAGTGTCCAGAATACTCCTCTGGGCAGAACGAAATGCAAGAGCACTGTCCGCAATCTTCAATCCGGGAGTGGACAACTGGGAAAGTGGACTTCCTAAGTCGCCACGACCTCCACCCGGGGGAGTGGGGGACTACACCCTCAGGTGTTACAACAGATCATCGACAGGTGGGGTTGCCCACAGATCGACTTGATGGCCTCTCGTCTCAACAAGAAGCTTCGCTGCTATTGCTCACGTACCATGGACCGTCAGGCGAGCGCAGTGGATGCGCTGACATCGCCTTGGCCTTACCAGCTGGTCTACCTGTTTCCTCCGATTCCGCTGATCCCAAGGGTGCTCAAGCGGATCAGACTTCAAAGAGTGGAAGCAATCTTGATTGCCCCGGATTGGGCCCGAAGAGTGTGGTACGCGGCTCTTCTGGACATGTCCGTAGAGGACCCTTGGCCTCTACCACTAAGAAGGGATCTTCTTCAACAAGGACCGTTCGTCTACCTGGACTTACGGCGGCTTCATTTGATGGCATGGAAGTTGAGTGGAGCATCCTAGCTCAGAAAGGGCTTTCCCAAAAGGTCATTGTCACTACGGTGCAAGCCAGAAAACCTGTGACAAAACACTATCATCCTTTCTGGCGTAGAGATGTCTCTTGGTGCGAGGAATGCACATATCCCTCTGCAGAATTCCACTTGGGAAGGTTCCTGCAGGCTGGAGGGGATAAAGGCTTACGTCTGGGATCCATTAAGGTCCAGATTTCAGCTTTCCATCTTCTTCCAGAAGAAGCTGGCACTCTTGCCAGAAGTTCAGACCTTCTTGCAAGGGGTGCTTCACATACAACCTTCATTTGTGCCGCCTACGGCACCTTGGGATCTGGATGTAGTGTTGCGTTTTCTACAGTCCTCCTAGTTCGAACCTCTGACGACGGTAGAAGATAAGTACCTCACGTGGAGAATGGTGATGTTACTGGCCCTGGCTTCTGCTAGGCGTGTCTCAGAATTGGGGGCCTTGTCGTGCAAAAGTCCGTACTTGGGCCCGCATTCCGACCCGATCGCACACTGCACTTCCTCGCAGCTGAATGAGGGCCTTGGTCCTTTACGAGAACAGAACGGAGCTCAGGACTCGACAGCAGTTCCTGCCGAAGGTGGTCTCTGCGTTTCACTTGAATCACCCTATTGTGATTCCGTCCAGTTCTGACACTTCTGCTCTTCCGGAGGCATTGGATGCTGTGTGAGTCTTGAAAATCTATGTCAAGAGGACTGCTCGGATCAGAATGATGGATTCTTTGTTCGTGCTGTATGATGCGCAGAAAAAGGGTTGCCCTGCTTCAAAGCAGTCCACTGCTCGTTGGATTAGGCTTACTATTCAACAGGCCTATGTGTCGGCAGCCTTACGTGTTCCTCAACCTCTGAAGGCCCACTCTACCAGATCGGTGGGCTCTTCCTGGGCGGCTGCCCGTGGAGTCTCAGCCCTACAACTATGCCGAGCTGCTACCTGGTCGGGGACAAACACCTTTGTGAAGTTCTACAAGTTTGATACCCTGGCCAAAGAGGATACCCAGTTTGGGCAGGCGGTGCTGCAGATGTCTCTGCACGTTCCCGCCCGGTCTGGAAGCTTTGGGACATCCCCATCGTACTAATCTGTCCCCAATATCCCTTATGGATGCTAGAGAAAATAGGATTTTAAATAACTACCGGTAAATCCTTTTCTCGTAGTCCATAAGGGATATTGGGCGCCCGCCTCTGTGCGGTGACTTTCTGCAGGTTCTCTGTTATGTGTTCCTGCTCAACTGTTGCTGTTAATGTTGCCAGACATTGCTGGCTAAGTTATATGTTGATGTGCTGGTGTGTAAATCTCACCACACTTATTGTTATGTTCCTTCTTTCAAGTATGTAATTCTCCTTCGGGCACTGTTTTACCTCTAACTGACCTGTAGGAGGGGGCATAGAGGGGAGGAGCCAGCATACCCAGCTGAAGAAATTTAAAGTGCACTGGCTCCTTTGGACCCGTCTATAACCCATCGTACTAATCTGTCCCCAATATCCCTTATGGACTGTGAGAAAAGGATTTACTGGTAGGTATTTAAAATCCTATTTTCCGACGGGTCGGCAATTTCGACTTGTCGGAAAACACGTGGATCGCCGGATTAGCCAGGGATTCACGTGTTTGTTGGATTTGCGCCTAAATCCGACAGCTTTTTGCCCCATTTCCGACAATCTCAATCAGAGTTTAAAAAAAGTCGGATTGACAATGTCGAGAACGGACAAATCCTGTCTGATTTGGCTGCAAATTGAATACTGCGTGGTCGGATCCTTTCCGACGGAATAGACCTGCATTGAATAGACCTGTTAGTCTCTGTCCACAGTAAGACCAAATGATTGCTGGACAGTATACGTAGGTAGGACTCTAAAAAGCGGGATGATTGATCCCTAATAAAATACAGTCTCAATACACAGTGTGATAAGCTTTTGGTTAGGCTGGCTAATCGCCAACAGTAATGGAAACTCATGTGAGGGGGAAAGGCCGTAGCTGGTGTATGTGGCCAGGGATCTCCCAATTCAATATACTTGGTGATAAACTGTTATTAGCATGTATGTGCTGACAGTAACAAACAGAGACGGGATAACCTCTGTGAAGCAGCTGGTAAGCTGAGCTGATACATCCCGGTGTCTAAGCCTGCAATGTGTCTGTATGCAGGTGAATTCTGGCCACTCTATATATAGAGAGGTGTCCTGTCTGGGGTAGGTGTCTGTGATAGCTGTCACTGGTTTGTACCCCAACCCCGGCTGTAATCTCTCCCTCCCCGTTTCACCAGTGACAAGTGTTCTAAGAAAATTATATGTGCTGCTATTACCGTTTCCCTGCATATAATAATGCAAAGAAGTGATCAGAATAACGGGGCGCTATGTGCCCCTGTCATTACTGGCGCCGCTATACCTAGATAGGGCACTGACCTGGTTTGGCAAGTTATGAGCAATCAGTGTCACTGATTGTTCCATCAACTGCAGCTGTCCCTGGCTGTCCCAGTATGCAGGAAGGGAGTGTGCTTATATATTATTTTTTCAGTAAAACGGTGGGTGCCGCTAGGAATCTATGACTGACGCATGTGGAGACTGCTTGCCAGTCCGGTCAAAGCAGCCGAAAAGCTAGAGTGTGATTCACCAGAGGTGAGTTAACAATGTCGGTGCCCAATTCAGACCTCATTGCTAGGGTGCGTTTTTTGCATCCCTGCGATCAGGTAGTCGCCACCTACAGGGGAAGGGGGTAGTCGCTGTGCAGGGGTGCGATCACATGTGCAGGAGAGCTGCACAAACAGAAGTTTGTTCAGTCTCTGCACAGCCCAGGACTCACTCTTCCAGTGCGATGATCGGGGCTGGAGAAACCCTCCCTTCAAACGCCTGGTCCCTCCTGCGTTTCTCAGGACACTCCTTAAAAACGGTCAGTTGCCACCCACAAACGGCCTCTTACTGTCAGTCACCTTGTGATCTCCCGTGCGATCGCTTTTCTCGCACCATCCCGTCGCTGCCCGTCGGTCCCTGTTGCTGCGGACCGACACGCCTGCGCATTGCGGTGCATGCGCAGTTCAGACCTGATCGCAGGCTGTACGAAAACGCAGCCTAGCGATCAGGTCTGATTTAGGCCCTCAATCTTCGGCAACTGCTTTTGTAATACAACATTACATTTACACGATAATGGGCAAAGCAGGGCATGCATTTTAAGATCTTTAATGGCCATGATCATACATCTCCCCCTTTGTATAGAACGGCAAGGAAACATTCAAAGAAGATTTTGCAAATGGAGTCTGACCCCAACTTGACAAAAGCAAAGTGCATTAGTTGTAAGTTACGCCCCTTCTAGGTTAAGCCCTTTCTTAGGGGCGTTTTTCTTTAAACCTTTCTAGATACTGTAGATAATAATTCCTTCCCTTCTCAGTATTCTCTCAGCCTGCTGAAGAAAAAATCCCAGCAAGTGTCATCATCGTGTCTGTGGTGCATGTGATTAGCCTTTATCTGAGGATTATGAGTCTTTGTGTATGGCGTGCATCGCTCATCCCAAAGATGCCACAGCCTCCTTAACAGAAGAGACGGTTTATTTCCTGGGTGGTGACACCAATGCAGGGCACTTTTGGCACTATAGAGGATTTATATAATGTACAAGGACTGAGGATGCCCAGATCACAGATAAGTGTGGACATACATGGTGCAGCCTTCTGGTTTCACTAGCTTAAATGCTCATTTAGAAGTGAGTCGCTAGACAACGGAAGAGCTTGGGTCCTTTAATCTTGATGATGTGAATGCATTCCTTCTACATATTAATAAAACCAGGGGGATAGACAGTTCCCCAGTTCCTGTCTCTCCATGATTTAATCTTAAAATGACCAAAAATGAAAAGGTTGGGTATTTTTAGATTTAGTTTATAAACATTTTGTTTAATAAAGCTTGAGAATATATATATAGACACTTGTCCTTTTTTTTTTTGGGATGCGGTCATGTGACCGCTGCTCGGAACGCCGGGGTCACGAGCGCTGGTCTTCCAGCCCCAACCTTTTTTTTTTTTTCATAGAGGCCTCCATAAGGATCATTTATAAAGAAAAGGTGCTTTACGGAACTTCATATTTCCTCCTGAACACTACTTAAGGCGGGTGTGGTATGTGTGACTGGTCAGCATACAGATGCCGGGATCCTGGCAGAGGAATCCCGGCTGGGAGTGGCGAGTGCAGCAAGCCAATTGCGGGCTCGGTATTTACACTCTATGGGTATCGTGGACACCCACGAGTGGGAATAGTCCCTGTTGGTCGGCATTGTGAGGGGGCGGGATGTAGGGGGAGGCTATGTGACCGTCTGTTTCCTGACCGCCGGTCTCATAACTACATCCCCTTAAGTCTGGTGTGACTATGGCTTCATTCTCCAGGCACTTTCAAGTCTGTACAGTTTCCCTCCATAAAGATGTACAAGAGAAAATAAATAGAGAATATTTTCTTGAAAGCGTCGAAATGATACTAAAAGGCATTCATTTGTTTTTGTGAAGACTCATTGGACGCCATTCCCTTGTTATCTAGAAGCATGGCTTTAGCAGGAGTTGCTAGGACAGTCTATTGAAAGAACCATAATCATAGAAACCACGCTTGTTAGATTTCTCTAACGTCCTTGAGGATGTTGCAACTCCGTAAGGACCATGGGGAATAGACGGGCTCCGCAGGAGATAGGGCACTTTAAGAAAGCTTTGGACTCTGGGTGTGCACTGGCTCCTCCCTGTATGCCCCTCCTCCAGACCTCAGTTTTTACACTGTGCCCAGAGCAAGATGAGTGCACTGCAGAGAGCTCTCCAGAGCTCTCTGCCTAGAAGCATTTTTGTTTGGATTTTTTTTTCTTCTACCTTTTACTACTTTTCACAGGGAGCACTGCTGGCAACAGGCTCCCTGCATCGAGGGACTGAGGAGAGAGGAGCAGACCTTCTTGTCAAAGATAGGCTCTGCTTCCTCGGCTACTGGACACCATTAGCTCCAGAGGGGGTTAACGCAGGTTCTTACTGGGCGTCCACCCCCGGAACCGCGCCGCCGTTCTCCTCACAGAGCTAGAAGTACAGAAGACAGAAGTCATCAGGCGGCAGAAGCCTTCAGCTTCACTGAGGTAACGCACAGCACTGCAGCTGTGCGTCATTGCTCCCATACACCTCACATACTCCGGTCAGTGTAAGGGTGCAGGGCGCGGGGGGGGGGGGGGGGCGCCCTGGGCAGCAATATAAACCTCTGCATGGCAAAAAGACTATATACATGTACAGGTGGGCTCTGTACATGTATATAAAAGAGCCCCCGACATATTTTACTAAGTTTGAGCGGGACAGAAGCCCGCCGCCGAGGGGGCGGGGCTTCTCCCTCAGCACTCACCAGCGCCATTTTCTCTCCACAGCACTGCTGAGAGGAAGCTCCCCGGACTCTCCCCTGCTTACACACGGTGAAAGGGTGCTTAAAAGAGAGGGGGGGGGGGCACATAATTGGCAGTTTACATATTATACAGCGCTGCTGGGGAAAAACATTTTGTGTTGGTCTCCAGGGTTATTGCGCTGGGGTGTGTGCTGGCATACTCTCTCTCTGTCTCTCCAAAGGGCCTTGACAGGGATACTGTCTTCAGGAAAGGGGTTCCCTGTGTGTGTGTTAAGTGTGTCGGTATGCGTGTGTCGACATGTTTGATGAGGAAGGCTCGCTTAATGTGGCGGGGGAGTGCTTGAATGTCAGGTCGCCGTTGGCAACGCCGACACCGGAATGGGTGGATATGCTGAATGTCTGGAATGCAAATGTCAATCTATTGCATAAAAGATTAGACAAGGCAAAAGCTAGGGATCAGTCAGGTAGCCAGTCCATGCCTGTCCCTGGGGCGCCAGGTCCTTCGGGGTCTCAGAAGCGCACCATATCCCAGATCGATGACACAGATACCGACACAGATACTGACTCTAGTGTCGACTATGAAGATGCAAAATTACAGCCGAAGGTGGCTAAGGGTATACGGTACATGATAATTGCCCTTAAAGAGGTTTTGCATATTACTGAGGAACCCCCTGTCCCTGACACGAGGGTACACATGTATAAAGGGAATAAGCCTGAAGTCACTTTTCCATCCTCATTTGAATTAAGTGACTTGTGCGAAAAGGCTTGGGAATCTCCGGATAGGAGACCACAAGTTCCCAAAAGGATTCTCATGGCGTATCCTTTTCCACAAACTGATAGGATACGCTGGGAATCTTCGCCAAAAGTTGACAAGGCGCTGACACGATTGTCCAAAAAGGTGGCACTGCCTTCTCAGGATACGGCTTCCCTCAAGGAACCTGCTGATCGCAGGCAGGAAATTACCTTAAAGCACATCATTCCGGTACTATTGCTCGACCGGCTATGGCGTCGGCCTGGGTTTGTAGTGCGGTTGTGGCATGGGCAGATTCCTTATCTACGGAAATTGACACCTTAGATAGGGACGCCATTCAAATGACCATAGAGCATATCAGAGATTCTGCCTTGTATATGAGGGATGCTCAGAGAGACATTTGTTTATTAAGCTCCAGAATAAATGCTATGTCTATTTCTGCTAGGCAGCTCTTGTGGACCCGACAGTGGACGGGAGATGCCGATTCAAAGCGGCATATGGAGTCCTTGCCTTACAAAGGGATGGAGTTGTTTGGAGACGGCCTCTCGGATCTTGTCGCTACGGCTGGTAAGTCAAATTTCTTACCTTATGTCCCCCCGCAGCATACAAAAAAGGCACCTCATTATCAAATGCAGTCCTTTCGTTCCAATAAAAACAAGAAGGTACGTGGATCATCCTTTGTTGCCAGAGGGAAAGGCAGGGGGAAAAAGCTGCACACAGCTAGTTCCCAAGAGCAGAAGTCCTCCCCTGCGTCTGCAAAGTCCACCGCATGACGCTGGGGCTTTCCGAGGGGAGGCAGATCTGGTGGGGGCTCGTCTTCGGTTTTTCAGCCACGTCTGGGTTCACTCGCAGGTGGATCCCTGGGCATTAGAGATTGTTTCTCAGGGATACAGGCTGGAATTCGAAGACTTGCCTCCTCGCCGATTTTTCAAATCGGCTCTGCCGGCTTCCCTGTCAGAGAGGGAGCTAGTGTTGGCAGAAATCCAAAAATTGTATATTCAACAGGTGATTGTCACAGTTCCTCATCTCCAGCAAGGAGAGGGATATTACTCAACCCTGTTTGTGTCCCGAAACCGGACGGTTCGGTCAGACCCATTTTAAACCTGAAATCTCTGAACCTGTACTTGAAGAGGTTCAGGTTCAAAATGGAATCACTCAGGGCGGTCATCGCCAGCCTGGAGGGGGGGGGATTGGATGGTGTCCCTGGACATAAGGGATGCTTACCTTCATGTTCCGATATTCCCCCCGCATCAGGCATTCCTGAGATTTGCAGTGCAGGACTGTCACTACCAATTTCAGACGTTGCCGTTTGGGCTTTCCACGGCCCCGAGAATTTTCACCAAGGTAATGGTGGAAATGATGGTGCTCCTGCGCAGGCAGGGGGTCACAATTATCCCATACTTGGACGATCTCCTCATAAAGGCGAGATCTCGGGAGAGGTTGCTGGACAGCGTGTCTCTGTCCATGAAGACGTTGCAGATACACTGCTGGATTCTCAATATACCGAAGTCCCAGCTAGTCCCTACAACGCGTCTGACCTTTTTGGGGCTGATTCTAGACACAGACCAGAAAAAGGTTTTTCTTCCGATCGAAAAGGTTCAGGAACTCATAGCCATGGTCAGGAACCTATTAAAACCAAAAAAGGTTTCAGTGCATCATTGAACGCGGGTCCTGGGGAAGATGGTGGCTTCCTACGGGGCCATCCCTTTCGGCAGGTTCCATGCGAGGACTTTTCAATGGGACCTCTTGGACAAGTGGTCCGGGTCCCATTTACAAATGCATCAAAGGATCACCCTGTCTCCCAGGACCAGGGTATCTCTCCTGTGGTGGCTGAACAGTGCTCACCTACTAGAAGGTCGCAGGTTCGGCATTCAGGACTGGGTCCTGGTGACCACGGACGCAAGCCTCCGAGGCTGGGGAGCAGTGACACTGGGAAGAAATTTCCAAGGTCTTTGGTCAAGCCTAGAGTCTTGTCTCCACCTCAACATCCTGGAGTTGAGGGCCATATACAACGCCCTGCGTCAAGCGGAGGAATTGCTTCGGAGAAAACCGGTTCTGATTCAGTCAGACAATGTCACGGCAGTGGTTCATATAAACCGCCAAGGCGGAACAATGAGCAGAATGGCCATGGCAGAAGCGACCAGGATTCTACGCTGGGCGGAAGGCCATGTAAGCGCGCTGTCAGCGGTGTTCATCCCGGGGGTGGACAACTGGGAGGCGGACTTCCTCAGCAGGCACGACCTGCATACGGGAGAGTGTGGACTTTATCAAGAAGTCTTCGCACAGATCACGGATCGTTGGGGACTGCCTCAAATCGACATGATGGCATCCCGTCTCAACAAAAAGCTAAAGCGGTATTGCGCCAGGTCAAGGGACCCTCAGGCGGTAGCGGTAGACGCTCTGGTGACATCTTGGGTGTTCAGATCGGTCTATGTGTTTCCTCCTCTTCCTCTCATACCCAAGGTGTTGAGAATAATACGAAGAAGCAGGGTCAGAACAATACTCATTGTTCCGGATTGGCCACGGAGGACTTGGTATCCGGAGCTGCAAGAGTTGCTCGCAGGGGATCCGTGGCCTCTTCCTCTAAGGCAGGACCTGCTGCGGCAGGGGCCCTGTCTGTTCCAAGACTTACCGCGGCTGCATTTGATGGCATGGCGGTTGAACGCCGGATACTAGCGGAAAAAGGGATTCCGGAGGAAGTCATTCCTACCCTGATCAAGGCTAGGAAAGACGTGACGTTAAAACATTATCACCGTATATGGCGGAAATATGTTTCTTGGTGTGAGGCCAGAGCTGCTCCTACGGAGGAGTTCCATTTGGGCCATCTACTTCACTTCCTTCAAACAGGAGTGACTTTGGGCCTAAAATTAGGGTCCATAAAGGTCCAGATTTCGGCCTTATCCATTTTCTTTCAAAGAGAATTGGCCTCTATTCCTGAAGTACAGACCTTTGTGAAGGGAGTGCTGCATATTCAGCCTACCTTTCTGCCTCCGGTGGCGCCTTGGGATCTTAGCGTGGTGTTACGTTTCCTCAAGTCACCTTGGTTTGAACCACTCAAAACTGTGGAGTTGAAATACCTCACGTGGAAAGTGGTCATGTTGTTGGCGTTAGCTTCGGCAAGACGTGTTTCCGAATTGGCGGCTTTATCACATAAAAGCCCATACTTGTTTTTTCACGTGGATAGGGCAGAGTTGAGGACTCGCCCTCACTTTCTGCCAAAAGTGGTCTCATCTTTTCATGTGAACCAACCTATTGTCGTGCCTGTGGCTACACGGGACTTGGATGATTCCGAGTCCCTGGATGTAGTCAGGGCTTTGAAGATGTATGTGACCAGAACGGCTAGAATCAGGAAGACTGAAGCTTTGTTCGTTCTGTATGCGGCCAACAAGGTTGGCGCTCCTGCTTCAAAGCAGACTATTGCTCGCTGGATCTGTAACACGATTCAGCAGGCGCATTCTACGGCAGGATTGCCGTTACCGAAATCGGTTAAGGCCCACTCCACTAGGAAAGTGGGCTCTTCTTGGGCGGCTGCCCGAGGGGTCTCGGCATTACAGTTGTGCCGAGCAGCTACTTGGTCGGGGACAAACACCTTTGCAAAGTTCTATAAGTTTGATACCCTGGCTGAGGAGGACCTCCTGTTTGCTCAATCGGTGCTGTAGAGTCATCCGCACTCTCCCGCCCGTTTGGGAGCTTTGGTATAATCCCCATGGTCCGTACAGAGTCCCAGCATCCTCAAGGATGTTAGAGAAAATAAGATTTTACTTACCGGTAAATCTATTTCTCGTAGTCCGTAGAGGATGCTGGGCGCCCGTCCCAACTGCAAGACTTGTATATAGTTATTGCTTACATAAGGGTTATGTTATAGTTTTTCGGTGGAACCGTGGCTATGTTGTTGTTCATACTGTTAACTGGGTAAGTTTTTTACAAGTTATACGGTGTGATTGGTGTGGCTGGTATGAATCTCGCCCTTAGATTTACAAAAATCCTTCCTTGTACTGTCCATCTCCTCTGGGCACAGTTTCCCTAACTGAGGTCTGGAGGAGGGGCATAGAGGGAGGAGCCAGTGCACACCCAGAGTCCAAAGCTTTCTTAAAATGCCCTATCTCCTGCGGAGCCCGTCTATTCCCCATGGTCCTTACGGAGTCCCAGCATCCTCTACGGACTACGAGAAATAGATTTACCGGTAAGTAAAATCTTATTTTTTGTTTTTTACTCTTCTGGTTAAAAACTGAATTCAGTGATTCAAGAAGTCACTGGTGGAAAGTCCCATCATTTGGGCCTGATTCATACCGCGTTGGACATTAGATGTGTTCCTTTTTCTTGCCAACACGGAGCTTATCAGCCAGGAAAGAAGTATTTTCAGCAGGTTGGTGGCACCATATTTAAGCAGCCTTTTTATTTCTCCAGGATTTCAGTGGAACTTGAGGCATCCCAGAACAGCTTACAGATTTGCTTATTTCTTCTGTGTCTTTGGCAAAGAGAGACATTGTCTTCTTTTACATTATTTTCCCGGTAGAAAGCATAACATGTAAGTTTGAATTGTTCTGGACCAGTGGTCGCTCAGTCTTTTAATTTATGCAATACATTTCTGCTTAGAAAGGAGACCTTGATTGTGAGCTTGCGAGCAGGGCCTTCCTACCTCTGTCTGTCTGTTATTACCCAGTTTTGTTCTATCACTGTTGTTTCTATTTGTAAAGCACAACACAATATGCTGCGCTATATAAGAAACTATTAATAATACCTTACTACCATATATTTACAAGATAATTACTTCCACATTCCTAGTATAGCTAAACATCACCAGTTCCTTAGCTTTTTATTTGTTCTCTGTGATCATTTTCAGTATACTTGCATCCTATTCGGACTGTACACTTCTTCATTGTCCTTCACCAAGGTGCTGGTAGTTCTTATGCACTCTCTCAGGAAACAGAACAGCTTAAGTTATGACATTCCTATTGGAACATCATTGTATCATCAGCACTGCAAAGAGTCTTAGGAGTATACTTGGACACTTAGGGCCTGATTCATTCTGCGTTGGACAACAACAAGGCATCACCAGTCAGCGACGGAAAGGTGTGAAAAATCAGATCGCACGGACATTCGCAAGGTGATTGACAAGAGAAAGTGGGTGGTAACTGACTTCTATTGGGAGTGTCCGGAAAAATGCAGGCCTGCCCAAGCGTTTTAAGGGAGGGTGTCTGACATCAGCTCCGACCCCGATCAGCCTGTTCTCATCGCACTGTAGGAATAAGTCCTTGGCTGCGCAGAGACTGCACAAAGTGGATTCTTGTAGCTCGGCGTACACATGGGATCCCACACTTGCATGGCGAATTTACACTCCACCTGGAGGCGGCGACTATCTGAACGCAGGACAGCAAAGTTAGCAGTCCAGCGATCAGGTCTGAATCACCCCTTAGTCCAATGAGAGACTATTCAACATTTACCCTACCAACTTTTAGTCATAGCAGATGGTGACATTAAAGGATCATTTCCATATCTGAGGAAGCTTCCCATCCCCTATGGTATTCCTCTTTGAGCAAGCCCTTCAACTGGATCTACTTACTCAGTGGAATCGCTATTCAACTTCTATAAATCAACTCTGCAGACTTACAAAGGTCATAAGGGAATCCCTTAGAAGGGGAAATGTATCAAAGTTTGGAGAGAGAGAAAATGAAGAAAGATTGAGGGCATATTTATTAATGCTCAGAGAGAAATAAAGTAGCAACTAATCAACTCCTAACTTAGTGGTGCCCAAACGCAGTCCTCAACGCACCCCAATGGTGCGGGTTTTAGGTATATCCCTGCTTACGCATAGATGCTACTGTATAATCAAACTGACTGAGCTACTGATTAAGGCACCTGTGCTCAAGCATGAATATCCTTAAAACCTGGACTGTTGGGGGGGGCTTGAAGACCTCATTTGGGAACCACTGTGCTAACTCCTTTTTCAAACGCAGCCTGTAACATGGCCGTTAGAAGCTGACTGGTTGGTGCTTTATCTCTCTCCATGGTTTGATTAAATCTGCCCTCTTGTATCAAATACTTTTGTAGCACCATGGGATCTTAATCTAGTCCTGGAGGCCCCCCCACACATCATCCCATTGAGCCTTTCCAAGGTGGCTTACACTTAAGGTGTTGTTTCTGGTAGAAATAGCTGTGTGCCTGTCGAGTGGGAAAGTAATCCTTTTTTTCTACCTAAGATAGTTTACACTACTCATGTCCATCAGTTTATTGATCCATCTGTTTGCCCATAACCAACTAATAATAGAGACGAACGATTTCATAACCTGGTTCTTGTCAGCACAGTTCAGGTTCACCTTTCCATAGCAAAGAACTTCAGAAAAACTGGTAAACCTTTTGTCCTTCCTGTATCAATGGCATGCTCCACCCAAATAGTCTTTTGCAATCAGCGATGAATCAGTGATGTCATTGTCCAGGTTTAATAGGGAAAAGGGCCAGAAGACCTAAGTGTGCTTTCTAAAATAGTGGTGGCGACCTGGGGGGGGGGGACAGGACTCTGCAGATGCTATAAGACAAGCAGCGGTTTGGTTAATGCTCCATTCCCACTTGTCTTGTCAGTGAATGATTTTAAGACTGCTTGTGGAAATTCTCAAAGAGCAACGGTCTTGTGTCCTCCCAGCTGACAAAGGAGATAACCTACACATTATCACTGCTATGTGGAAAATTAAATTTAATCATAATAATTCTCCCTTATCTTTTGACTAATGGAGCAGGGAACCTACTGGGATACATTGTTCTACTTGCATCCTTTTAGTAACATGTAAGCAAAATATTTCTCAGCAATGGGATGTACATTAATACCCCTTTTCCACTTACGAGCACGGGTCGCAGCCGGGAGCCTGACATGGGAGCTGCCCCCTGCTGCGACCCGTGCTCGGCCCCTTTCCCATCAGCAGTCACAACCCGGCATATGCCGGGTTGGTGACGCTTCTAGTGACGAGGGGCGGCGCAGGGAGATCACATGATCTCCCAGCGCCGCCCTTCCATACAGTGTAAACGGGAGCCGTGTCGCATCGACACGGCTCCCGTTTACACTACAACCCTACCCGGATCAGTCCCGTGTCCTACCCGGGTAAATAGCCGGGTAGGATTCACGGGTCACTTGATCCGGGTTTACCCTTTTCCACTTGCAAAAAACACGGGTAAATGCGCGCCCCCGTGCATTTACCCGTGTTTTTTGAGCTAGTGGAAAAGGGGTATCAGTATAACAAGCATTGCAGAGCATTTGTCTTTGTATGACACACCAATATTGGTAAAAATCTAACCATTCAAACTGACTTCTTCAAGCAATGCTGACTTGGTGAATCTAAAATTGGTTGGTGCCATCAGGAGCCGTAGAAGAACAGTAGGTTGCAACTCACTAGTAGCACACCTTGAGGCTCATTCAGGTGCGGCTGCCATTGTTATCTTTTGCTGTATGCAATTGCGATTAAATGCTGATATGGACAGAAGCTAACCTGAGCAATGGGACGCCCCCTGCAGTCGCATCATTTCCGGCGTCTGAACGGCCATGACACGCCTGCATTTGGCCGACCACTCCCTGTTTCCACCCCCAAACGCTGTCTTCCTGTCACTCACTTTGTGACTAATTCCTCAGTGCGACCGCAATTGCAATTCACTCGCTGCGCGTGCGCACTGCGGTACAGATGCAAGCAAAATACGAAGATGTCAACCGATGTGCGTATAATAGTCTCTTTGTGACCGCACCTGAATGAGCCTCCTTATCAATACCGTAGTTGGCACAGAAGTTAGATGGGGCGCAGCTTGATTTCTTTATGTGAATCCAGAAACCTTTTCTGGAGTATGTGCTTCTGCTTCATTATTTGACCAACCATGGTGAACATAGACCACTTTGTGGTGAGCTGCTGGTGCATCATCTGTAAACTCCCAAAACTCCTACATGAAAGTTAGCTCATTAGACTTCTGTCAGTACTGCAGTAATTGTGCTAAGGGACCTGTACACCATAATGTTTAGCAACATGCTGTATCATCATGAACAGAGCTCTACCTGCATGCCTGTAGACCAAGCTCACCCTATACACTATTGTCTTGCGTTAAAGACTGAAAGGTGATGGATATTCTATTGCCCCTTACTTGCACATGTTCTCAATCAGCTTGGTAAAATTAATCCATTTCCTTTTTAAAATTTTGGCTAGGGTCAGAGCAGTGCTTTGTAGCAGTCCTCTTCTGTTCGTCTGTGTCCTAATTCTGGGCTGGGATCAAATAGGATAATCCCTAGCCAAACAGGATATTGTAAGGTTCACATTTGAGCAAGCATAGTATTTCAGGAGACCAATGCAGTAAACATGTGGGAAACCGTGATCGTGTAACTGGAGGCAAGGCTTTGGCGATAGTGTCAGTGTCATGATATGAAGACGGGGAATGGAGGCATGCAGGAAGCAACACTACATTAAATACAACCGTATTTGTATTTTTATACTTTATTTTTATATTGCTAAAACATATATTGTATATTTTATTGTCATGTGGATTGTGCCTTCCTAAAGCGCCCGGTGTAGCACTTTTTTTTAAAAAGATTACCATAGTTTGGGAGGTTAGACACACCACCAGCTGCATTAGGAATTAGGCTTTCCAACATTTTTTTCCTGTGCAGATATTGGCGCCGCAGAGTCAAATTTCTTTTATGTAGGAAGCAACAGCCCATACTGTTGTCAGACTGATACAGGACGTTTGTGGTATTTAAGGCTCCTCCTTATGAAATAAACTCTGCTCTCGTATGCTGGTCACCATGTTACTTTGTTTACCCTGTTTCGTATCAATGCTCTGTTCGGCATTGCGGTACTTTGTGGAACACTATAAATAAATTCTATTATAGGGCCTAATTCAGCATGAGTTGTAACTTTGCAAAAATTCGCAAATCTACAACTCCTTCCACTAGCATGTGGGGGGCGCCCAGCACAGGTCAAGGCCGCCCCACAGGCTAGGTCCTTTCCTCCCGCTAAAATGCGAGCGATTCGCTAAACAGCGGAGCGCTCGCATCTTTAGGGTAGCCCCCTGCCAGTCGCTGGGCCGCCATGTTTTGGGTTGCAAACGGTCCGGACACACCTCCAGTGTCTAGACTGCACTCCCCCAAACTCCATGTCAACGTCCACAAAATGCCGCAATGCCCCCCAGTCGGCACTTAGCAATCGCATTCGATTGCAGTTTTTGTCCTCGCGCATGTGCAGAACTACAGAAATCGACGAATAGCCGTTTCATTAATTTTTACTTGTTTGCAGAAGAGTAAACTTAGGAAGAAGTACGTCTTTGAAACTGTTAGAATAATTTGGCCTTTACTACATTAAGCCACAATGACTGAGTGAGTGGTGTCTGCTTTTTCAGAATCTTTATCATCATAATCACTTATTTTTTTTCCTCCTTCTTTCCCATCCTGAAATCTCAAGAACAGTTGCTGCCTAGCAACCTAGATTAGGTGCCGAAAATGCAACAGACCATTTACTGCATTACACAAGTTTGTTATTAAAGTCTTTTATTGACATCTAAAATAATGTAAAGTACATGCTTTTAGGCAGTTTATCATCACATGGAAGTTGATTGAATGGATCGTTCACATGCTCACAATCAGTGCGCAGACTTACAAAAAACGAAATAGAGAGTAATAATCGTAAAAAATTATAAGTTGTAAATACTGTAAACAAAATATGCATATTGTCATAAAAAAATCCTTTTAGCATGTGCCGTTTTGTTTCCTGTATACATTTATTACTCCTAAATACTCTGGGGTACTATGTAAATTGAGACTAAACATTCTAGCAAATCAAGCACAAACATGCAATTGTTATAACAAATAACTGAAATTATCCATCCTCTATTAAATATTCTTTGATGTCACCCCATTAACCCTAACATAAAGCTGGGTACACACTTGATTTAACTCCAGATCAGACTGATTTTACAATCCTACTGCAAGCCTGGCCGGAGAGTCTACATCCAGTCTATGCGTACACTCTTTGGCAGACCGGCTTCCACTCACAGGGATAAATTGGGAGAATAGTTGAACAAACCCATCTTAGGAGTGTACACATTTCTAAATTGGGTTGGTGATTGGTGATCTGGCCTACTGATTTTTCACAGGTTTAAAAATCTTTTGACAAGACCAGACAACAAAGGTTGGCTGAAACCAGAGATCTTTTGAGCGTGAACACTCTACCGGTGTCTGACCAACTGGTTGGTCTGAGATTGGATTGGATGACAATTAGACAAGTGTTCACCCAGTTTAAGTACACATGAGCACCTGCACTTCCTCCTAAGATGTATTTAGTGTGCAGTGAATGGATCATGGGTGGAGTCTAGCATAGGGATCACACATAATCATCATCATCATCATCCACACAACTCACTTTGACAGGAACTTTGCAGAAAATGGATGCAACCTCTGGGTGCAACATAAACTCCTTTTAATCAAGCATAAACCATCATAACTTTTGTTAGAATACTTGTTTGCGTTGGACGGTTTTGCATAGGTCATTAATGTTCCCAACAGATCATTGTCCCTGCTTTTCTTTGAACACACTTTTTATCAAATGATTATTCATGAGATCTCTATATAGCATGTTTGCTTTTTTTTGTTCTCTTTCCACCTAAAGGACATTTTTTCACACCTGCACCCCACGGGATGCAGTCAAGTTACCTACAGTCAAAATCCCGAAGGTCAACATACCGACAGCCATTGACCGACAAGGTCAAAATACTGACATTTAAAATGTCGACAGGTGAAAACGTCGACATGAGTTTCTCGTGATTTTTTTCATTGAAACCGACTTGTTCATGCTTTACCACACAGGTGGACCAGGGACACGGCATACGTATACGGTATCCGTGTCGACACACACACACAAAAAAACAATGAAAAACACGTGTCGACTTTTTGAACTGTTGGTATTTTAAATGTCGGTATTTTGACCGTCTGTCAATTGTTGTTGGTATTTTGACCGTCGGGATTTTGATTGTAGGTATTTCATACTCAACCCGCAACCCACAAACCAACAACAGAATAACTACATGGTTTGGCACACCTTTACTTTACGTATGCAAACTGGCTTTAGTCTCTCCCTGGGTATTTAGTTTGTCTATCAATGACCCTTTCTCTTGTATAGGGTAATGTAATAACTGAATAATGTGTACGTGTTTTGCAGCTCCTTTGCATGTAATAAATCAGGATACACAGCCTAGAAATGAGGAGGAAGGAGAAAGTGCCCCCGTGATGTATTTCAGTGTGGTTTGGTGTAAGGCGTCTAAGAAGAAGCACAAGAAATGGGAAGGTGATGCTGTCCTCATTGCCAGAGGGAGATCTGTGACATTAAAGGACATGGAAGGCAAAGATATAGGAAGAGGTAGGGTCAATTTTGGTAGCTTAATGTTTTTTAATACAAATGTTAAAATTTAGATGCTTTCTTCCACTCACTATACGGTTTGTAAATATACGCCTGAGACCTTTATTTGCCAGCATTCCAAAAAGTAACAGCGGGACATATTTATTATTAAATACAGGAGTAAGTGTGAAGACAATAGAATCACAGCGCCACCCAGTGGCCACAATGTCATCTGACTACATGCTCACTTGGAAATACCATGTAATGGTAGAAAAAAAAAATCTCTGCAAGGGTGTGTTTTTTTTATTTTTCTCCACAAGTAAGAGATACTCTTTATACCTCCCAGCTCCATAAACCATTAAGACGTTATAATGAAGATTTATGATGCAATGCAATGAGATAACCCATAGACATATGGCAATAATGTTCTTTGAGAAGAGCAACATATGATTATTAATTTTACTGAGCATACATAGAATTGTAAATGATTAGCATTGATAGACTGTGCTTACACGCCAAAGTAGATCTCAACCAAAATCTATTAATCCGTGAAAAAAAAAAACGTTTTTAATGGGCGGAGGTATAATTGTCAGATAATTTTTTTATTACCTTTTTTTTTTTTTTTTACGTTGTGGCTCATTTTCTTTTCTTTTCTTCCGGCTTTGCCTGTCTGAGACAAGTTATTCAGGTGTTGATATCTTTTGCGATGAACATCCCATTCCTACTCAGATAAAACTTTAGTGAGTAAGGAGAACTTTGAAATCTGAACCTCTTCTTCTTCTCCTTCTCATTTTCTCTTACGTCCTAGAGGATGCTGGGGTCCACATTAGTACCATGGGGTATAGATGGGTCCACTAGGAGCCTCTGGCACTTTTAAGAGTGTGGGCTGGCTCCTCCCTCTATGCCCCTCCTACCAGACTCAGTTTTAGAAAATGTGCCTGGAGGAGCCGGTCACAGCTAGGGGAGCTCCATAGGAGTTTTTAGTTTTATTATTTTGAATAGAGTTTAGGCACAGGGAGGCTGCTGGCAACAGCCTCCCTACTTCGAGGGACTAAGGGGGGGAGTAGTGTCCGCCCTGCGGGGTCTGAGCCACTATCTCCGCTGACAGGACACTGAGCTCCTGAGGGGATCGTACGTTTGCAGCCACAGGGGATCGCTCACCCCAGCAGCATGCCGCCACCCACTTACAGAGCCAGAAGATCAGTGGCGAGTTAGTCACCGGCCCCCCTGGCAAGTGGGGAGCCGGTGTGAAGATGGCGGCAACAGGGTATGGAGCACAGTACTAACTGCGCTCCGGGGCTCAGCGGTACATAATGCGGCGCTGTCAGGGTCCCAGGATCGCTGCCGGCACTTTTCCTCAGGCCAGTATAATCTACAGAAGAGTGGGAAGCAGCGCCATGAAAGGGGGCGGAGCTTCTCAGCGGACCCAGCAGCATTCAGCGCCATTTTCCTGCCTGCAGAAGCGCTGTCAGTGAGAGCTGTCTCTCCATATCAACTCCAGCTATCTTATACGGTACCAGGGGGTTGTAGAAGGGGGGGAGGCTGTATAGCTGTACTGTGCAACCTATTAAGGTACACAGCGCTGGGTAGGAGTTTCCCTATCTTGAAGCGCAGTGTGTGGGTTGGCTCCAATCTCTGTGTCTCTCTTGGCATTCTTAGGGGGGAAACTCTGTCTGCCCTTCCCTGTGTGTGTGTGTGTGGAGTGTTTGTGCTCTCCATTAAGCTATGTCCAGGGACTCTGTGTCATATGCTGCAGAGGATAATTCCTCTCAGGATGATCACATTCCATGTAATCAGGATTGCAGTTTGTTAGCACAGGTCCCTGCAAGGGAGCCTGAGTGGTTAGCCTCTCTTAAAAGTATGATTTCTCAGATTTCTACTAGAGTTGCACAAAATGAGTCTGCAACTCAGGTTTTACAGAACTCTATAGCAGTCTGGTCCAGTTCTGTCACCTCAGGGCCCCCTGATGTACGCTCCCAAAAACGTGCTCTTGCACAGATTATGCAAGATGACACAGATACCGATTCTGACACTGCAGACGGTGATGGGGATGTGCTGCTGGGGGTGGCATCTCTTGCAAAAGGGGTGCAGTTGAGGATAGAGGCCATTAGAGATGTGTTGAATATTGCTGATACAACACCGGAGCAGGTTGAGGAGGCTTACTTCACTGACAATAAGAAAGCCTCGCTAACCTTCCCTGCGTCTAAGGAATTAAATGCTATATTTGAGGAGTCCTGGGAAAACCCAGAGAAAAAAATCAGATCCCTAGAAAGGTGCTGGTTGCTTTTCCTTTCCCTGTGAAGGATAGGAAAAAATTGGAAAACCCACCCATAGTTGACGCGTCTGTATCCAGACTCTCCAAAAAATGTGGTTTTACCTGTTCCAGGATCTACCGCGTTAAAAGAACCGGCTAATCGCGAAGTTGACACTACGCTCAAATCTATATACACGGCTTCAGGGGCGATACTATGTCCTACTATTGCCTGTGCATGGATTTCCAAAGCTATAGTAAAGTGGTCAGGCATGTTACTTGAAGATTTGGATACAATGGATAAAAGTGACGTTGATTTGTTTTTACGTAACATTCAGGATTCTGCAGGATCTATGGTGGAATCCATGAAAGACCTGGGTTCGATGGCTGCAGGGATATCTTCCATGTCTGTCTCAGCTCGTAGAGGACTTTGGCTGCGCCAGTGGTCTGCCGACGCGGAATCCAGGAGAGGTGTGGAGAACCTACCCTACACAGGTCAGGCTCTCTTTGGGGAAGCATTGGATGCGTGGATTTCCACGGCTACCATGAGTAAGTCACCATTTCTTCCCTCAGCTGTGCCTACTATGAAGAAAACTTTTTCTTCGGCTGCTTCACAGTCCTTTCGGGCTACTAAAACAAGAAAGGCCAAGCCGTCTAACACCTTCTTTAGGGGAGGTCGGCCAAAATCCAAGAAACTTGCAACTGCGGGTTCCCAGGAACAGAAGCCTGCTTCAGGTACGTCAAAGTCCTCCGCAGGACGGTGGACTGTGCGGCCTGGAGGTGGGGCCAGTGGGGGCGAGGCTCACGCATTTCAGCCACGTCTGGGTGTCGTCCGGCCTGGATCCCTGGGTGCAGGATATTGTGTCCCAGGGGTACAGTCTGGAGTTTCAAGATGTCCCGCCTCCCCGATTCTTGAAATCAGGCTTGCCAGCTTTGCTGGCAGACAGGGCTATCCTACAGGAAGACATCCAAAAGTTGGTGGAGTCACAGGCCATTGTACCAGTTCCGCCTCATTTGCAGAACAAAGGTTACTATTCAAACCTTTTCGTGGTACCGAAACCGGATGGTTCGGTCAGGCCCATTTTGAACTTGAAATCACTAAACCCCTTTCTGAGGGAGTTAAAATTCAAAATGGAGTCTCTGAGGGTGGTGATCTCAGGTCTGGAGGTGGGGGGGAATTCCTGGTATCCCTGGATAACAAGGATGCGTACCTCCACATTCCGATTTGGCCGCCGCATCAGGCTTTTCTCCGATTCGCACTGTTGGACTGTCATTTTCAGTTCCAGGGCCTACCATTCGGCCTCTCCACAGCACCGAGGGTGTTCACCAAGGTGATGGCGGAGATAATGGTTCTCCTCTGCAGACAAGGGGTGAATATAATCGTGTTTCTGGACGATCTGCTGATAAAGGCATCGTCCAGTGAGAAGCTGTTACGGTCCATTGTTCTCATGACTCATCTACTCAGAGAACACGGTTGGATCCTGAATCTTCCAAAATCACATTTGGAACCGACCAGGAGGTTGTCTTTTCTGGGGATGATCCTCGACACAGAAGTGCGGAGGGTGTTCCTTCCGGAGGAGAAAGCGCTGGTGATACAATTCCGGGATGTCCTGAAGTCAGCCCGGGTTTTGGTTCATCAGTGCATTTGCCTTCTGGGGAAGATGGTGGCCTCTTACGAGGCTCTGCAGTATGGGAGGTTTCATGCTCTGCCCTTCCAACTGGATCTCCTGGACAAGTTGTCGGGATCTCATCTACACATGCGCCAGGGAATACGTCTGTCGCCAAAGGCCAGGATTTCACTCCTCTGGTGGCTACAATTACCTCCCCTTCTGGAGGCCCGCAGGTACGGGATTCAGGACTGGATCCTTCTACCACGGATGCAAGTCTCCGGGGCTGGGGGGCAGTCACTCAAGGGGAACCTTCCAAGGAAGGTGATCAAGTCTGGAATCCAGCCTACCAATAAACATTCATGAACTAAGAGCCGTCTACAACGGTCTTCTCCAAGCGGCCCATCTTCTGCGAGATCGGGCCATTCAAGTGCAGTCGGACAATGTACGGCAGTAGCTTACATAAACCGACAGGGCGGAACGAAGAGCAGAGCTGCAGTGTCAGAGGTGACAAGAATAATCCTCTGGACAGAAAAACACGCGTTGGCGCTGTCAGCAATCTTCATTCCGGGAGTAGACAACTGGGAAGCGGACTTCCTCAGCAGACACGATCTCCATCCAGGAGAGTGGGGACTCCATCCGGAGATGTTCAGGGAGGTAACAGACCTTTGGGGTGTACCTCAAATAGACATGATGGCCTCTCGTCTCAACAAGAAGCTTCGGCGGTATTGTTCCAGGTCGAGGGACCCACAGGCCGTGGCGGTGGACGCCCTAGTGACTCCGTGGGTGTTCCAGTCGGTGTATGTGTTTCCTCCACTTCCACTCATTCCAAGAGTTCTAAAGCTCATAAGGAGAACAAGAGTTCAAGCGATCCTCATTGTTCCAGACTGGCCAAGAAGGGCTTGGTATGAAAAAGGCTAGGAAAGGAGTAACGTCTAAACATTATCATCGTATTTGGAAAAAATATGTATCTTGGTGTGAGTCCAAGAAGTTTCCTACGGTGGAGTTTCAACTGGGACGTTTTCTCCTCTTCCTGCAAGCAGGTGTGGATATGGGCCTGAGGTTGGGATCTGTAAAGGTCCAGGTTTCGGCCCTATCCATTTTCTTCCAGAAACAGTTGGCTTCCCTCCCGGAGGTTCAGACTTTTCTGAAAGTGGTTCTGCACATCCAGCCTCCCTTTGTGCCGCCTACGGCGCCCTGGGATCTTAACTTGGTGTTACAGTTCCTCCAATCGGATTGGTTCGAATCTCTACCGGAGGTTGAGGTCAAATTTCTCACGTGGAAGGCTGTCACTTTGTTGGCCTTAGCTTCTGCTAGACGTGTGTCAGAGTTGGGGGCCTTGTCTTGTAAGAGCCCCTACTTGATCTTCCATGAAGATAGAGCTGAGCTCCTGACACGTCAGCAGTTTCTTCCGAAAGTTGTGTCGGCATTTCAGATCAACCAGCCTATTGTGGTGCCAGTGGCTACTGACTCAATTTCATCAAAGTCCTTGGATGTTGTAAGGGCTCTGAAAATCTATGTGAAGAGGACTGCTCGTCACTGAAAATCGGACTCTCTGTTTGTCCTGTATGATCCCAAGAATCTTGGGTGTCCTGCTTCTAAGCAGACGATCTCTCGCTGGATCAGGTTCACTATCCAGCATGCGTATTCTACGGCAGGATTGCCGTGTCCTACGTCTGTTAAGGCCCACTCTACTCGTAAGGTGGGTGGTTCTTCCTGGGTGGCTGCCTGGGGTGTCTTGGCTTTACAGCTTTGCCGAGCGGCTACTTGGTCTGGGTCGAACACGTTTGCAAAGTTCTACAGGTTCGATACCCTGGCCTCTGAGGACCTTCAGTTTGGTCAATCAGTTCTGCAGAAGCCTCTGCGCTCTCCCTCCCATTCTGGGAGCTTTGGAACATCCCCATGGTACTAATGTGGTCCCCAGCATCCTCTAGGACGTAAGAGAAAATAGGATATTAATTACCTACAGGTAAATCCTTTTCTCGTAGTCCGTAGAGGATGCTGGGCGCCCGCACAGCGCTTCATGAACCTGCAGTGGTTACTTTGTTCAGTACTGCTTAAGTTCTTGGTTTAGTACTGTTTTGTTACTATTGTTAAGCCGTTGCTGATGTTTCAAGCTAGTAAGCTTGTTTTGCCTTGTATGTGTGAGCTGGTGTGAATCTTGCCACTATCTGTGTAAAATCCTTCTCTCGAAGTTGTCTGTCTCCTCGGGCACAGTTTCTAGACTAAGTCTGGTAGGAGGGGCATAGAGGGAGGAGCCAGCCCACACTCTCAAACTCTTAAAGTGCCAGTGGCTCCTAGTGGACCCGTCTATACCCCACGGTACTAATGTGGACCCCAGCATCCTCTACGGACTACGAGAAAAGAATTTACCGATAGGTAATTAAAATCCTATTTTCCCATTTTCTGGATCCCATGTTGGTCTTCTGTACACTAGTCATATTATTCAATCAGGCACAGCTGTTGACTGTGTTTTCCCCTGTGTACTAACTACACTTATCTTGTGCTCTTTTGAATTGGTGAAGATATCTACAGTAGTATACAGAAGATTTTTGTTGGAAAATTATAGTCTTCATAAACCCAGGAGATTTTTTACTCTTCACTTAGCACAAGTCACAATTAAAATCACAATCTTGCCAAAACTTTTCTATTCTGTATCTTGCTTTATAATCAGTGATTCTTGCAGCAGGTTTAATAAGGTAATATACAATATATAATGAATAGGTGTTCCTAACAGGCTCTGGATATAAGCTGAAGGATCTGGAGAACTTGGAAGAAGGCCACACTTTGATGATTGGTGGGAAAGAGATTGAAGTGATGGGTACAATCTTGGCAGAGGATTACAACAGCGGCAGATGCTTCCACACTGCAGGAATGGCTCCCAACCAGACAGATTCAGATTTCATCCACCTGAAACCATTCAGCAATCCATTTAAAAATGTCAGCAACAAAGAAACCCTATCAAGAGAGCTTCAGATCTGCAAACCGCGGCATGACCCCACACTACCAAGTACCAATTTCTTAAACCTCTTATTTACAATTACAGCTTATTCTCAGCTTAATGTCATGTTAAATGGCTTTTTCTATTTTTCCAATGATTGTCTCAAACTTTATAAAATAATGTGTTCATTTGCCATTGTACACTTAACTTCCTGATAATATTTGTGGCAGCTGTGTTTGATTACTTTCTTCGAGAATTATAGTGAGACTTTATACAGATCTTTGGACCAAGTCACAATGGGGCAGATGTATTAACCTGGAGAAGGCATAAGGAAGTGATAAACTAGTGATAAATGCAAGGTGATAAACACGCCAGCCAATCAGCTCCAATATGTAAATTAACAGTTGGGAGCTGATTGGCTGTTGTGTTCATCACCTTGCACTTATCACTGTTTTATCACTTCTTATGCCGACTCCTGGCTTAATACATCTGCCCCAATGTCTTATAAAGGTAGGCTACATTTTCACAGCCATTTACATACCTGTCTGAATTATAGGTGACATACATGATTATTTAAATATACTAGCGATATCAGCAAGAATACTTGACTAGGGATGGTACTGAGAATAAATAAAATATTCTTTTGTAAAAGACAGTTAACCTTTACATGTAAAGAATTATTGTGATATTTTTCATGTTGATACAATATTACTATGTATTTCTCTGACGTCCTAAGTGGATGCTGGGGACTCCGTCAGGACCATGGGGAATAGCGGCTCCGCAGGAGACAGGGCACAAAAGTAAAAGCTTTAGGATCAGGTGGTGTGCACTGGCTCCTCCCCCTATGACCCTCCTCCAAGCCTCAGTTAGGTTTTTGTGCCCGGCCGAGAAGGGTGCAATCTAGGTGGCTCTCCTAAAGAGCTGCTTAGAGTAAAAGTTTTATTAGGTTTTTTATTTTCAGTGAGTCCTGCTGGCAACAGGCTCACTGCAACGAGGGACTTAGGGGAGAAGAAGTGAACTCACCTGCGTGCAGGATGGATTGGCTTCTTAGGCTACTGGACACTAGCTCCAGAGGGACGATCACAGGTACAGCCTGGATGGGTCACCGGAGCCGCGCCGCCGACCCCCTTGCAGATGCTGAAGAGAGAAGAGGTCCAGAAATCGGCGGCTGAAGACTTCTCAGTCTTCATGAGGTAGCGCACAGCACTGCAGCTGTGCGCCATTGCTCTCAGCACACTTCACACCAACGGTCACTGAGGGTGCAGGGCGCTGGGGGGGGCGCCCTGGGCAGCAATGAAAGTACCTATACTGGCTAAAAATACATCACATATAGCCTCTGGGGCTATATGGATGTATTTAACCCCTGCCAGGTTGTCAGAAAAACGGGAGAAGAAGCCCGCCGAAAAGGGGGCGGGGCCTATTCTCCTCAGCACACAGCGCCATTTTCCCTCACAGAACTGCTGGAGGGAAGGCTCCCAGGCTCTCCCCTGCACTGCACTACAGAAACAGGGTTAAAACAGAGAGGGGGGGCACTTATTTGGCGATATGATTATATATTAAGATGCTATAAGGGAAAACACTTATATAAAGGTTGTCCCTGTATAATTATAGCGTTTTGGTGTGTGCTGGCAAACTCTCCCTCTGTCTCCCCAAAGGGCTAGTGGGGTCCTGTCCTCTATCAGAGCATTCCCTGTGTGTGTGCTGTGTGTCGGTACGTGTGTGTCGACATGTATGAGGACGATGTTGGTGAGGAGGCGGAGCAATTGCCTGTAATGGTGATGTCACTCTCTAGGGAGTCGACACCGGAATGGATGGCTTATTTAGGGAATTACGTGATAATGTCAACACGCTGCAAGGTCGGTTGACGACATGAGACGGCCGGCAAACAAATTAGTACCTGTCCAGGCGTCTCAAACACCGTCAGGGGCTTTAAAACGCCCATTTACCTCAGTCGGTCGACACGGACACTGACTCCAGTGTCGACGGTGAAGAAACAAACGTATTTTCCTTTAGGGCCACATGTTACATGTTAAGGGCAATGAAGGAGGTGTTACATATTTCTGATACTACAAGTACCACAAAAAAGGGTATTATGTGGGGTGTGAAAAAACTACCTGTAGTTTTTCCTGAATCAGATAAATTAAATGAAGGCGCTCACACGCTTATCACAAGTGGCGTTACCGTCTCCAGATACGGCCGCCCTCAAGGAGCCAGCTGATAGGAGGCTGGAAAATATCCTAAAAAGTATATACACACATACTGGTGTTATACTGCGACCAGCGATCGCCTCAGCCTGGATGTGCAGCGCTGGGGTGGCTTGGTCGGATTCCCTGACTGAAAATATTGATACCCTTGACAGGGACAGTATTTTATTGACTATAGAGCATTTAAAGGATGCATTTCTATATATGCGAGATGCACAGAGGGATATTTGCACTCTGGCATCAAGAGTAAGTGCGATGTCCATATCTGCCAGAAGATGTTTATGGACACGACAGTGGTCAGGTGATGCAAATTCCAAACGGCACATGGAAGTATTGCCGTATAAAGGGGAGGAGTTATTTGGGGTCGGTCCATCGGACCTGGTGGCCACGGCAACAGCTGGAAAATCCACCTTTTTTACCCCAAGTCACATCTCAGCAGAAAAAGACACCGTCTTTTCAGCCTCAGTCCTTTCGTCCCCATAAGGGCAAGCGGGCAAAAGGCCAGTCATATCTGCCCAGGGATAGAGGAAAGGGAAGAAGACTGCAGCAGGCAGCCCATTCCCAGGAACAGAAGCCCTCCACCGCTTCTACCAAGTCCTCAGCATGATGCTGGGGCCGTACAAGCGGACTCAGGTGCGGTGGGGGGTCGTCTCAAGAGTTTCAGCACGCAGTGGGCTCACTCGCAAGTGGACCCCTGGAGCCTACAAGTAGTATCCCAGGGGTACAGATTGGAAATTCGAGACGTCTCCCCCTCGCAGGTTCCTGAAGTCTGCTTTACCAACGTCTCCCTCCGACAGGGAGGCAGTATTGGAAACAATTCACAAGCTGTATTCCCAGCAGGTGATAATCAAAGTACCCCTCCTACAACAAGGAAAGGGGTATTATTCCACACTATATTGTGGTACTGAAGCCAGACGGCTCGGTGAGACCTATTCTAAATCTGAAATATTTGAACACTTACATACAAAGGTTCAAATCAAGATGGAGTCACTCAGAGCAGTGATAGCGAACCAGGAAGAAGGGGACTATATGGTGTCCCTGGACATCAGGGATGCTTACCTCCATGTCCCAATTTGCCCTTCTCACCAAGGGTACCTCAGGTTCGTGGTACAGAACTGTCACTATCAGTTTCAGACGCTGCCGTTTGGATTGTCCACGGCACCCCGGGTCTTTACCAAGGTAATGACCGAAATGATGATTCTTCTTCAAAGAAAATGGACGATCTCCTGATAAGGGCAAGGTCCAGAGAACAGTTGGAGGTCGGAGTAGCACTATCTCAAGTAGTTCTACGACAGCACGGGTGGATTCTAAATATTCCAAAATCGCAGCTGTTTCCGACGACACGTCTGCTGTTCCTAGGGATGATTCTGGACACAGTCCAGAAAAGGGTGTTTCTCCCGGAGAAGAAAGCCAGGGAGTTATCCGAGCTAGTCAGGAACCTCCTAAAACCAGGAAAAGTGTCAGTGCATCATTGCACAAGGGTCCTGGGAAAAATGGTGGCTTCTTACGAAGCGTTTCCATTCGGCAGATTTCACGCAAGAACTTTTCAGTGGGATCTGCTGGAAAAAAGGTCCGGATCGCATCTTCAGATGCATCAGCGGATAACCCTGTCTCCAAGGACAAGGGTGTTTCTTCTGCGGTGGCTGCAGAGTGCTCCTCTATTAAAAGGCCGCAGATTCGGCATTCAGGACTGGGTCCTGGTGACCACGGATGCCAGCCTGAGAGGCTGGGGAGCAGTCACACAGGGAAAAAATTTCCAGGGAGTGTGATATAGTCTGGAGACTTCTCTCCACATAAATATACTGGAGCTAAGGGCAATTTACAATGCTCTAAGCTTAGCAAGACCTCTGCTTCAAGGTCAGCCGGTATTGATCCAGTGGGACAACATCACGGCAGTCGCCCACGTAAACAGACAGGGCGGCACAAGAAGCAGGAGGGCAATGGCAGAAACTGCAAGGATTCTTCGCTGGGCGGAAAATCATGTGATAACACTGTCAGCAGTGTTCATTCCGGGAGTGGACAACTGGGAAGCAGACTTCCTCAGCAGGCACGACCTCCACCCGGGAGAGTGGGGACTTCATCGGGAAGTCTTCCACATGATTGTGAACCGTTGGGGAAAGACCAAAGGTGGACATGATGGCGTCCCGCCTGAACAAAAAACTGGACAGGTATTGCGCCAGGTCAAGAGACCCTCAGGCAATAGCTGTGGACGTTCTGGTAACACCGTGGGTGTACCAGTCGGTGTATGTGTTCCCTCCTCTGCTTCTCATACCCAAGGTACTGAGAATTATAAGACGTAGAGGAGTAAGAACTATACTCGTGGCTCCGGATTGGCCAAGAAGGACTTGGTACCCGGAACTTCAAAAAATGCTCACAGAGGACTCATGGCCTCTGCCGCTAAGAAGGGACTTGCTTCAGCAAGTACCATGTCTGTTCCAAGACTTACCGCGGCTGCGTTTGACGGCATGGCGGTGGAACGCCGGATCCTAAGGGAAAAAGGCATTCCGGAAGAGGTCATTCCTACCCTGGTCAAAGCCAGGAAGGAGGTGACCGCACAACATTATCACCACATGTGGCGAAAATATGTTGCGTGGTGTGAGGCCAGGAAGGCCCCACGAAGAATTTTCAACTCGGTCGATTCCTGCATTTCCTGCAAACAGGAGTGTCTATGGGCCTCAAATTGGGGTCCATTAGGGTTCAAATTTCGGCCCTGTCAATTTTCTTCCAGAAAAGATTGGCTTCAGTTCCTGAAGTCCAGAAGTTTGTCAAGGGAGTACTGCATATACAACCCCCTTTTGTGCCTCCAGTGGCACTGTGGGATCTCAACGTAGTTCTGGGATTCCTCAAATCACATTGGTTTAAACCGCTCAAATCTGTGGATTTGAAATATCTCACATGGAAAGTGACCATGCTGTTGGCCCTGGCCTCGGCCAGGCGAGTGTCTGAATTGGCGGCTTTGTCTCACAAAGCCCATATCTGATTGTCCATTCGGACAGGGCAGAGCTGCGGACTCGTCCCCAGTTTCTCCCTAAGGTGGTGTCAGCGTTTCACCTGCACCAGCTTATTGTGGTACCTGGGGCTACTAGGGACTTGGAGGACTCCAAGTTGCTGGATGTTGTCAGGGCCCTGAAAATATAGGTTCCAGGACGGCTGGAGTCAGGAAAACTGACTTGCTGTTATCCTGTAGGCACCCAAAAAACTGGGTGCTCTTGCTTCTAAGCAGACGATTGCTAGTTGGATGTGTAGTACAATTCAGCTTGCACATTCTGTGGCAGGCCTGCCACAGCCAAAATATGTAAATGCCCATTCCACAAGGAAGGTGGGCTCATCTTGGGCGGCTGCCCGAGGGGTCTCGGCTTTACAACTTTGCCGAGCTGCTACTTGGTCAGGGGCACACCCTGGCTGAGGAGGACCTGGAGTTCTCTCTTTCGGTGCTGCAGAGTCATCCGCACTCTCCCGCCCGTTTGGGAGCTTTGGTATAATCCCCATGGTCCTGACCGAGTCCCCAGCATCCACTTAGGACGTCAGAGAAAATAAGAATTTACTTACCGATAATTCTATTTCTCGTAGTCCGTAGTGGATGCTGGGCGCCCATCCCAAGTGCGGATTGTCTGCAATACTTGTACATAGTTGTTGTTACAAAAATCGGGTTATTATTGTTGTGAGCCATCTTTTCAGAGGCTCCGCTGTTATCATGCTGTTAACTGGGTTCAGATCACAGGTTGTACGGTGTGATTGGTGTGGCTGGTATGAGTCTTACCCGGGATTCAAAATCCTTCCTTATTGTGTACGCTCGTCCGGGCACAGTATCCTAACTGAGGCTTGGAGGAGGGTCATAGGGGGAGGAGCCAGTGCACACCACCTGATCCTAAAGCTTTTACTTTTGTGCCCTGTCTCCTGCGGAGCCGCTATTCCCCATGGTCCTGACGGAGTCCCCAGCATCCACTACGGACTACGAGAAATAGAATTATCGGTAAGTAAATTCTTATTTTTATCTTTTTTAAGACTCCATAGTGATGCCCAGACCATCCATTCATCACCAGCAGTTGTTCAATAAGCCTGGCTTACCTATAGTAGACGTTGTAGTGGATCCATACGTGTCTGTTCATCTAAGACCCCATCAGAAAGATGGAATCTTGTTTCTGTATGAATGTATAATGGGAATGAGGTAAGACTCGGCTACGTGTCACCTGGCAGTTTGTAGTGTCATCCACAAGAATACAGCTGTGTTGGTCCTCATGTTCCAGACACGGCAGAATCACAGGATCTGACAGTGATTTTAATAAGCTACACATATCATATTATAGTCAATGCCCAGCTGATCCATTTCTGCTCTCTGTACAGCTCATTACAGCCATTGTCAGTGTACCAAGTTATTTCAGCCCACTACCTGTGCAATGTCATTGAATCAGTTCCACTTAAGTCCTGTTTCTCCTCAGCCTGATTGCAATGTTACCTTGCCTAGTATGTCATCCAGTCACTGAGGTCCATCCTCTCCCATTACTCCTATGGGGTCTATTCAATTCAAGTCGGAATTCCCGACTTGTCGGAAAAACTTCAGTTTCCAACATTTTAAGGTCAAATACAGATATGACCTATTCAATCAAATTGCCGTTTTTCCAACAAGTCAGAAATTTCGACTAGTCGGAAAACACGTGGCTCAGCGGATTAACCACGGAACCACGTGTTTTGGCTTAATAACGGCCCAAATCTGACAGATTTTTGCCCCATTTCCGACAATGTCAATCCGACTTTATAAAAAAGTCGAAATGGCATTGTCGGAAATGGAGATTACCTGTCAGATTTGTCCGCAAATTGAATACTGAAATGTCGGATCCTTTCTGTCGGAAAGGATCCAACATCAATTGAATAGACCTCTGTATCTTTGCAGTGCGTATTGTGCCTACAGCATCCAGCAATTACCATCTAAGCCGCTGCCTCTGCTCTCCTGCAGTGTGTCAGACCCAATGTCTGACACACTGTAGTCTAAAAATTTGATTTCCCAATCTACATAGTTTGTTATAGGAAAATGTCTTCCAGAATGCTTCACTTCTCTAGAGCCGTGCATATGGCCATGTTTGCCCTATTAATCATTACCTTCTTTGCACACAGGGTAAATGGTCAGTTTGGAGCCATCCTCGCTGATGAGATGGGTTTAGGTAAAACTCTTCAGTGCATCTCTCTGATCTGGACTCTTCTTCGTCAAGGTCCATATGGAGGCAAGTCCCTCTTAAAGAGAGCTCTGATTGTCACTCCAGGGAGCTTGGTGAAGAACTGGAGAAAAGAGTTCCAGAAGTGGTTGGGAACAGAGCGAATGCGAGTCTTTGCAGTGGATCAGGTAACTGATGCAGCCTTAGTTTCAAGTGCAATTCATATCACAGATATCACAGATTTGTATCATTCAGCAGTGTGTTACAGTATACTTTTAGAAGTTTTTTTATTTTATCCAAAAGTTTAAGGAATCCGCTTCATGCCATGAAGGAGCCCGATCAGTGGAATAAAACACTGAAACACAAATGTGATTATTATAAACCATTTACCTGCTTCTACTCACCCTCCACACAAGCACCGTGGCGGTTAGACTTCATCATCACTAGCACAGAGGTCATCAGTGTTCCTTAGATCCCACTAGACCAGGGGTGGGGAACCTTTGGCCCTCCAGCTGTTGTTGAACTATACATCCCAGCATGCCCTGCTACAGTTTTGCTATTTGGCCGTGCTAAAACTATTGCAAGGCATGCTGGTATGTGTAGTTGAACAACAGCTGGAGGGCCAAAGGTTCCCCATCCCTGCACTAGACCCACCACATCTATTCCCACCTAATCCCATAATTCCTATTGTCCTTAAAGTATATAACAGATATTCCATACTTCTCCGATAGTCATGAGTGATAATGACTGTTGAGAAATCTCAAGAACTTCACACCTGAGACTTAGACAACATTAACCAACAAAGTAAAAGTGCTGGCAGAAAGATTCTTTATATAATTACCCTGTTGTCATGTGGATTGACTTTAGACATTCTCCTGTCATGTGTTGGGTTGTGTATTTTATTGGCCGCCTAGGTGCCCTATGAGATCAGATACTGTTGGTGGTTTGGGAAGCCTTAATTCCTCCTCTTCCCCATGTTGAGCCACTTTGGCTTGTCCATTTTGAATGTGCAACTTTAACCTTTATCTTGACAAAAAGAAGGAAAACTAAACTGCTCTCTATCTGGCGTGTTTGTGCCTAGGATCACAAAGTGGAAGAGTTCATCAACTCTCCCCTGTATTCAGTACTCATTATCAGCTATGAGATGTTACTACGCTCTTTGGAACAAATACAAAGCCTGGCTTTTGATCTCATCATCTGCGACGAGGGTCACCGTCTAAAGAACAGTTCTATAAAAACGACTTCTGCGCTCAGCAGTTTGTCGTGCAGCAAAAAAATTATCCTATCAGGTAAGCGACTGCTTATTGCACTAGAATGTCTTTTACTTCTATTCATAGCGATATTCACACTGACATGACTTATAACTGCACACTAAATGGGTCAAATGGTTCTTATCTGACGTCAAATTCTATATTTCTCTTACGTCCTAGAGGATGCTGGGGTCCACATTAGTACCATGGGGGTATAGACGGGTCCACCAAGAGCCATTGGCACTTTAAGAGTTTGAGAGTGTTGGCTGGCTCCTCCCTCTATGCCCCTCCTACCAGACTCAGTTTAGAAAATGTGCCCAGAGGAGCCGGTCACAGCTAGGGGAGCTCTACAGAGCTTCTTTAGAAAAAGGTTTTTTTTAGAGTTTGTTTTACAGGGAGGCTGCTGGCAACAGCCTCCCTGCATCGTGGGACTAAGGGGGGGAGTAGTGTCCGCCCTGCGGGGTCTGAGCCACTATCTCCGCTGACAGAACACTGAGCTCCTGAGGGGATCATTCGTTCCCCGCCACAGGGGATCGCTCACCACAGCAGCATGCCGCCACCCCCTAACAGAGCCAGAAGATTGGTGGCGAGTGAGACACCGACCCCCCTAGCAAGTGGGGGGCTGGTGTGAAGATTGCGGCAACAGGGTATGGTGCGCAGTACTAGCTGCGCTCCGGGGCTCAGCGGTACATTGTGCGGCGCTGTGAGGGGCGCCCTGAGCCAGCGCCTACACTGACCTTCCAGCCTGTCAGGGTCCCTGGATCGTTGCCAGCATAATTCCTCAGGCCAGTATAATCTTGTGAACAGCGGGAAGACAGCGCCATTTTGGGGGAGGAGCTTCTCCTCAGAGCAGACCCAGCAGCGTGCAGCGCCATTTTCCTGCCTGCACAACGCTGTCAGTGAAGAGCAAGTCCCTCCAGAACAACTCCAGCTATCTATCACGGTACCAGGGGGTTGTAGAAAGGCGGCGGGGGAGGCTGTGTAAAGGCTGTGTACCCTATTAAGGTGCACAGTCAGCGCTGGTTGGGGGTCTCCCTTTACCTAAAAAGCGCTGTGTGTGGGTTGGCTCCAATCTCTGTGTCTCTCTTGCCATTCTTGGGGGTGAAACTCTGTCTGTCCTCCCCTGTGTGTGTGTGTGTGTGTGTGTGTGTGTGTGTGTGTGTGTGTCTGTGTGGAGTGTCTGTGATCTCCATTAAGCTATGTCCAGGGACTCTGTGCCATATGCTGCAGAGGATATGTCCTCTCAGGATGATCTCATTCCATGTAATCAGGATTGCACTGTTTTAGCACAGACACCAGCGATGGATCCTGAGTGGTTATCCTCTATCAAATCTATGATTTCTCGGATTTCTAATAGGGTTGCACAGAATGAATCTGCAACTCAGGCTTTACAGAACTCTATGGCAGTCTGGCCCAGTTCTGTTACCTCAGGGCCCCCCGCTGTATGTTACCAAAAATGTGCTCTTGCACAGATTATGCAAGACAACACGGATACTGATTCTGACACTGCGAACGGTGATGGGGAGGTGTTGAGGGGGGCAGCATCTCTTGCAAAAGGAGTGCAGTTGATAGAGGCCATTAGGGATGTGTTGAATATTACTGATGCAACACCGGAGCAGGTTGAGGAGGCTTACTTCACTGAAAATAAGAAAGCCTCGCTAACCTTCCCTGCGTCAAAAGAATTAAATGCTATTTTTGAAAAAGCTTGGGAAAACCCTGAGAAAAGATTCCAGATTCCTAAAAGGGTCCAGGTGGCAATTCCTTTCCCTGTGGAGGATAGGAAAAAATGGGAAAACCCGCCCATTATTGACGTGTCGGTATCCAGACTCTCAAAAAAGGTGGTTTTACCTGTTTCAGGACCCACCGCCTTGAAAGAGCCGGCTGATAGTAAAATTGATAATACGCTCAAATCCATGTACATGTTCAGGGGCTGTAGTACGTCCATCTATTGCCAGTGCTTTGATTGCCAAAGCTATAGTAAAGTGGTCAGGCACATTACTTGAAGATTTGGATACTATGGATAAATCTGATGTTGAATTGTTTTTGCGTAACATTCAGGATTCGGCAGGATTTCTGGTAGAATCCATGAAAGACCTGGGTTCCATTGCTGCAGGAATTTCTTCCATGTCTGTCTCAGCTCGTCGAGGACTGTGGCTGCGACAGTGGTCTGCCGACGCGGAATCCAAGAGAAGTGTGGAGACCCTACCCTACACAGGTCAGGCTCTCTTTGGGGAAGCGTTAGATGCGTGGATCTCCACGGCTACAGCGGGTAAGTCACCCTATCTTCCCTCAGCTGCACCTGCTACGAAGAAACTCTTTTCTTCAACTGCATCACAGCCCTTTCGGGCTGCCAAGCCACGAAAGGCCAGACCGTCCAACACCTTCTTTAGGGGAGGTCGGCCAAAATCCAAGAAACCTGCTGCTGCGGGTTCCCAGGAAAAGAAACCTGCTTCAGGTACACCGAAGTCCTCCGCATGACGGTGGACTACACGTCCCGGAGGTGGGGCCGGTGGGAGCTAGACTCAGGCTTTTTTGTCATGTCTGGGTGTTGTCTGGCCTGGATCCTTGGGTACAAGATATTGTGTTCCAGGGGTACAGGCTGGAATTTCAAGATCTCCCTCCTCACCGATTCTTCAAATCAGGCTTGCCAGCTTCGCTGGCAGACAGGACTGTCCTGCAGGCAGCCGTCCAGAAGTTGGTAGAGGTACAGGTTATTATACCGGTCCCTCCTCGTGCAAAACAAAGGTTACTATTCGAACCTTTTCGTGGTACCGAAACCGGATGGTTCGGTCAGGCCCATTCTGAACCTAAAATCGCTAAATCCCTTTCTGAAGGAGTTCAAGTTCAAAATGGAGTCTCTAAGGGCTGTGATATCAGGTCTGGAAGAGGGGGAATTCCTGGTATCCCTGGATATCAAGGATGCGTACCTCCACATTCCGATTTGGCCGCCGCATCAAGCTTATCTCCGATTCGCACTGTTGGACTGTCACTACCAGTTCCAGGCCCTGCCATTTGGTCTCTCCATAGCACCAAGAGTATTCACCAAGGTGATGGCGGAAATGATGGTTCTCCTCCGCAGACAGGGGGTGAACATAATTCCATATCTGGACGATCTGCTGTTAAAGGCATCGTCCAAGGAGAAGCTGTTACAGTCCATTCTTCTCACGACCAACCTGCTCAATGAACACGGTTGGATCCTGACTCTTCCAAAACCACATTTGGAACTAACCAGGAGGTTGTCCTTTGTGGGAATGATCCTTGACATGGAAGTGCAGAGGGTGTTTCTTCCAGAGGAAAAAGCGCTGGTGATACAAACAATGGTCCGGGATGTTCTGAAGCCAGCCCGGGTGTCTGTTCATCAGTGCATTCGACTTCTGGGAAAGATGGTGGCCTCTTATGAGGCTCTGCAGTACGGGAGGTTTCACGCTCGGTCCTTCCAACTAGATCTCCTGGACAAGTGGTCGGGATCCCATCTACACATGCACCAGAGAATACGTCTGTCGCCAAAGGCCAGGATTTCACTCCTCTGGTGGCTGCAGTTACCTCACCTTCTGGAGGGCTGCAGTTTCGGGATTCAGGACTGGATCCTTCTAACCACGGATGCAAGTCTCCGGGGCTGGGGCGCAGTCACTCAAGGGGAAACTTTCCAAGGAAGGTGGTCAAGTCTGGAAGTCGGCCTGCCGATAAACGTTCTGGAACTAAGAGCCGTCTACAACGGTCTCCTCCAAGCGGCCCATCTTCTGAGAAATCATGCCATTCAAGTGCAGTCGGACAATGTAACGACAGTGGCTTACATAAACCGACAGGGCGGAACGAAGAGCAGAGCTGCAATGTCAGAGGTGACAAGAATCATACTCTGGGCAGAAAAACACGCGTTGGCGCTGTCAGCAATCTTCATTCCGGGAGTAGACAACTGGAAAGCAGACTTCCTCAGCAGACACGATCTCCATCCAGGTGAGTGGGGTCTCCATCCGGAGGTGTTCAAGGAGGTCACAGATCTTTGGGGCGTACCCCAAATCGACATGATGGCCTGTCGTCTCAACAAGAAGCTTCGGCGGTATTGTTCCAGGTCGAGGGACCCGCAAGCAGTGGCAGTGGACGCCCTAGTGACTCCGTGGGTGTTCCAGTCGGTGTATGTGTTTCCTCCACTTCCACTCATTCCGAGAGTTATCAAACTCATAAGGAGAACAAGAGTTCAGGGAATCCTCATTGCTCCGGTCTGGCCAAGAAGGGCTTGGTACGCGGATCTTCTGGATCTACTGCTAGAAGAACTGAGGCCTCTTCCTCTTCGGGAGGACCTGCTGCAGCAGGGGGCGTTCGCCTATCAAGACTTACCGTGGCTACGTTTGACGGCATGGAGGTTGAACGCCAGATACTAGCTTGGAAGGGCATTCCGAAGAAGGTTATTCCTACCCTCATACAGGCTTGGAAAGGAGTAACGTCTAAACATTACCATCGTATTTGGAAAAAGTATGTATCTTGGAGTGAGTCCAAGAAGTTTCCTGTGGTGGAGTTTCAACTGGGACATTTTCTCCTCTTCCTGCAAACAGGTGTGGATATGTGCCTGAGGTTAGGATCCATAAAGGTCCAAATTTCGGCCCTATCCATTTTCTTCCAGAAACAGTTGGCTGCCCTCCCTGAGGTTCAGACTTTTTTGAAGGGAGTTCTGCACATCCAACCTCCCTTTGTACCGCCTACGGCACCTTGGGATCTTAGCGTGGTGTTGCAGTTCCTCCAGTCGGACTGGTTTAAGCCTCTACAGGAGGTTGAGGTCAAGTTTCTCACGTGGAAGACTGTCACTTTGTTGGCCTTAGCTTCTGCTAGACGTGTCTCAGAGTTGGGGGCTTTGTCATGTAAAAAGCCCATACTTGATCTTCCATGAAGACAGAGCTGAGCTTTGGACACGTTAGCAGTTTCTTCCGAAGGTTGTGTCGGCATTTCATCAACCAACCTATTGTTGTGCCAGTTGCAACTGACTCCTCAATTTCATCAAAGTCCTTAGATGTTGTAAGGGCTCTAGAAAATCTATGTGAGGAGGACTGCTCGTCACAGAAAATCAGACTCTCTGTTTGTCCTGTATGATCCCAAGAAAATTGGGTGTCCTACTTCTAAGCAGACAATCTCTCGCTGGATCAGGTTCAGTATCCAGGATGCGTATTCTACGGCAGGCTTGCCGTGTCCTACGTCTGTTAAGGCCCACTCTACTCGTAAGGTGGGTTCTTCCTGGGCGGCTGCCCGTGGTGTCTTGGCCTAACAACTCTGCCTTACAACTCTGCCGAGCAGCTACTTGGTTGGGGTCGAACACGTTTGCAAAGTTCTACAAGTTCGATACTTTGGCCTCTGAGGACCTTAAGTTTGGTCAATTGGTTCTGCAGGAGCCTCTGCGCTCTCCCTCCTGTTCTGGGAGCTTTGGAACATCCCCATGGTACTGATGTGGACCCCAACATCCTCTAGGACGTAAGAGAAAATAGGACTTTAATTACCTACCGGTAAATCCTTTTTCTCGTAGTCCGTAGAGGATGCTGGGCGCCCGCCCAGCGCTTCGTGATCCTGCAGTGGTTATTTAGTTCAGTACTGCTTAGTCTAGGTTAAGTACTGTTTTGTTACTTGGTAAGTAATGATGTTCAGCTGTTGATGATGTTTCAAGCTAGTTAGCTTGGTTTGCCTTGTATGTGAGCTGGTGTGAATCTCGCCACTATCTGTGTAAAATCCTTCTCTCGAAGATGTCCGTCTCCTCGGGCAAAGTTTCTAGACTGAGTCTGCTAGGAGGGGCATAGAGGGAGGAGCCAGCCCACACTCTCAAACTCTTAAAGTGCCAATGGCTCCTGGTGGACCCGTCTATACCCCATTGTACTAATGTGGACCCTAGCATCCTCTACGGACTACGAGAAACGGATTTACCGGTTGGTAATTAAAATCCTATTTTGTCTGGTCCAGATAATCACTTACCTGCTTTGTATTTTTTATTTATTTTATCATACATGTGCGTCCTTTAACAGGTAGGGTGATCTCGCTGCCAAGGTAAATTCATTTTGCCAAATATTTTTGTGTCAATATGTTTTCTTTATTGAAGAAAATATAAATAAATGTACACGTCACACATTTCAGAACCTAAAGGAGTAGAAAAGGTAGACGGCTACTCCAAAGAGAAATTATGTTCTACTGAGGCTAAATACCCTGATTGGCTGTCCAGATAAGCAAAAGGGGATAGATTTACTAATGTTTTACTTTCACCATTTTTTTTTTCTCCCAATTTATATTGATGGAAATCGATTTAAATAGTTGTTTGTTTCAGGTGCTAAAACACACATTTACTAACATTTAAAAATGAATATCAAAAATGGTCCTTTAGTAAATATGTGTGGAAAATCTACCTTCAGTAAATATACCCCTAGGTGTACCCAAATAGGTGAAGGGGGATGGGTATGAAATACGACTTAATGTTGACAATCATGATGAATGTGAAAATGGCAACATGATCATAAAGTTGACGTTGACTATATCTACAGTCACCATGTAGACGGTGATGAAATGTTAAAATATGGATATATCGTCCCGGTGGCCCAGCGGTGACTTACCTGCTTCACATTTATTCTGCTTTCTCCAAGGCACTCCGGTACAGAATGACCTTCAGGAGTTCCATGCATTGATTGATTTTGTAAATCCAGGAATACTTGGCTCATCGTCCTCATACAAGAAAATATATGAAGAGCCTATAATTCGATCCCGAGAGCCTACAGCAACTAAAGTAAGTGTACAGGAAAATAGGGTCACTCCATAAATAACATGCACTGGAACTCTTATCCAAATATGAGATATTTACATGCTCCCAGCAAAGCTATAACATGTGCTGTTTCTCATAATACATAGTTACAGTGAGCCAAACAGCACCCAGGAATTGCGTGCCAGCACGTACCGATGACTGTTCTGCTGTCATGTTGAGTGTGTAGACTGTACAGTCATTGTAGTACTTAAAGCATAAGAACAAGACAAAGATGCAGAACCAATATTTAAGAGTAACTTTGGAGCATAGAGAAGAAATATTCCCCATCTGTATTAACATTTACAGGGACAGAGGTGGGAATAAAGCATGAAAGGACTGTGCACATTGGTAAAGCCTGTTGGAATTTGTGTACACAGGTGGCGCTGGTATGGCAGAGTGTAAGTACACACCAGCGGATTCCCTGAATCCACAAACAGCCCAGTTCTTAATCAGTGGGGTTGTTTACTCAGCAGTAACTTGACGTGTACCGCTGTACTCACAGTTATGCTTAGACAGACTCATGAGTGGAGCAGAGCATATCGGGCACCAGCCTGTGACTGTACCAGGGTACTGGGAATCAGGAGTGGAGCGGAGCATACCGGGTACCAGCCTGTGACTGTATCAGGGTAGCTGGACTCATGAGAAGAGCGGAGCATACCGGGCACCAACCTGTGACTGTACCAGGGTAGCTGGACTCATGAGAAGAGCGGAGCATACCGGGCACCAGCCTGTGACTGTATCAGGTTAGCTGGACTCATGAGAAGAGCGGAGCATACCGGGCACCAGCCTGTGACTGTATCAGGGTAGCGTGCAGTATGTTAGCGGTAAGTTCTGTCAGGATGCAACAGCGTCAATCACAAGGTCTCTGGAGCTAAGTGGAGGAAATCCATCTACCACTGTGGCGCTCTAACAGAGTGACAAGATGGTGCCGCCCATGCTCAGCAGTAAGGCTGGTGGCCATCTTGGTTAGGGATTTGAAGCCTCCCTTACGGAACATAAGCATGGAGTATGCTCAGTGTCGCTTTCCAACTTCAACAAAACCATGTTGCACTGCAGGTGGGGCAGATATAAAATACTGTATACAGAGAGATTTAGATTTGAGAGGAGCATGTCCAAACTCAAACCTTAATTACAGTGTAAAATTAAAGCTGTCTAACATTTGTGGGCTACATGCAAAAGCCGGCAGTATTTACTCTGCATGTAAAATAAATAAATAAACCCCTTGCATTGCAACATGGTTTGTCTGGGTGAAAAGTTACTTGCTCTTTTTAATTTACTGCCATCAGTCCCATATTGTTTTTTTCCGGCCTATTTACATTTACGAATCCCTACTTGGCTTTTGTGAGTAGAGGTGTTCAGTACGACCAGATTAACTCTCTCTCTATTTTTTTTATAGGAAGAAAAAAAATTAGGAGACGAAAGAGCCTCAGAACTTGCCCGTCTAACAGGCCTGTTTATTCTCAGAAGAACACAAGAGGTCATTAATCAATTCCTCCCTCCCAAAATTGAAAGCATAGTCTTCTGCAAGCCATCCTCGTTTCAGCTTGATTTGTACCGAAAGCTCCTGAACTCTCGGATTGTTAGGTCCTGTCTGCAAGGCTTGGGGGAAGGCGGCTCCCACCTGGTGTGTATCGGGGCACTGAAGAAACTTTGTAATCATCCGTGTCTGCTTTATAAGACTATCCAGGTCAGTGTATATATTCACAGTCCTCCTTTATACCGTCTGCTTAAAGTACAGGTCAAGCAGACATTAGCGGGATACGGTCATTAGTTCGACTACACTTAGGTCGACAGTCATTAGGTCAACCACTATTGGTCGACATGCATTAGGTCAACATGGTCACTAGGTCGTCATGGAAAAAGGTCAACATGAGTTTTTCACATTTTTTTTTGCATTATTTGAACTTTTCATACTTTCTCTAACGTCCTAAGTGGATGCTGGGGACTCCGTAAGGACCATGGGGAATAGCGGCTCCGCAGGAGACTGGGCACATCTAAAGAAAGCTTTAGGACTATCTGGTGTGCACTGGCTCCTCCCCCCATGACCCTCCTCCAAGCCTCAGTTAGATCTCTGTGCCCGAACGAGAAGGGTGCACACTAGGGGCTCTCCTGAGCTTCTTAGTGAAAGTTTTAGTTTAGGTTTTTTATTTTCAGTGAGACCTGCTGGCAACAGGCTCACTGCATCGAGGGACTAAGGGGAGAAGAAGCGAACTCACCTGCGTGCAGAGTGGATTGGGCTTCTTAGGCTACTGGACATTAGCTCCAGAGGGACGATCACAGGCCCAGCTTGGATGGGTCCCAGAGCCGCGCCGCCGGCCCCCTTACAGAGCCAGAAGGCAGAAGAGGTCCGGAAAATCGGCGGCAGAAGACGTCCTGTCTTCAACAAGGTAGCGCACAGCACTGCAGCTGTGCGCCATTGCTCTCAGCACACTTCACACTTCGGTCACTGAGGGTGCAGGGCGCTGGGTGGGGGCGCCCTGAGACGCAATAAAAACACCTTGGATGGCAAAAAAATGCATCACATATAGCTCCTGGGCTATATGGATGCATTTAACCCCTGCCAAAATACATAGAAAAACGGGGGATAAGGCCGCCGATAAGGGGGCGGAGCCTATCTCCTCAGCACACTGGCGCCATTTTCCCTCACAGCTCCGTTGGAGGGAAGCTCCCTGTCTCTCCCCTGCAGTCACTACACTACAGAAAGGGTTAAAAAAGAGAGGGGGGCACTAATTAGGCGCAGTATTAACTATACAGCAGCTATAAGGGGAAAAACACTTATATAAGGTTATCCCTGTATATATATAGCGCTCTGGTGTGTGCTGGCAAACTCTCCCTCTGTCTCCCCAAAGGGCTAGTGGGGTCCTGTCCTCTATCAGAGCATTCCCTGTGTGTGTGCTGTATGTCGGTACTTTTGTGTCGACATGTATGAGGAGAAAAATGATGTGGAGACGGAGCAGATTGCCTGTAATAGTGATGTCACCCCCTAGGGGGTCGATACCTGTGTGGATGAACTGTTGGAAGGAATTACGTGACAGTGTCAGCTCTGTATAAAAGACAGTGGTTGACATGAGACAGCCGGCTACTCAGCTTGTGCCTGTCCAGACGTCTCATAGGCCTTCAGGGGCTCTAAAGCGCCCGTTACCTCAGATGGCAGATATAGACGCCGACATGGATACTGACTCCAGTGTCGACGGTGAAGAGACGAATGTGACTTCCAGTAGGGCCACACGTTACATGATTGAGGCAATGAAAAATGTTTTACACATTTCTGATAATACGAGTACCACCAAAAAAAGGGGTATTATGTTCGGTGAGGAAAAACTACCTGTAGTTTTCCTGAATCTGAGAAATTAAATGAGGTGTGTGATGATGCGTGGGTTTCCCCCGATAACAACTGATAATTTCTAAATGTTATTGGCATTATATCCTTTCCCGCCAGAGGTTAGGGTACGTTGGGAAACACCCCCTAGGGTGGATAAAGCGCTCACACGCTTGTAAGGGCTCTACCTTCGCCTGAGATGGCCGCCCTTAAGGATCCTGCTGATAGAAAGCAGGAGGGTATCCTAAAAGGTATTTACACACATACTGGTGTTATACTGCGACCAGCAATCGCCTCAGCCTGGATGTGCAGTGCTGGGTTGGCGTGGTCGGATTCCCTGACTGAAAATATTGATACCCTAGATAGGGACAGTATATTTTTGCCTATAGAGCATTTAAAAGATGCATTTCTATATATGCGTGATGCACAGCGGAATAATTGCCGACTGGCATCAAGTCTAAACGCGTTGTCCATTTCTACCAGTAGAGGGTTATGGACACGTCAGTGGTCAGGTGATGCGTATTCCAAACGGCATTTGGAAGTATTGCTTTATTAAGAGGAGTTATTTGGGGTCGGTCTTTCAGACCTGGTGGCCACGGCAACAGCTGGGAATTCCACGTTTGTACCCCAGGTCGCCTCTCAACATGAGAAGACGCCGTATTATCAGGCGCAGTCTTTTCGTGGACAAGCGGGCAAAAGGTTCCTCATTTCTGCCCCGTGACAGAGGGAGAGGAAAAAGGCTGCAGAAATCAGCCAGTTCCCAGGAACAGAAACCCTCTCCCGCCTCTGCCAAGCCCTCAGTATACGCTGGGGCTTTACAAGCAGAATCAGGCACGGTGGGGGGCTCGTCTCAATGAATTTCAGCGCGCAGTGGGCTCACTCGCAAGTAGACCCCTGGATCCTTCAGGTGATATCTCAGGGGTACAAATTAGAATTCGAGACGTATCCCCCTCGCCGTTTCCTAAAGTCGGCTTTACCGATGTCTCCTTCTGACAGGGAGACAGTTTTGGAAGCCATTCACAAGCTGTATTCCCAGCAGGTGATAATCAAGATACCCCTCCTGCAACAGGGAACGGGGTATTATTCCACACTGTTGTGGTACCGAAGCCAGACGGCTCGGTGAGACCGATTCTAAATCTAAAATCTTTGAACACTTACATACAGAGGTTCAAATTCAAGATTGAGTCACTCAGAGCAGTGATTGCGAACCTGGAAGAAGGGGACTACATGATGTCTCGGGACATCAAGGATGCTTACCTTCATGTCAATAATTTACCCTTCTCACCAAGGGTACCTCAGGTTTATGGTACAGAACTGTCACTATCAGTTCAGACGCTGCCGTATGGATGGTCCACGGCACCCCGGGTCTTTACCAAGGTATGGCCGAAATAATGATATTCCTTCGAAGGAAGTGAATTTTAGTTATCCCTTACTTGGACAATTCCCTGATAAGGGTAAGATCCAGGGAACAGTTGGAGGTCGGTGGAGCACTATCTCAGGTAGTGTTGCGGCAGCACGATTGGATTCTCAATATTCCAAAATCGCACCTGGTTCCGACGACGTGTCTTCTGTTCCTAGGGATGATCCTGGACACAGTCCAGAAAAAGGTGTTTCTCCCGGAGGAGAAAGTCAGGGAGTTATCCGAGCTAGTCGGGAACCTCCTATAACCGAGCCAAGTCTCAGTACATCAATGAAAGGGTTCTGGGAAAAATGGTGGCTTCCTACGAAGCAATCCCATTCGGCAGATTCCACGCAAGAACTTTCCAGTGGGACCTGCTGGACAATTGGTCCGGGTCGCATCTTCAGATGCATCAGCGGATAACCCTGTCACCAAGGACAAGGGTGTCCCTCCTGTGGTGGTTGCAGAGTGCTCATCTTCTAGAGGGCCGCAGATTAGGCATTCAGGACTGGGTCCTGGTGACCACGGATGCCAGCCTGCGAGGCTGGGGAGCAGTCACACAGGGAAGGAATATCCAGGGCTTATGGTCAAGCCTGGAGACATCACTTCACATAAATATCCTGAAGCTAAGGGACATTTACAATGCTCTAAGCTTAGCAAGACCTCTGCTTCAAGGTCAGCCGGTGTTGATCCAGTCGGACAACATCACGGCAGTCACCCGCGTAAACAGACAGGGTGGCACAAGAAGCAGGAGGGCATTGGCAGAAGCTGCAAGGATTCTTCGCTGGGCGGAAAATCATGTGATAGCACTGTCAGCAGTATTCATTCCGGGAGTGGACAACTGGGAAGCAGACTTCCTCAGCACGACCTCCACCCGGGAGAGTGGGAACTTCACCCAGAAGTCTTCCACATGATTAAAAACTCGACAGGTATTGCGCCAGGTCCAGGGACCCTCAGGCAATAAGCTGTAGACGCTCTGGTAACACCGTGGGTGTACCAGTCAGGTTATGTGTTCCCTCCTCTGCCTCTCATACCCAAGGTACTGAGATTGATAAGATGGAGAGGAGTAAACACTATATTCGTGGTTCCGGATTGGCCAAGAAGGACTTGGTAACCGGAACTTCAAGAGATGCTCACGGAGGATCCGTGGCCTCTACCTCTAAGAATGGACCTGCTCCAGCAAGGACCCTGTCTGTTCCAAGACTTACCGCGGCTGCGTTTGACGGCATGGCGGTTGAACGCCGGATCCTGAAGGAAAAAAGGCATTCCGGATGAAGTCATCCCTATCCTGATCAAAGCCAGGAAGGATGTAACCGCAAAAACATTATCACCGCAATTGGCGAAAATATGTTGCGTGGTGCGAGGCCAGTAAGGCCCGACGGAGGAAATTCAACTGGGTCGATTCCTACATTTCCTGCAAACAGGAGTGTCTATGGGCCTGAAATTGGGGTCCATTAAGTTTCAAATTTCGGCCCTGTCAATTTTCTTCCAAAAAAGAACTAGCTTCAGTCCCTGAAGTTCAGACGTTTGTAAAAGGGGTACTGCATATACAGCCTCCTTTTGTGCCTCCAGTGGCACTTTGGGATCTCAATGTAGTTTTGGGTTCCAAAAGTCACATTGGTTTGAACCACTTAAATCTGTGGAGTTAAAATATCTCACATGAAAAGTGGTCATGCTGTTGGCCCTGGCCTGGGCCAGGCGCGTGTCAGAATTAGCGGCTTTATCCTGAAAAAGCCCTTATCTGATTTTCCATTCGGACAGGGCGGAATTGAGGACTCGTCCTCAGTTTCTCCCCAAGGTGGTTTCAGCGTTTCACCTGAACCAACCTATTTGTGGTGCCTGCGGCTACTAGGGACTTGGAGGCCTCCAAGTTGCTAGACGTTGTCAGTGCCCTGAAAATATATGTTTCCAGGACGGCTGGAGTCAGGAAATCTGCCTCGCTGTTTATCCTGTATGCACCCAACAAGCTGGGTGCTCCTGCTTCTAAGCAGACTATTGCTCGTTGGATTTGTAGTACAATTCAGCTTGCACATTCTGTGGCAGGCCTGCCACAGCCAAAAATCTGTAAATGTCCACTCCACAAGGAAGGTGGGCTCATCTTGGGCGGCTGCCCGAGGGGTCTCGGCTTTACAACTTTGCCGAGCAGCTACTTGGTCAGGAGCAAATACGTTTGTAAAATTCTACAAAATTGATATCCTGGCTAAGGAGGACCTGGAGTTCTCTCATTCGGTGCTGCAGAGTCATCCGCACTCTCCCGCCCGTTTGGGAGCTTTGGTATAATCCCCATGGTCCTTACGGAGTCCCCAGCATCCACTTAGGACGTTAGAGAAAATAAGAATTTACTTACCGATAATTCTATTTCTCATAGTCCGTAGTGGATGCTGGGCGCCCATCCCAAGTGCGGATTGTCTGCAATACTTGTACATAGTTATTGTTACAAAATCGGGTTATTATTGTTGTGAGCCATCTTTTCAGAGGCTCCTCTATTATCATGCTGTTAACTGGGTTCAGATCACAGGTTATACGGTGTGATTGGTGTGGCTGGTATGAGTCTTACCCGGGATTCAAAATCCTTCCTTATTGTGTACGCTCGTCCGGGCACAGTATCCTAACTGAGGCTTGGAGGAGGGTCATGGGGGGAGGAGCCAGTGCACACCAGATAGTCCTAAAGCTTTCTTTAGATGTGCCCAGTCTCCTGCGGAGCCGCTATTCCCCATGGTCCTTACGGAGTCCCCAGCATCCACTACGGACTATGAGAAATAGAATTATCGGTAAGTAAATTCTTATTTTATGACGCACGTGGACTATGATTGGGAATAGTAACGTGTGCCAAGTGCAGCGAGGCACCTTTCCCGCAGCATGGCGAGCCATGCGAGGGGACGCTGTGCATTAAGTGGGGCTCCCCGTCACTTTATGAAGAAAACAACACCAAAAAAAGTAAAAAAAAAAACCTCATGTTGACCTTTTCCATGTTGACCTTGTTCATGTCGACCTAATGCATGTCGACCAATAGTGGTCGACCTAATGACCCATACCCGACATTAGCACTGGTGACACTATTAAGAGCGGTATTTATTACAGTACAGTGCACTTTTATTCAGAGGTAACAATGGTGTCATTTTCTAAGTAACATGTGAGATAAGCACTGGGGGACTGATTTTGTTATGAGCGATCAGAGGTCCTATGCAAACATCCGCATGCGTTCAGGGTTGTACTCATCTATGGTCATATAGCCCCAAGAGCATCATCGTAATGCCATCCTCATCATTATACCTGCATTTACACCTACCCCATGTTTGGTACAGAGGATCCACCTGAAAAGGATGTGAGCGCTGCATTGCTCTACTCAAATAGCTCACAAATCTGTCTACACGCCCACAACATACTTCCAAAACGTGCGGACACCAAGTGGCTGAACTGTGAAAAGGAAGGGGCAGAACAGTACTTTATGGAAGCCCTGATTGGATAGGTGCAGCCATCACAATGGGATGCGGTCCAAATCCCGATATTCAGGATTCTGACAGTCAGAATACAGACGGCAGTATCCCAATGGCAAGTACTGGGGTTAGGGTTAGGCACCAGGATGTGGACTAGGGTTAGACTTGGATGGAGGAGGGAGGGGGGGTAGAGTTAGGGTTAAGGTCCATACACACTTAACGATAAAATGAGCGACGTCGCTCATTTTCCCCCTCCTTGAGCGACGTCGCTCATTTTATCGTCAAGTGTGTATGCCGCCAGCGACGACCGATGCGCGGCCCCGCGGGTCGGCAACGATCGTCGCTGTCGGTAGGGCATGCTTGAAGGATGTGGACTGTCGTCTAATGTGTAAGGGCCTTAAGACTGTGGGAGAGGACTGTTAGGGTTAGGCTGCAGTGGAGGGAAGACAGCCCTTTATTTGTACTGAAAGGGATATATAGGGGGAGATTCAAATGTTTGAAAAGTCAGTTGGGAGTCTGTTTTTTCCTATCTAATAGACAGGAAAAAACAGACACCCAACCGACTTTTCAAATATTTGAATCCCCCATTATGCTTTCTCTTTTCTAATATTGTTACCTTATACTCAAGATTTGTGGTTGACATTTTTTTGCATATCTTTATAAACCATGACAGAACAACATTGCACTTGTGTGAATAAGCAGCAGGGAACCTTTGCTTGCATGTAGGTGCGCCAATAATGAATGATGTCAGTAATACAGAACATTACTGTACAATGGTCGTAGTATAATAGCATAAAGCTAGTAATTGGCTGTGTTTGATTCCTTTTGTGCTTTATTTTAGGAGAAGAGCACAAATCCGGACACTGAAGAACAGAGCTTCTATGAGAGTTTAATTCAGCTCTTCCCCCATGATTATAATGCCGGTAAACTCTCAGAGTCGGAGTCTGGAAAGCTGCAGGTGTTAACAAAACTGTTATCGGCGATAAGAGAACACAGTCCATATGAGAGGTATGTACACCTATAGAAAATACCTTTTAAAGATGTGAAAGCTTCTGTACATGTATGTGGCAGTTTCATTATGGTTTGCATTGGCAGATCATTTATCAGTGCATAAAATACTGCTGATAGCACCTATGAAGTGTTTCCAAGTGTTGGTAGGAAGGTTTTGCAGAATCAAAAGTTTTCATATATTTTCTGACTGCCTTACTCACTCCCTTACTTCTGCCTCATACAGCCTTACACACCCCTTCATCCACATACTACCTTACTCACTCCCTTTCTGCTGCCTCGTACAGCCTTACTCACCCCCTTACTTCTGCTTCATACAGCCGTACCCCCTTCTGCTTAATACAGCCTTACCCCATTCTGCTTAATACAGCCTTACCCCCTTACTTCTGCTTCATACAGCCTTACTCACCCCTTACTTCTGCTTCATACAGACTTACTCACCCCTTACTTCTGCTTCATACAGACTTACTCACCCCTTACTTTTGCTTCATACAGCCTTACTCACCCCTTCTGCATCATACAGCCTTACTCACCCCTTCTGCATCATACAGCCTTACTCACCCCTTACTTCTGCTTCATACAGCCCTACTCACCCCTTCTGCATCATACAGCCTTACTCACCCCTTCTCCTTCATACAGCCTTACTCAACCCCTCATCTCTGCTTCATTCAGCCTTACACACCCCCTTACTTCTGCTTCATTCAGCCCTACTCATCCCTTCAGCTTCATACAACCTTACACACCCCTTCTGAATCATACAGCCTTACTCACCCCATACTTCTGCCTCATACACACCCTTACTCACCCCTTACTTCTGCTTCATACAGCCTTACTCACCCCTCACTTCTGCTTCATACAGCCTTACTCACCCCTTACTTCTACTTCATACAACCTTACTCACCCCTTACTTCTGCATCATACAGCCTTACTCACCCCCTTACTTCTGCATCATACAGCCTTACTCACCCCTTCAGCTTCATACAGCTTTACTCACCCCTTACTTCTGCTTCATACAGCCCTACTCACCCCCTTACTTTTGCTTCAGCCTTACTCACCCCTTACTTCCGCCACAGGCAGCTCTACTCATCCCTTCTGCATCATACATCATTACCACTTACTTTTGCCTCATGCAGTCTTACCTCTTCTGCCTCATACAGCCTTACCCCTTTAGTTCTGCCTCATACTGCCTTATTCATCCCTTCTCCCTCATACCTCCTTATTCATACCTTCTACCACATACTGCCTTACTCATCCTTTCTGCATTATACAGCCTTACTCATCCTTTCTCTAGCATCCATAAGGGATACTGGGGTCACTTAGTACGATGGGGTATAGATGGGGTCCAAAGGAGCTGGTGCACTTTAAATTTCTTCAACTGGGTGTGCTGGCTCCTCCCCTCTATGCCCCCTCCTACAGCCAGTTTAGAAAAATGTGCCCTCAGGAGAGGATGCACACTCTGGAGTTTTTCTTCAGTTTAGTTTCTGTAAAATAGGCATTATAAATGCCTGTGCATCGCCTGACGGCCTTCTGGCCAAGATCAAGGGCAGTATCTGTTCTTATTAGTTTCATGTCTGATACGTTCCCTATCTGGGAGCCATATATTTTATAAAAATTTAGAACAGGGAGATGGGTAAAGAGCTTGCTCTGTTTGCTCCGCGCATTAACCGGGTACTGCAGTACTACTATGACATTCTCTGCTCGCAGAGCTTATGATTACATCAGTGGTTAGTGAATGCTGGGTTCAGGAATCTCACGGATTACTACCGGTGGGTCCACGTACCTACCGTCGCAGCTATGCCCACCAGATGTGCTTACCCGAGAGCATCATCTTAGGGTTACAAGTGTTGGGGGCAGTGCCAGTGGTGCCTCAATGCAACAGAGGCACCAGAGGAGAAACAGACCTGTTTTACAGGATCACAAAAACAGAGCACCAAGTCTATTCCATAAATACTTCGGAATGAAGGTGGTCCTCCACGCCTAAGGGATTCCAGGGTAGGGCCCCGTCTAAAATATTTCAGCATATTTAGAAAAAGCTCCTGCCAGGATCCCTGGGTAAAAGATCTGTTTACCCTAGTATGAAGAGTGTGTTTAAATTCACTCCACTTCACATTCCGAAGCATCGTGGGAGATATTACAAGAGGCTGTACTAAGACTTGGTCGGACCCAAGCTATAGTTCCACTTCCGCCTCATGTAGAAAACGGGATACTAATCCAACCTGTTGTGGTACCGACTCAGGACGATCCGGTAAGGCCCATTTTGAATCTGAAATCCTTGAACCCTTACCTAAAGGTCTTCAAGTTCAAGATGGAATCCCTGCGAGCAGAGATTGCGGGTCTGGAAGAACAGGAGTTCATGGTTTCACTGGATATAAAGGATGCTTATCTCCATATCCCAGTTTTGCCGCCCCGCCAGGCTTACCTGCGGTTTGCCCTGTTGGACGACCACTACCAGTTCCAGGCTCTGCCCTTTGGCCTGTCCAAGGCTTCGAGGGTCTTTGCGAAGGTGATGGCGGAAATGATGTTCCAGCTCCGAGTCCAGGGGGTCAACATCGTTCCTTACCTGGACGATCTCTTGATAAAGGCGAGATCCAGGGAGCTTCTATTGCTCAATATCAACCACACTATTCAGCTTCTGTCACATCATGGGTGGATTCTAAATTTGCAGAAGTCTCACCTGGAGCCAACTCGGCTGCTGTTCCTGGGAATGTTGCTGGATACTGTGGCCCAGAAGGTATTCCTCCCAGAGGACAAGGCAAGGACACTCCAGGAGATGGTCTGAGCGGTTCTAAGGCCGAAGTGGATATCCATCCATCTTTGCATACGTTTGTTGGGAAAGATGATAGCCTCTTACGAGGCAATCCAGTACGGAAGGTTCCATCCCAGAACATTTCAATTGGGTTTCCTGAGCAAGTGGTCCGCATCACATCTTCAGATGCATTGAATCATATGCCTCTCACCTTAGGCCAGGGTTTCCCTCCTGTGGTGGCTACAGTCCTCAGACCTGCTGGAAGGTCGAAGTTTCGGGATTCAGGATTGGATCTTCCTCACAACAGACGCTAGTCTGCGGGGAAGGGGAGCTGTCACCCAAGGGGCTCAGTTCCAGGGCAGGTGGTCCTCCCACAAAGCCCTACTTCCGATCAACATTCTGGAACTCTCTACAACGCTCTGCTTCAGGCCTCTTCTCTTCTTCGGGATCGGGCCATTCAAGTTCAGTCGGACAACTCCACGGCAGTGGCATACATCAATCTACAGGGAGGAACAAAGAGCAGAGCTTGCATGCAAGAAGTGTCAAATGACACTTTCTGGGCTGAAAGAAATGCAAGAGCAATGTCGGCCATCTTTATTCCGGGGGTGGACAACTTGGAAGCGGACTTCCTGAGACGTCACGACCTCCACCCGGGAGAGTGGGGCCTCCTCCCACAGGTGTTTCAGCAAATCACCGACCTGTGGGGCTGCCCGCAGGTCGACCTGATGGCTTCTTGGCTCAACAAGAAGCTTCGCCGGTATTGTTCAAGAACCAGGGACCCTCAGGCGATAGCAGTGGATGCACTGACGACGCTGTGGCCTTATCGGTTGGTCTACCTGTTTCTGCCGATTCCGTTGTTCCCAAGGGTGCTACAGAGAATCAGGCATCAAAGAGTCCAGGCAATTCTAATTGCCCCAGACTGGCCTCAGAGGGTGTGCTACTCGAATCTTCTGGACATGTCCGTCGAAGACCCTTGGCCTCTGCCACTGTGAAGAGCTCTTCTTCAACAAGGACCGTTCGTCTACCCGGACTTATGGCGTCTTCGTTTGACGACATGGCGGTTCAGCGGAACATCCTAGCTCGCAAAGGCCTTTCCAAAAAGGTTATTGTAACCATGGTTCAGTCAAGGAAGCCTTTAATGTCAAAGCGTTACCATCATATCTGGAGGAGATATGTCTCTTGGTACGAGGCGCACACGTATCCTTCTGCGGATTTTCACTTAGGACGCTTCTTGCGTTTCCTACAGGCAGGAGTGGATATGGGCCTACATCTGGGTTCCCTCAAGGTCCAGATTTCGTCCCTCTCTATTTTCTTCCAGAAGAAGTTGGCAATGTTGCCAGAAGTTCAGACTTTCTTGCAAGGGGTACTTCACATACATCCTCCCTTTGTGCTGCCAACGGCACCCTGGGATTTGAATGTGGTCTTGGCGTTTCTACAGTCCTCCTGGTTTGAACCTTTGATGGCGATAGAAGACAAGTACCTTACGTGGAAGACGTTAATGTTGTTGGCCCTGGCTTCTGCTAGGAGTGTCTCAGAATTGGGGGCCTTATCGTGAAAAAGTCCATACTTGATCTTTTACGAAGGCAGAGCAGAGCTCAGGACTAGGCAGCAGTACCTGCCGAAAGTTGTCTCTGCATTCCACTTGAACCGACCTATTGTGGTCCCGTCTAGTTCTGGCTCTTCTGCTCCTTCGGAGGCATTGGATGCTGTGCGAGCCTTGAAGATCTATATCAAGAGTACGGCTCGGATCAGAAAGACGGATTCCTTGTTTGTGCTCTATGATCGCAGAAAAAGGGTTGCCCTGCTTCTAAGCAGTCCATTGCTCATTGGCTTGTGCTTACTATCCAACAGGCCTATGTGTCAGCAGCCTTACCTGTTCCTCAGTCTCTGAAGGCCCACTCTACAAGTTCGGTGGGGTCTTCATGGGCGGCTGCCCGTGGAGTCTCGGCCTTGCAACTGTGCCGAGCTGCTACCTGGTCGGGGAAGAACACCTTTGTGAAGTTCTACAGGTTTGATACCCTGGCCAAAGAGTATACCCAGTTTGGGCAGGCGGTGCTGCAGACGTCTCCGCACATTCCCGCCCGTTCTGGAAGCTTTGGGTCATCCTCATCGTATGAAGTGACCCCACTATCCCTTATGGATGCTAGAGAAAATAGGATTTTGGTTACCTACCAGTAAATCCTTTTCTCATAGTCCATAAGGGATACTGGGCGCCTGCCTCAGTGCGTTGACTTTTCTGCAGGTTTTTTTTCTGTAAAGTTTACCTGTTCAGCTGTTGTTGTTTTGTTACCAGCAGTTGCTGGTCGGTTTATGTTGTGGTGTGCAGGTGTGTGAATCTCACCACTCGTTGTTGTTATGTTCCTTCTCTCAAGTATGTTCATTCTCCTTCGGGCACAGTTTATCCTAGACTGGCTGTAGGAGGGGGCATAGAGGGGAGGAGCCAGCACATTCAGTTGAAGAAATTTAAAGTGCACCAGCTCCTTTGGACCCCATCTGTACCCCATCGTACTAAGTAACCCCGGTATCCCTTATGGACTACGAGAAAAGGATTTACCGGTAGGTAACTAAAATCCTATTTTCTGCATTATACAGCCTTACTCTCACCCCTTATTTCTGTCTTGTACCGCCTTACTCATCCCTTCTGCATCATACAGCCTTACTTGCCTCTTACTTCTGTTTCATACAGCCTTATTCATTTATTCTGCATCATACAGCCTATCTCACCCCTTCTGCCACATAAGTGTCTTAATATTTTACTTGTTAGTACTTTGAATATTTATGTTATGTAGAATGAACAAAGTGAACCTGCATTTTAATGTATCTTGCAGAGTGGTTCTGGTGTCTAATTATACCCAAACGCTGAATATATTACAAGACATGTGTCAGCAGCATGGGTACAAGTGCACCAGGCTGGACGGACAGACGCCAGTTACCCATAGGCAGCAGATTGTGGATGGATTTAACAGCAAATATTCGTCAGACTTTATCTTCCTACTTAGCTCCAAAGCTGGCGGGGTGGGACTGAACTTGATTGGAGCGTCTCACTTAATTCTCTATGATATTGATTGGAATCCTGCTAATGACATACAGGTATGCATAGTAGTAATAAGTCTATTTTACTGCCAAATACTTTCTTTTTCAGTGCTCCGCTTTTTAAAAAATATTATTATAAATCTATAAGAAAACATATCTGATGACCTTTTTCCACCTAGCATGTAATGTGCCAATATTTATGTATCGTGTGCTTTATAGGAGGTAGGCTGAAGGTCGTATTATCCTGGGCCATCTTGCACTTACCAGAACTAATTATCTTGATACCCCAAGGGCCTGTGTGCAATTGTTCTGGGATCTCATGGATCAGCATGCCATTGTCCTGTAACATATGAGCTTATTGTCATGGGACTCCAACTGTCAGGGACTATTTTTTTGAGACTCCAAGCAATGGTCAGCATGTTATTTTTCTGGATTCACACAAGGGTCAGTGTGCCATTGTCTGGGGCCATTCTGCTTCTTTGTCATGGGATCCAAAAAGTCAGTGTTCCTGCCATTGTCATGGGACCCCAAGTTTTGTGTGTCTACCATTGTTCTGAGATTGCAACAATCAGCGTGTCTGACTTTGTTGTGGGACTCCAAGTGTCAGTTTGACATTTTTCTGGGACCTCAAAAATAGCATTGTTCTGGGATACCAAATGATGTAGTTCCCAATAGAATACATGCTTTTCCTGGCAATCAGGGGAACTCCAAACACATAGAGCCATGCTTGAGGTTCTACACAGTTGTTTGCTTTTTAATGACTGTCAGTGTAAGCCACAGTATCTCTGCAATCAGGCTCTTTTGATGATATCTCTGGCCACATTCTCTGGTATGGTTGCTTGGCCATAGAGCTAAGTGACTGCCAAAGTCCAGCTTGTCCGTTGCTTGGACTCTGAGATGCTTTGCTTCCTGCAACTGAGGGTCCTTGTTGGAGATGATCCCACACTTAAGCTTATAGCAGGTTTTTTTTAAAACACACTTACCAATTTGGATCATCGCCAGTCATTGCAGTGGTTACAGAGCCATACATAAGATCTAATGCCAAATGACTGAGAGCATTTTGTGGACTGGGCCAAAGTGCATGAGAGTGCAGCTGTTAGGTCACTAGAAACCTGCGATAACGCAGTGATGGAGTTTCAGTATGTGCTGGGTAAACCAAGGATTTTTGTTTAATTTATTAGAGTATTCAGGGGAATTTTATGTTTCGTTGTATGAATTTTTCTTTGGACAAAGGGTTTTCTTTTTATACATAACACATGTTTAGCTTACTATTGTTTAATTAAAACCATAGGGGCTATGAGTATGGATGCGTGTGTTTATTATATCTGGTATATAATCCTACTAAATATCTGTCTTGGACAAACAAACTGAGATTTGGAGTGAGCCACACATCTCAAACACCGCATTTGTAAAAGAAGGTAAGTGTCAGAGCTTCCGGTGCTGAGAGAGACTATAAGAAGAGGAGAATGGCCAGGACCAGAGAGAGAGAGAAGAACCCAGAGTGAGGAAAGTAGAGCATAAACCAGCCATTACTGTAGGTGGAGAAAGAAGAGAATACAGTTGCCAGTGTTTAGTCATTTATAATTTGTCCAGTAGGTGGCGCTGTTTCATTTTGATTAAATATTGTTCCCTTTCTAGAAAATCCGAATCCCATGTTATCAAATCAAGTTAGATGCATTGCTTCTGCAAATAAATCATTCTTCCTAAGTTGTTTCGTCCAGATATTTAATTCTTATATTAAAAGTAAATGCTATGGTTTTAAATGTACCCATCCAGTACCTTTTCTACCTGCTGTATCATATGGTTCCCTTTAACCCTACAAAGATGGACTGGATAGATTAAAATTGGCTAAATGTACGGCCTATAGCGATGGTTCCAAACTCGGTCCTCAAGGACCATTAACAGTCCAGGTTTTAAAGATATGCATGGCTGAGCACAGGCGGTTAAATCATATTGACTGAGGTACTAATTAAGTCACCTGTGGCCAATCATGGATATACTTAAAATCTGGTTCATTGGTGCTTCTTGAGGACAGGATTGCATTAGTACAATATTATTCTAAATGGCTAAATACAGTTCTCCTTTCTGTCTAGGCCATGGCTCGTGTGTGGAGAGATGGTCAGAAGCACACTGTACGCATCTACAGGTTTCTAACCACAGGTGACGCTCCCAGTATGGTGTATATAAGTAAAAGAAGAGTATGTGGCTGTTACAGAAATGTTCTGTGTGGAACCTATACTGTGTATATTTACATAATTGCTATTAAGTCATATTTGATCTTTTCCCTCTCTGTGTGTATAGAACAAGGAAGAATTTTTGCTCTCCCACATTCAGGGCTAGGAGTCATACCCTTTGTCCAGACGCTGTTCTCTCCTGTGTTTGTGTGTGTGTGTGTTACCCCTCTCCCTCCATGAAAATTACCTTTTTGGGAAAACTTTTTGTTTCCCTTTGAAGTGATCAGTGAGATATAAAACATATGCAACAATCAATGGGTTTCAGTAGCTTGGTGATTGACCTGCCTAGGACTAGCTTACAGTCTTAAAAGAATATGGGAAGCTGTGAGGTGTGTAAAATCCAAATTATTTATTAATGACAATTGATGGAGTTCTAATGCTTGAAAGGACAACTTAGCCCAAGAACAGGGACAACTTCGCCCAAGGACACAAGAGAAATGTTAGCCTGTGCATTGCAGTTTATTACAGAGAACAAAACACAAATATATGTGAATAATTACATGTGACATAAGGCTCAGTGTCATAATAATGACTTTATTAAAGATAAAGTATATTTTCTTCTTCCCTACATTACTGTCTAAAGTTCTGTTAACTGGAAAAAAGCTTACATGATCAAGCATAGCATGTCAGTTATGGCAGTGCTAGTGTGTATGAATCCACAAATGCATGGACTGTGCAGAGTTTTCTGTTGTATAATGCTTCCCAGTCTACTATCACATAGGCTGTAAATTGTACTGCTCCCAAGAAGGGCAGCAGAACTCCATGCATTATCTTCTTTGTAAAGATAGCATAGGAACTTAGGTTCTTTTGTATGTGTGTGTTTGGGAAGGGGGGGGGGGGGGGGGGGGTCGTTAATAGCTAGGTACAACAGCTAGGAACTGTTCCATTTATTACCATTTCTGTGAAAAGTTTATCTTTCTGCTACTTTTCTATTTCCAGTTTAAAAGTGTGCCCCTTGTTCTAGAAATCGTTTTTGTTTTCTTAAAACACGACATTCTGCCTCTACCTGTACTATATACAGTAAATACCTTTAGCTATGTTGGAATGTTTCTGCCATACTACAGTACCTTTGGGCCCGCTCTCCTCTAAGCACTACAAGAGTATTTACTGATAAGTTCTCTTATGCAGCCCATGAACCATGTTAACACAGTACTGGAGTCTTACAGGTGACCTCTACAGTGGCAATATAACCCCCCCCCTACCTGCTAGTAACACCTCATGTACAATCATGTATTTTACAGTATTCCCACTCTGCTTGGCTATGCTGCTTGTTACATGAAACTATGACACGCCTTTCCTTTATTGAAGTTGACATTACATCAACATTCGTTCGAGTTCTCTGTGTATTATGTGCACTATTTTACATTATATTACATTAAATGGAATTCCACTCTTAGAGATTTATTTACTAAACGGAGGCTGATCAGTCTTTTTTGCTCACATTATATAAATCAGCATTTTTCTAAAAGTTGTTTGTAAACCCCTTACTTAAAGCTAAACGTAATTTGAGTTTGTAAAAGTTCTGATTTGCAACAGAAAAAGAGAAAAGAAGACTCTTTTGTGGGCGCACTCTTATATGTATGTGTATAGAAGTCTCAGAAGAAACAAATGATAAAAATTATATGCAAATTTTATTAACAACAATCGGTAAAATGGTAGTAGAATATACTGTCAAAAGTATCAAAAAGATCCTCTTTTTGATGCTTTTGACAGTATATTCTACTACCATTTTACCGATTGTTAATAAAATTTGCATATAATTTTTATCATTTGTTTCTTCTGAGACTTCTATACACATACATATAAGAGTGCGCCCACAAAAGAGTCTTCTTTTCTCTTTTTCTGTTGCATGTTTCATTACTGACTCAGGGTGCACCACCAAATTTAAGATTAATTAGAAAACATTGGTTTTCTCTTTGTACTCATTATATTTTGGTCTTAATAATATCTATTACATACATTATTATTTTCCAGTGCGGTATACCCCCGATACATTTAAAAGTTCTGATTTGTCTGCATTTAAAGAGGCAATATTTTTAAAGGCAAAATCTGGTTGGTTTTGCCTTTAAAAAAATTGCTTTTTTTAGTCTTGCAGTACAAGTGATAGGGACAGCTACTAGGACATGTATATGGTCTGCTGTCATAGCTCTTCCATATCCTGTATTGCTCTATACTGCTCTCCACCTGTGTGATCTCTGGGTGGAGGAGTGACAAGTATAGGGACACTGAGCGATGAAGTTTTATATTACCAACTGTAACCTATTAATCTCCCTAAGGGGTATATTCGGGTGCTGACCGCCGGTCAGCTTACCGACGCCGGGATACCGGCAGCATACCGACGCCGGGATCCCGGCGGGGAGGGGTGAGTACAGCAAGCCCCTTGCGGGCTCGGTGGCGACCTGCGGTCGCCGCGGGTTCTATTCCCACTCTATGGGTGTCGTGGACACCCACGAGTGGAAATAGTCCCTGTTGGTCGGCATGCCAACCATCGGGACAGTGACCCGTCGGGCTGGTGGAGGAGGTCATGTGACTGTCGTCAGCTGCCCGGCGGTCACATGAATACCACCCGATCCGACAAGGGCTATTCAATGCCCATCTCAATTCGACTTTAAAAAAGTCGAATTGAGATGAGGACCGGAGAGGGGGGAGAGCCGCGGGCAGATGGGGGACAGCAGCGCTGCAGGAGTATGTGGTACAGCCGCCAGACCTCACGGCAGCGTCCACCCGCCTCCAGCAAGCGGGACCTCCTGCAGTGCTGTGGTGTAGCGCTGCTGTCCCCCATCTGCCCGCACCTCTCCTCCTCTCAGGTCCCTCATCCCAGTCTGACTTTTTTTTAAGTCGGACTGAGATGGTCAGATTTGGCCCCGTTTCCCTCAGAAGCTTGTGAATGAAAAAACTGGGGACTGAATAGGTCGGAACCCCTTCCGACCTGAAAAAGTCTAACACTGCCATCTTTTCGACAAGACGGCAGTTTCGACCTTAATAGAATATACCCCTAAGAGAGAAAAATGTGAGCACTGCATGCAGATTGTCCATTTCCTACATAATCAGTATGTAGCACAATATACAGTGCAAAGCCCAAGCAGCACTAAACTAGATATGCTTACAGTAACTATGGTATTACAGACCAATGCAGTTAAAATGGGAGTACTACGGTATGCTGACGCTCGGGATCCTGGCGCCCAGCATAACGGGGCCGGTATAGTGGCAGCGGGGCAAGCGCAAAAAAGCCCCATGCGGGCACGGTGGCACGCTAAACGCGCCACGCTATTTATTCTCCTTCCAGGGGGTGTTGTGGACACCCCAAGAGGGAAAATAGTTGTTAGTATGCCGGCTGTCGGGATTCTGGCGCCGGTATGCTGAACGCCGGGATCCCGACAGCCGGCATATCAAGTGCCACCCGTTAAAGTATCTTCTGCATACAAAATACGGACTTTTTTAGAAACCTCTTGTTCTTTTTTTCGTAGCACTTCCATTTCTGGTGCTTCCTCAGAGATTTCACATAACATCGAATCAAAGAATAAGAACCACTTGGCCCATCTAGTCTGTCCCTTTTTTTGTTGTTGACCTTTATGTAACCTCAGTCCTATTTGATCCTTTGTTCTTTGTAAGGATATTTATATGCCTATCCCAAGCATGTGTAAATTGCTCTACTGTCTTATTCACGGCCCGATTTGGGGAGAGATGTGTGCTGAGCGAACCGCTCAGCACACATCTCCCCCCGCTCAGCACAGCGCAATGTGTGCTGAGCGTGCAGGGAGAGACGGGGGGGGCGCTCATTTCACCCAGCGGGTGCAGTGAGCGACCTGCTAGTTTGGCCTGCACGGCAGGCCAATCTAGCACCAGCGATAGCGATGTGCGAGGCTGCGCATCACTATTGCTGTGAGGGGTACACACGGAGTGATCGCTGCTTAAAATCTTAGCAATCTAGTCAGATTGCTTAGATTTTAAGCAGCGATCGCTCCGTGAGTACCCCCCTTTAGCCTTACCACCTCTGACGAGATTTACCCTTCATAAGCCATTCACAACAATGGGAGGAATCAGTCTACTCAGCTGTATATACATAATCACATAGTCAGGAGGCACACCAAAACACCACACCACACTAAAATCAACAACAAATACATTAAAAGGGATACTTTCTCTGATCCAAGAATCCTCCTTTCTCTCCTTGTTTAGTTCTAAAAGCAGCACTGGACAGATTGAACTGGACAATTGTATTTCCTGTATGTATGTATCTCTGTAATGCACTGCGAAATGTATTAATATACAGTGACTTTTCTTGTGTCTTAACGTTACCATACAGATATTTTTCATTCAAGAAAATAAATAGTCCCTAATGCAAATTAGAGCCACTGACTACAGAAAGTCTCCCCAATCCACTTATACCCCTTTCACACAGAAACTGAAATTACTGGGTGAAGAAGTTCTACCTGATAATTTCCCGAAAACACGGGTCCTTTTTCTGTGTGAATGAGTCAACGGGTTGAAATTCCCGGGACTTCGACCCAGGAATTTACCAGGTTTGGAGACCCAGGAATTTTGACCCGGGTTGACCCTTTCACACAGACAAAATACCCATGTTGATCTGCATGCAAATTACCGGGTGAAAATTCTCGACCCGGCAATTTGCTTCTCTGTGTGAATGAGGGGGTCAGACAGAGCCCGGCAACACGACCCGGCACTGAAATGCCAGGTAATTGCCGGGTTTTCTGTATGAAAGGGGTATAAGAGGAACCACCACATGAGCAAAGCTTCCGATACACCAGACTACAGTACGTTATGTAATATTTTTGGGTTAGATGCGATACTGAGATTTAATGTGACTACATGATCCAGTGTCTCCACACGTCCTTATAACCAACACAAGAAGATACAATACAGTAATACCTAAACTAGACCACAATTACTGGAATGTGGGAAATAGGGTTACATTGTGACATATATACACACACACATATATATATATATATATATATGAATATCACCACACCATGAGGCTCCAGCTGGTGCTATGTTGTAGATGAGACCAGCACTCCGGATACAGTCAAACACTTCTATGCCATTTATTGTGCAAATTCAGCAATTAGTACCATCACAAACGGGTTTATCTGTGCAAATTCAGCAATTTGTAAACACGATTTAGATAATATCAAGTATCTCACACATCCTGTGTATGCTGGGGATATGCATCCTACCCAGCCGAGTCTCCCAACAGCTGTTTCGGCTGTCGCCGTCGTCAGGGGAGCTGTTACCGTCAGTCTGCTAACCTTGTCACTTTTATACCCCATAAACAATTAAACACCGTGCTCACCGTCTAGACAGGTGAGCATGGTGTTTAATTGTTTATGGGGTATAAAAGTGACAAGGTTAGCAGACTGACGGTAACTGCTCCCCTGACGACGGCGACAGCCGAAACAGCTGTTGGGAGACTCGGCTGGGTAGGATGCATATCCCCAGCATACACAGGATGTGTGAGATACTTGATATTATCTAAATCATGTTTACAAATTGCTGAATTTGCACAGATAAACCCGTTTGTGATGGTACTAATTGCTGAATTTGCACAATAAATGGCATAGAAGTGTTTGACTGTATCCGGAGTGCTGGTCTCATCTACAACATAGCCCCAGCTGGAGCCTCATGGTGTGGTGATATTCATATTGAAAAGTCTTTGACCGAGCACCCTCTTGGAGTTTGTTATAGTGTTGTGCGGCCCATGCTGTCTACTAGATAAATTGCCATGAATTGGATTTGGACTGCACCACGGTTTTAATTACATGTTGTTTGTATAGGTGTACATTACATGCACCTTTTAATTTATGTGGTGTCGCATTATATTATATGTTTTTGGTGTGTCTTGCTTTTGTGTATCTTCATTAAACCATGGAATTTAATGCCGGCGACCTTACTGGGACCAAGAGATTTTTAGATAAAGATGCATCAAAAATACTTTTCTCTAATACTGAACAACTAGCGTTTGACCTAGATAGTCCACAAGAAATACATGCTGATCTTTTGAGATTACGTAAAAGACTGGTAGAACTTGAGCTGCATGGACTGACATTATCGCAATACCATAAAGATAATTTAATTCCCAGAGGTTTCAGAATCAAAAATCAACCCACCCTTGGACGTAATTGCAAAGAGTTCTGCAGACAGTGGTGTTTGATTCTAAACCAGTGTAGCTTTGACTTGATGCTCTTGGTCATCCAGCAGGTGAACGCCGACATTAAAATTGTGGAGAAAGATATTCGCTCTTGTGAAACAGCAGGATTGGAGATTATTAAGGCTGACAGCGAAACTGATTGGCTATCCAAATTAGATGATAGTGTATCTACTTTTAAAACAGAATTATTAGCGTTCAAAAAGGGCAAATATAAAAAGGTAAAGGAGGACTATAGAGATTTTCGTGTATACCCTTGGTTGATTCCACAGACCAATAGACGCCAGTGGCAAACCAGTCATACATTTAGAAAACGACAACCTAGACAATTCACAGATATCGAGTCAAATACTTCCCAAAGTGACTCGGATAACCCTGGGAAATCGAAACAACATTTTTTAGGGGGGAAAACGACCACTCGCAGCAGGGTGCTACCAGACAGAGATCTGGAAAACCCTGCCGGAGAGGGGGCATCAGGCACAAGAAACCAAAGGGAGAAGAACAGGTCAACCCGCAAATAGCATTGTTTAATCTATCATCCTATACTCTGACTGAGTCGGAGGTTAGCGTGCTTACGAAGGGGTTATCATTTGTTCAAACTCATCGTCAGAAACCCTTTGACTTTGAGGTTGAGCTGTACAGATTCCACAGACAGCTACGTCTGAAAGAATTTTTCAGTAAACGGGCTACAGCTGAATTAAAGCATACCCCCTTCAAAGTTTCGAGCACGTTTGATCCTCCCTCATCAAACGCATCTATTGAAACATTCATGCGGTTGGTGAGAATGGATACATTACCAATTTTACGCAAGAACAGAATCAAATACTCCAATGTAAAGAAAGAGGAAGCAGCAGCAATAAAAACGCTGAACAACAATGCCGAGATTGTTATACGCCCCGCCGATAAAGGCGGTGGCATTGTAATACTTGACAAAAATAACTACATTAGAGAGGTCATGAGGCAGTTGTCAAATATAACTTGCTATAAACAATTACTATTTGATCCTACTGTGAATTTTAAGAGAGAAATAGATTCCATAATCCACTTAGGACTCAGTAATGCATGGATAGATGAACAGCCTGAGAAGTTTCTCATTCAGGATTACCCGAGGATCCCACTCTTGTACATCTTACCGAAGGTGCACAAGAGTTTGGTGGATCCTCCGGGTAGACCTATTATCTCTTCCAGAGGTTCGCTAGGACAACCCCTGTCACAATATGTGGATTACCACTTACAACCGGTGGTACAACATACTCCCTATTTTGTTAAGGACACGACAGATTTCATTAACAAATTGAAAGATTTTGTCCGGCCGCCTTGTGACTGCCTCTTGGTGACTCTAGATGTTTCTAGTTTATACACGAGTATTGATCACACTGAGGGCATCAAATCAGTGAGGAAAGCTATCACCACCAGTCCACATTATGCAGGTCCACCAGTTGATTTTTTATTATTATTGATTGAAGTTATCTTGCATAAAAATTATTTTTTGTTTAACAACTCTTTTTATTTACAGTTACATGGGACGGCGATGGGGTCGAACATGGCCCCATCATACGCAAATTTATTTATGTATAACTATGAACAAGAAAATATCATGAATGATCCATTTTTTTCAAATTTCATAATTTTTTATGTCAGATTCATTGATGATCTGTTTATGCTGTGGACTGGTGGTGAAAAAACCCTCGTAGAATTTGTAGATAAGTTGAACAGTAGGCCTGGATCCATTAGATTCACTTATCGTTATAGCCAGATGAATATGGAGTTTCTTGATGTTATGGTGGGGATTGAGAAAGGATGTTTTACTACAAACATTTTCAGGAAACCCACCGACAAGAACACACTTCTTATGGCATCCAGTTTCCATCCGCAACCTTTGAAAAAGGGACTTCCCTATTCACAGCTATTAAGGGTGACTCGCATTACGTCGGACCAAACTAAACTGCCGGAGGCTCTAGCTAACATGGGGCAGAAGTTCATTGACCGTGGATATAACCCGTTGGAGGTAAAAGATGCTGTGACCAAGTGTTTGGGACTGAAACGGGAGGATCTATTGATCCCAAAGATCAAACAAGGAGAAGCTGAGCGGTTGGTATTCACAAGCACCTACGCCATCACATCGGGTTTGGTCAAGAAATCGATACTTAAGCATTGGCATATAGTCCAGACTGACCCATCCTTAAGCAGATTCTGTGCCAATACACCCCTCTTCAGCTATAAGAGGAGTAGGAATCTGAAGGAACGTATCTCACACTCTGATGTCAGTCCAGGAATGGTGTCCAATAGCAATTGGCTCAGTTTGCAAAAGGGAGCCTTCAAATGTGGCAGTTGTGCCAACTGCACCTTCATGCTGACGGGGAGCGAATTTATACACCCAATGTTGGGGGATAAATATGTGTTGAGACACAGGATGACATGTGAAACCCGATATGTGACCTACATCATTGTATGTCCATGTAAAAAGATCTATGTGGGCAAAACGATTCGAATGCTAAAGGAACGAATCTCCATGCATCGGTCTTCAATCAAAAAAGCTCTACAATTAGTGGAAACTAACACACCGCCGGTAGCCAGACACTTTGTGAATTGTGGTCACAAAATAAAGGACTTTAAATTTATGCCGCTGGACCACATACCACCGCTCAGAAGAGGCGGTGATCGCAACAAGTATTTACTGAAACAAGAGAGTCGGTGGATATACCAATTGAACGCTATGGCCCCATTGGGGTTAAATGAGGAATTAATCCTTTCCTGCTTTTTATAAATAAGATATGGATCAGGCCTGCTGTTCTTAGTAGCTGCAATTCCTGAGCGGATATCTTCTCCACACATTATACGATGTATACCAATTTTGCCTCTGTGTTTGGGGACATTGTCTACATTTGATAAGATGAGGGTAAGATATTGGGGACAAAAATCCTATTGTTACGAGATGGTGTGTGACCAAGGATATATATTGATAGGATTGTGGATTAATAGTACTAATGGATCGGTAACCAGTCACACACAGTCTTGGAACATAGGGTGTTATGTAAATCTGACTTCAATGTATAAAATGGTTGAATCACTGATTAACACCCGCTACTTATAATAGATAGACAGTCTCTTGGGGGGCATCTAGTTTAATGTTAGAGGTTTTTCGTATGTAGATACACTTTATTTCTTTTTTTCTTTCTGATTCCCTGCTGCATGTGTCGGGAGACGGGGCGGCTCTGTTGCCAGGATACGGGGAGGCTGGGGATAGACGTCACGATAGGCGGATCCCCTGCAAGGGCGGACCAATTGGCCTACCTCCATTCGGTGAGAGGGCGGGGATTACGGGACTCGCGTCACGAAGATGTGACGCGGGTAGATGTTGTCCTCCGTTACCTAGGCGACGGAGGAAACGCTGAGAGCGGCCCGTTTACAGGGGACTGAGCCGGATGACGTCAGAACGTAGCGCCGCGGTGTCCGGGTGGCAGGGCTGGCGCGTCTTTCGGCTCCAGCTGGCGGGGATTTGGGAGAATGAGGAGACAGGTGAGCACGGTGTTTAATTGTTTATGGGGTATAAAAGTGACAAGGTTAGCAGACTGACGGTAACAGCTCCCCTGACGACGGCGACAGCCGAAACAGCTGTTGGGAGACTCGGCTGGGTAGGATGCGTATCCCCAGCATACACAGGATGTGTGAGATACTTGATATTATCTAAATCATGTTTACATATTGCTGAATTTGCACAGATAAACCCGTTTGTGATGGTACTAATTGCTGAATTTGCACAATAAATGGCATAGAAGTGTTTGACTGTATCCGGAGTGCTGGTCTCATCTACAACATAGCCCCAGCTGGAGCCTCATGGTGTGGTGATATTCATATTGAAAAGTCTTTGACCGAGCACCCTCTTGGAGTTTGTTATAGTGTTGTGCGGCCCATGCTGTCTACTATATATATATATATATATATATATATATATATATATATATATATATATTTATGTGTCTGACCCTCTTCATGACTTTGTTTCAGGCTCCTTAGAGGAGAAGATCTACCAGAGGCAGATCAGTAAACAAGGCCTCTCCGGGGCTGTGGTGGATGTGGCCAGGAAATCTCAACATATCCGCTTTTCTGTGGATGAGCTCCGAGACCTCTTCTCTCTGCAGGAGGAGTCAGACTGCATTACTCACGACCTGCTGGAATGTGACTGTGTGCAGGCAACGCACCAATCAGGTAAGCCTACTTCTGATGGGGTATATTTATCAACATGTGCCCATAAGTGTTGTTAGAATATTTATTACGGCCATCATTTACTCATAGAATATTACTGGGGTAGCAGTGTGGTGCTGGCTGGCTGCTGTAAGAGGCGTCCTGCCTATACATGCACACGCATGACCTGGTTTTGCTGGATCACATATGCACAGTGGACCTGGAAGCCAGGACGTGGAATTTGGAATATAACATGGGTGTCGTGAATTGTGTATGAAAGTTTCCATCTTAGGGGTCAATTCAATTATCTCGTCCCCGTATGCAAGGAGGCCGTGTTGCCGCTGCCACGGTGTGTAAATGCCGGCAACTGCATTGGAATTCTCCCCCTTTGCGGCCATATCACGACCCCAAACTTGTGGATTTTTGTATGCAACCCTCTACACGAATCTGACGGCATATAGCAAGTAGATCTCGGGTAATTGGATTGACCTCTTATTTGTATCAATGAAAATTGTGTAGTTTAATTTTTCATACTGACAGTTTTTCAGAACAAACCTTTACCATACCAGCCTAAACCAAGATGGAGCTTAAATACTTAACGAACAGATGCTATATAGACATAGGAAGCTGGCGGAATTGTATAATAAAAATATAAACATACAATGGCTGAAACGCGTTGTGCAGTTGTTGCTTCCAGGACATCAGTGACCGCCTAAGAGCCCACTGGTGATAGATATGCGTGACCGGCGGCCGGTATCCTAGTAGTCAGCATACCGACGCTTGGGTCCTAGCTGCCAGAATGCCGTCAGGGGGCGTGCGCAGTGAAGCCCCTTGCATGCTCGCTACACTACGGGCTCGGTGGCTTGCCACAGGTTCTATTCCCACTCTATGGGTGCTGTGGACACCCTAGTCCTGGGCCCCCTGCCGGCATTCTGGTAGCCAGGATCCCGGCGTCGGTATGCTGTCCACTGGGATGGTGATTACATCCCGTAGTGGTTGCAATTTGCCTTCAAAATAAGGACATGACCTGCTGCTAGCAAAAGTCCGTGGAGGGGAAATCTGATCATTTAACTGTGGGGTGCAGAGCAGTTCCAGAAAACATTTGCCCTGCAGCAAACACTGGACTATATAGCACCTTACTTGAAGGCAGTTATTAGATCCTGATAACTTCACTGGATCTAATAGTGTAATGGGCCCTACACATTTGTCGATCCGTCGCCGAGCTGCCCGACGGCGGATACGGCCGACGGGCAACCCGGCGGAGGGGGGCAGTGACGGGGGGAGTGAAGTTTCTTCACTCCCCACGTCAGCCGGCTCCATAGCAGTGCAGGCAAATATAGACAGGATCGCCCATATTGGCCTGCATGCACAAGTGACGGGGCACCAGCGATGAACGAGTGCGGGGCCGCGCATCGTTGCTGCCTCCACACTGAAAGATATGAACGGTATCTCGTTCATTAATGAACGAGATTGTTCATATCTTTCAGTATTCTCGCCCAGTGTGTAGGGCGCATTAGTGTGCGGGGAGGAGAGTCCTTGACCTCCTCTGCACTCCATCATCATGGCATTAAGAGTTTCCACAGCATCCCCCTGTTCCTGAACCCTAGCCAATTACATTCAGAGTACATGCTGCCTGTGGTTGAAATTAAACCCCCATTTGCCTTAATATCTTTTGGAATAAACTTGTATTACATTTATACACTGCTTTGTTTTCATTCCAGGTAGCCCCGCCGAGAAGCAGTTAATACCCAGGAGTTGCCAGCTTGGCATGCACCCTGAGAAGCCGGATAAGAACATCTCCATGTCTGAGCTGATGCAGTGGAAACACTTTTCCATGCAGCACAGCTTTGATGACCCTTATCTACTGCCAGGAAGAGAACACATTTCTTTTGTTTTCCAGAGCACTACAAACAGCCAAACAGCAAGTACGTGAAGTGTCGTCAGAGGTGTACTAACGCTTTATCACCTGGAACGCCGGCTCCTGCGTATATATAACATGGTGTTGTCTCAATGCATTCTGCACTGACATGCTGACTGATGACTTACTGAGCTGCCTTGGTCTAGGAGGAGATTAGTGACTGCTTACAGGGGGTAATTCTGAGTTGATCGCAGCAGCAAGTTTGTTAGCAATTGCACTGCAGGGGGGCAGATATAACATGTGCAGAGAGAGTTCGATTTGGGTGGATTATTTTGTTTCTGTGCAGGGTAAATTCTGGCTGCTTTATTCTTACACTGCAATCTAGATTCCAGTTTGAACACACCCCACCCAAATCTAACTCTCTCTGCACATGTTATATCTGCCCCCCCCTGCAGTGCACATGGTTTTGCCCAACTGCTAACAAAATTGCTGCTGCGATCAACTTGGAATGACCACCACAGAGTGCCACACCGTTACTGTAGCTGTACGTGTAGTGCACCAATCTCTGGTTGTAATGGAGTGCAACGTGTGTAAGGCCAGAATGATCATGGGTGCAGTAGTCTTGTAGTAAGGGCTACAAAGCTTGCAGCAAGCCATCATATTATATATAGGTTTAATTCCGGCAACTCGATATACTCATTGTTACAGAATTTAAGCTTTGTTTTGAAAGAAGTGTTAATGCTATAATGTTAGCAATACGGTTCTTCATTAAAAGTCTCCTACAATATCTTTTGATTTCTTGGTAATATTATAGTTCTGGGGGTTTTAATCTGTCAGGGTTTATATTCGGTTTATGGATCAGGATTGTAATCCATTGGGGTTTGTTTGTTTATTAATAATTAGTCATTTTCTGTTTCCTACAAATGAATGAGTGTTTCCTCCAGGTAACACCCACCGGTCTCTCACAACTCTCACTCACTGCTCTGTATATTCTCAGCTCTACTGGTGCATTAAAACCTTTACTTTCCTTACATATCACTTTTCTAACACCATGTTGCCCTATGTAAGGTTGTCTGCATAAAGGAGAGCACTATGTATTATGTTTTGGAGCATACACAGGATAATAAGACTGGAGATCTGGACAATGCAACAATATTAAAACTTGGTTAATCATCGAGATATTAGTCGGAATTATGTCCTGATCCCAGCTGCAATAGCTTGGTGGTGAACTTTCTGCATCTCCCATATAATGCTCCTCTGTCAGATAATGGTGATGTCCACCCAAAGTAATATTTAATGTTCTCCGTCTATCTAGCACCCAGGAACCGCTCTGTGTAGATAATTCCACTCTTGCAGACCCGTCCCTAGGACAGTTTTTGCTATTTTATGAAATTTTTACTTTAATCAGTGTAACGGGCAAAATAAAGATCATAATTTGGCTACTGCTGGAAAAAAGAGAACTTTCTTTATTGAATATTGTAAAATAGGGGATGGGTTCGCCATACCGACACCAGGATCCCGGCTTTTAAATGGCCAGCAGGGGGGGAAACGAGCGCAGCGAAGCCCCTTGCGGGCTCGCTGTGCTCACCACATATTCTATTCCCACTCTGTGGGTGTCGTGGACACCCAGGAGTGTGAATAGTCCCTGTTGGCCTTCATGCCGACAGGCGGGGCTATTCAGCGTCCGTGATCCCGGTGTTGGTTAAGTGACTGCCGGTCACCTAACCGCATCCCGTAAAATGGTAGGAATGTTCCACAGTGGCGCTAACGCAGGTTCACACAGTATACATGGGAAATCAACACCACAGATTGTGTATTTCAACAGTTACTATAGAGTCCCAGTACCTTTTAGTAAGTACACTGTAACGGTGAATCAAGTTTCATACATTAAAGGATATTGGTGCAATTTTGCATCAGTTACCCACCAAACAATATCGTTCACTTTTCTCCTTTGCCTTATGGATATAGATGGCAGCTGTGCATATATATATATATATATATATATATATATATATATATATATTTCTCTGACGTCCTAGTGGATGCTGGGAACACCGTAAGGACCATGGGGAATAGACGGCTCCGCAGGAGACTGGGCACATCTAAAGAAAGATTTAGGACTATCTGGTGTGCACTGGCTCCTCCCCCTATGACCCTCCTCCAAGCCTCAGTTAGATTTCTGTGCCCGGCTGAGCTGGATGCACACTAGGGGCTCTCCTGAGCTCCTAGAAAGAAAGTATAATTTAGGTTTTTTATTTTACAGTGAGACCTGCTGGCAACAGGCTCACTGCACCGAGGGACTAAGGGGAGAAGAAGCGAACCTACCTAAGTGGTGGTAGCTTGGGCTTCTTAGGCTACTGGACACCATTAGCTCCAGAGGGATCGCACACAGGACCCGACCTCGTCGTCCGTTACCGGAGCCGCGCCGCCGTCCCCCTTACAGAGCCAGAAGCAAGAAGGTCCGGAAAATCGGCGGCTGAAGACTTCTGTCTTCTCCAAGGTAGCGCACAGCACTGCAGCTGTGCGCCATTGCTCCTCATGCACACCACACACTTCGGTCACTGATGGGTGCAGGGCGCTGGGGGGGGGGGGGGCGCCCTGAGCAGCAATAAATAACACCTTGGCTGGCAAACTGACACCATATATAGCCCCAGAGGCTATATAGCTGTATATTAACCCCTGCCAGAAATATTAAAATAGCGGGAGAAAGACCGCCGAAAAAGGGGCGGAGCCATCTCCCTCAGCACACTGGCGCCATTTTCCCTCACAGCTTCGCTGGAAGGATCACTCCCTGGCTCTCCCCTGCAGTCCTGCACTACAGAAAGGGTAAAAAAGAGAGGGGGGCACAAATTTAGGCGCAGTATAATATATATATGCAGCTATATGGGGAAAACACTCTTTATAGGTGATATCCCTGTGGTATATAGCGCTCTGGTGTGTGCTGGCATACTCTCCCTCTGTCTCCCCAAAGGGCTTTGTGGGGTCCTGTCCTCTGTCAGAGCATTTCCTGTGTGTGTGCTGTGTGTCGGTACCGCTGTGTCGACATGTATGATGAGGAAAATTATGTGGAGTCAGAGCAAATGCCTGTAAATGTGTTGTTACCCCCTGAGGGGTCGACACCTGTGTGGATGGACTTATGGAAGGAATTACGTGACAGTGTCAGCTCCTTACATAAAAGGTTTGACGACATAGGACAGCCGGCTACTCAGCTTGTGACTGTTCCAGCGTCTCAAATGTCATCAGGGGCTTTAAAACGCCCGCTACCTCAGATGACAGACACAGATGTCGACACTGATACCTACTCCAGTGTCGACGACGATGAGACTAGTGTACCCTCCAATAGGTCCACCCGTTACATGATTGAGGCAATGAAAAATGTATTACACATTTCTGATAGTACCCCAGGTACCACAAAAAAGGGTATTATGTTCGGTGAGAAAAAACTACCAGTAGTTTTTCCTGCATCTGAGGAATTATATGAGGTGTGTGAGGAAGCCTGGACTTCCCCCGATAAGAAATTGATCATTTCTAAAGGTTATTGGCAGCGTACCCTTTCCCGCCAGAGGATAGGTCACGTTGGGGAACATCCCCTAGGGTAGATAAAGCGCTTACACGTTTATCAAAACAGGTGGCACTACCGTCTCCGGATACGGCCGCCCAAAAGGATCCCGCTGATAGAAGGCAGGAAGCTACCCTAAAAGCTATATATACACACACGGGCATTATATTGCGACCAGCGATTGCATCAGCATGGATGTGCAGTGCTGCTGCTGCGTGGTCAGATTCCCTGTCGGATAATATTGATACCCTGGATAGGGACAATATTTTGCTGAAGGGTGAAACTGTTGGGGATGGTCTTTCAGACCTCGTTTCCACAGCTACGGCTGGGAAATCGACATTTTGCCACAGGCTACCCCACAGCAAAAGAAAGCACCGTATTATCAAGTACAGTCCTTTCGGCCCCATAAACACAAGAGGGCTCGAGGCGCATCCTTTCTGCCGAGAGGCAAAGGTAAGAGGGAAAAAGCTGCAGCATATACAGCCAGTTCCCAAGAGCAAAAGTCCTCCCCCGCGTCCGGTAAGTCCACAGCATGACGCTGGGGCTTCACAGGCGGACCCGGGTACGGTGGGGGCCCGTCTCAGAAATTTCAGCACACAGTGGGCTCTCTCACAGGTGGATCCCTGGATCCTTCAAGTAGTATCTCAGGGGTACAGGCTGGAATTCGAGACGTCCCCCCCCCCCCCCCCCCCCCCCCCCCCCGCCGTTTTCTAAAATCTGCCTTACCAGCAACTCCCTCTGTCAGGGAGGCAGTGTTGGTGGCTATCCAGAAACTGTATTCACAGCAAGTGATTGTCTAGGTACCCCTCCTTCAGCAAGGAAAGGGTTACTATTCCGCAATGTTTGTGGTACCGGACGGTTCGGTGAGGCCCATCTTAAATTTAAAATCCTTGAACACTTATATCAAAAGGTTCAAGTTCAAGATGGAATCGCTCAGGGCGGTTATTGCGAGCCTGGACGAGGGGGATTACATGGTCTCCCTGGACATCAAGGATGCGTACCTACATGTCCCCATTTACCCCCCTCACCAGGAGTACCTCAGATTTGTGGTACAGGACTGTCACTATCAGTCCAGACGCTGCCGTTTGGGTTATCCACGGCACCGAGGGTCTTTACCAGGGTAATGGCCGAAATGATGATACTCCTTCGCAAGAAGGGAGTTTTAATTATCCCGTACTTGGACGATCTCCTGATAAAGGCGAGGTCCAAGGAACAGTTGGTAGTGGGGGTAGCACTTTCTCGGGAAGTGCTACAACAGCACGGCTGGATTCTCAATATTCCAAAGTCACAGCTGGTCCCGACGACACGTCTTCTGTTCCTGGGAATGATTCTGGACACAGACCAGAAAAAAGTGTTTCTTCCAGTGGAAAAAGCCGAGGAGTTGTCATCTCTAGTCAGAGACCTCCTAAAACCGGGACAGGTGTCGGTACATCAATGCACACGAGTCCTGGGAAAAATGGTAGCTTCGTACGAAGCAATTCCATTCGGAAGGTTCCACGCAAGGACTTTTCAGTGGGACCTGTTGAACAAATGGTCCGGGTCCCATCTCCAGATGCAACAGCGGATAACCCTGTCGGCAAGGACCAGGGTGTCGCTGCTGTGGTGGCTGCAGAGGGCTCATCTACTAGAGGGCCGCAGATTCGGAATACAGGACTGGGTCCTGGTGACCACGGATGCCAGCCTTCGGGGCTGGGGGGCAGTCACACAGGGAAGAAATTTCCAAGGACTGTGGTCAAATCAGGAGATTTCGCTTCACATAAATATTCTGGAGCCAAGGGCCATTTACAATGCCCTAAGCCAAGCAAGGCCCCTGCTTCAGAACCAGCCGGTACTGATCCAATCAGACAACATCACGGCGGTCGCCCATGTAAACAGACAGGGCGGCACAAGAAGCAGGAGGGCAATGGCAGAAGCCACAAGGATTCTCCGATGGGCGGAAAATCATGTGTTAGCACTGACAGCAGTGTTCATTCCGGGAGTGGACAACTGGGAAGCAGACTTCCTCAGCAGGCACGACCTCCACCCGGGAGAATGGGGACTTCATCCAGAAGTCTTCCAAATACTGGTAAACCGGTGGGAAAGACCACAGGTGGACACGATGGCGTCCCGCCTCAACAAAAAGCTAAAAAGATATTGCGCCAGGTCAAGGGACCCTCAGGCGATCGCTGTGGACGCTCTAGTAACACCGTGGGTGTACCAGTCGGTTTATGTGTTTTCTCCTCTGCCTCTCATTCCCAAGGTAATACGAAGGCGAGGAGTGAAAACTATACTCGTGGTTCCGGATTGGCCAAGAAGAGCTTGGTACCCGGAACTTCAAGAGATGCTTTCAGAGGACCCTTGGCCTCTGCCGCTCAGACAGGACCTGCTGCAGCAGGGGCCCTGTCTGTTCCAAGACTTACCGCGGCTGCGTTTGACGGCATGGCGGTTGAACACCGGATCCTGAAGGAAAAGGGCATTCCGGAGGAAGTCATCCCTACCCTGATCAAAGCCAGGAAGGATGTCACCGCAAAACATTATCACCGCATTGGCGAAAATATGCTGCTTGGTGTGAGGCCAGGAAGGCCCCAACGGAGGAATTTCAACTGGGTTGATTCCTGCATTTCCTACAAGCAGGGGTGACGTTGGGCCTCAAATTGGGGTCCATTAAGGTCCAGATTTCGGCCCTGTCGATTTTCTTCCAGAAAGAACTAGCTTCCCTGCCTGAAGTTCAGACTTTTGTCAAGGGAGTTCTGCATATTCAGCCTCCTTTTGTGCCCCCAGTGGCACCTTGGGATCTCAATGTGGTTTTGGAGTTCCTGAAATCACATTGGTTTGAACCACTTAAGACTGTGGATTTGAAATATCTCACGTGGAAAGTGGTCATGCTGTTGGCCCTGGCTTCGTCCAGGCGTGTGTCAGAATTGGCGGCTTTGTCCTATAAAAGCCCTTATCTGATTTTCCATATGGATAGGGCAGAATTGAGGACTCGTCCTCAGTTTCTCCCTAAGGTGGTATCAGCGTTTCACTTGAACCAGCCTATTGTGGTGCCTGCGGCTACTGGGAACTTGGAGGATTCCAAGTTACTGGACGTAGTCAGGGCCCTGAAAATTTATGTTTCCAGGATGGCTGGAGTCAGGAAAACTGACTCGCTGTTTATCCTGTATGCACCCAACAAACTGGGTGCTCCTGCTTCCAAGCAGTCTATTGCGCGCTGGATTTGTAGCACTATTCAGCTGGTGCATTCTGCGATAGGACTACCGCAGCCTAAATCTGTAAAAGCCCATTCCACAAGGAAGGTGGGCTCATCTTGGGCGGCTGCCCGAGGGGTCTCGGCTTTACAACTTTGCCGAGCTGCTACTTGGTCAGGGGCAAACACGTTTGCAAAATTCTACAAATTTGATACCCTGGCTGAGGAGGACCTGGAGTTCTCTCATTCGGTGTTGCAGAGTCGTCCGCACTCTCCCGCCCGTTTGGGAGCTTTGGTATAATCCCCATGGTCCTTACGGAGTTCCCAGCATCCACTAGGACGTCAGAGAAAATAAGAATTTACTCACCGGTAATTATATTTCACGTAGTCTGTAGTGGATGCTGGGCGCCCATCCCAAGTGCGGATTGTCTGCAATACTTGTAAATAGTTATTGTTACACAAATCGGCTTATTATTGCGAGCCATCTGTTCAGAGGCTCCTTTTGTTATCATACTGTTAACCGGGGTTCCTATCTCGAGTTATACGGTGTGATTGGTGTGGCTGGTATGAGTCTTACCCGGGATTCAAAATCCTTCCTTATTGTGTCAGCTCTTCCGGGCACAGGGTCCTAACTGAGGCTTGGAGGAGGGTCATAGGGGGAGGAGCCAGTGCACACCAGATAGTCCTAAATCTTTCTTTAGATGTGCCCAGTCTCCTGCGGAGCCGTCTATTCCCCATGGTCCTTACGGAGTTCCCAGCATCCACTACGGACTACGAGAAATAGAATTACCGGTGAGTAAATTCTTATTATATATATTATATTATTCTTAATAAAAACTCCTTTCATATGGCCTAATTCAGACCTGATCGTAGCAGCAAATTTGTTAGCAGTTGGACAAAACCATGGGGGGTCATTCCGAGTTGATTGCTCGCTGTCGTTTTTCGCAGCGCAGCGATCAGGTCTCTACTGCGTATGCACTGCAATGCACAGGCGCGTCGTACGGGTACACAGCGGATTGTTGCTGAGCTATGGATTTAACGAAGAATCCATTCGCACGGGCGATCGCAGGGAGATTGACAGGAAGAGGGCGTTGTGGGTGGCAACTGACCGTTTTCTGGGAGTGTTTGGAAAAACGCAGGCGTGTCCAAGCGTTTGCTGGGCGGGTGTCTGACATCAATTCCGGGACCAAATAGACTGAAGTGATCGCAGCGGCTGAGTAAGTCCAGACCTACTCAGAAACTGCACAAAATGTTTTTGCACAGCTCGGCTGCACAGGTGTTCGCACACTTGCAAAGCGAAAATACACTCCCCCGTGGGCGGCGACTATGCGTTTGCGCGGCTTCTAAAAGTAGCTAGCGAGCGATCAACTCGGAATGAGGGCCCATGTGCACTGCAGAGAAGAGTTAGATTTGTGTGGGGTGTGTTCAAACTGAAATCTAAATTGCAGTTAAAAAATAAAGCATCCAGTATTTACCCTGCACAGAAACAAAATTACCCACCCAAATCTAACTCTCTCTGCACATGTTACATCTGCCCCACCTGCAGTGCACATGGTTTTGCCCATTAGCTAACAAATTTGCTGCTACAATCAGGTCTGAATTAGGCCCATAGTCGTTTTCTGCCATGGTAAGCTCTAAGTGAGCAGAAGAACAAACAGCAGTAGGGGGAAATCCCCTACAAACATGGACCAGGAGGTTTGAAATGCATTAAGCTGGTGACGCGATACCACGGGATGCCTGCTGCAAATCACGTCCTTATCATGATCTGTTAGTGCTGATACGGGTTTCCTGGACCTGGGGTCTGCACATCCATACCATCTGGCAAGGTGAGACACCATAGGGCCTAATTCAGATCTGATCGCTGGGCTGAGTTTTCTCTAACGTCCTAGTGGATGCTGGGGACTCCGTAAGGACCATGGGGAATAGACGGGCTCCGCAGGAGACTGGGCACTCTAAGAAAGATTTAGTACTACTGGTGTGCACTGGCTCCTCCCTCTATGCCCCTCCTCCAGACCTCAGTTAGAATCTGTGCCCGGAAGGAGCTGGGTGCATTCTAGTGAGCTCTCCTGAGCTTGCTATTAAGAAAGTATTTTAGTTAGGTTTTTTATTTTCAGAGAGCTTCTGCTGGCAACAGACTCTCTGCTACGTGGGACTGAGGGGAGAGAAGCAAATCTACTAACTGCGGCTAGGTTGCGCTTCTTAGGCTACTGGACACCATTAGCTCCAGAGGGATCGAACACAGGAACTTAACCTTGGTCGTCCGTTCCCGGAGCCGCGCCGCCATCCCCCTCGCAGAGCCAGAAGACAGAAGCCAGCGGGTTGAAGCAAGAAAAAAATCGGCGGCAGAAGACTCCTGTCTTCATATGAGGTATCGCACAGCACTGCAGCTGTGCGCCATTGCTCCCACACTAAACCACACACTCCGGTCACTGTAGGGTGCAGGGGGGCGCCCTGGGCAGCAATTGAGTACCTCCTATCAAAAAGCAGCATATATACAGCTGGGCACTGTAATATGCATGAGCCCCCGCCATTATTTTTACACAAAATCGCGGGACAGAAGCCTGCCGCTGAGGGGGCGGGGCTTCTTCCTCAGCACTCACCAGCGCCATTTTCTCTCCACAGCTCCGCTGAGGGGAAGCTCCCCAGGCTCTCCCCTGCAGAAGCATGATAGAAGAGGGTGAAAAAGAGAGGGGGGGGGCACATAAATTTGGCATAAAAACAATATATACAGCAGCTACTGGGTTAACACTAAGTTACTGTGTGATTCCTGGGTCATATAGCGCTGGGGTGTGTGCTGGCATACTCTCTGTCTCTCCAAAGGGCCTTGTGGGGGAACTGTCTTCAAATAGAGCATCCCCTGTCTGTGTGGTGTGTCGGTACGTGTGTGTCGACATGTCTGAGGTAAAAGGCTCCCCTAAGGAGGAGATGGAGCAAATATGTGTGTGAGAGGGTGTCTCCGTCGACAACGCCGACACCTGTTTGGATATGTGTATGTGCTAAAGTGAATTTATTGCACAAAAGATTAGAGAACAGACAGGAAATCTACCCATGTCTGTCCCTATGGCACAGAGACCTTCAGAGTCTCACAATGCTCACTATCCAAAATAATAAACACTGATATCGACACGGAGTTCGACTCCAGTGTCGACTACGATAATGCAAAGTTACAGCCAAAATGGCAGAAAAGTATTCAATATATGATTATTGTAATAAAAGATGATTTGCATATCACTGATGACTCATTTGTCCCTGACACAAGGGTACACATGTTTTAGGGGAAGAAAGCTGAGGTAAATTTCCCTCCTCTCATGAGGAAAAAGAGCGGGAATCTCCAGACAAGAGACTGCAGCTTCCCACAAAGAATTCTCAGGCAGTATCCTTTCCCCACTAGGGCCAGGATGTGATGGAAATCTTCCCCTAGGGTGTCACGTTTGCCCAGAAGGTAGCCCTAGCTATTCTCAGGGATCCTGCAGATAGCGTGCACATTCTGGTACACTACTCAGACCGGCGATTGTGTCGGCATGGGTTTATAGCGATGTGGCGGCGGGGACAGGTACCTTATCAGCAGAAATTGAGACCCTAGTATGTATATATATACATATATGTATATAGAGAGATATGTATATATATTGAAGATGCTGTCTTAAGAGATATATATAATCAAACATGCCCAGGGAGACATGAGTATACTGGGTCCTAGAGTCAAAGCTATGTCGATTTCTGCTTGACGTGTCCTGTTGAATATGCAATGGACAGATGATGCCAACTTCAGTGGCATATGGAAGGCTGAGGATTGTGTGGAGAAGGGTTCTCGGACCTGGTCTCCACGGCTATAGCTGGTAATTCTGATATTTTGCCTTATATTACTGCACAGCCTAGGAAAGTCATTATCAAATGCAGCTTTTCGAACAAAGAAACAAGAAAGTCCGAGGTGCGTCCTTTCTTGCCAGAGGAAAGAAGCTGCACAACACAGCTAGTTCCCAGGAACAGAAGTCCTCCCCGACCTCTGTGAAGATCCACCGCATGTCGCTGGGGCTCCACAGACGGAGCTAGGCCCGGTGGGGGCACGCTTTCATAAGTTCAGCAACAAGTGGGTTCACTCCCTGTTAAATCCCTGGGCAATAGATATTGTGTCTCAGGGATACAAGCTGGACTTTGAGAAGATGCCTCCTCACTGACGGCCCTGCCGGCTTCCCCCCACGAGAGGGAAACAGGGTTAACTGCAATTCACAAATTGTATCTTCAACAGGTGGTGGTCAAGGTTCCCCTCCTTCGACAAGGAGGGGGTTATTATTCGACCATGTGGTAGTCCCGAAACCAGACGGTTCGGTCAGACCCATATTGAATTTAAAATCCCTGAACATATACCTGAAAAGGTTCAAGTTCAAGATGGAATCGCTAAGAGCGGTCGTTACAAGCCTGAAAGGGGGAGATTTTATCGTGACTCGGGACATAAAGGAGGCATACCTTCATGTCCCCATTTATCCACCTCATCAGGCGTACCTCAGAATTGCGGTACGGGATTGTCATTACCAATTTCAGACGTTGCCGTTTGGTCTCTCCACGGCCCTGAGAATATTCACCAAGGTAATGGCGGAAATGAGGGTGCTCCTACGGAAGCAATGTGTCACTATTATCACGTACTTGGACGATCTCCTCATAAAAGCGAGATCAAGAGAGCAGTGGCTGAACAGCGTATCACTTTCTCTGGAAGTGTAACGGTCAACACGGCTGGATTCTATATATTCCAAAGTCGCAGTTGGTTCCTACAGCTCATCTGCCTCTCCTAGGCATGATCCTAGACACAGACCAGAAAAGGGTTATCTCCCGATAGAGAGAGCTCAGGAGCTCGTGACACTGGTCAGGAATCTATTAAAACCAAAACAGGTGTCAGTGCATCACTGCACTCGAGTCCTGGGAAGGATGGTGGCATCATACGAGGCCATTCCCTTCGGCAGGTTCCATGAGAGGACCTTCCAATGGGACTTACTGGACAAGTGGTCCGGATCACATCTTCAGATGCATCGGTTAATCACCCTATCCCCCTGGGCCAGGGTGTCTCTCCTGTGGTGGCTGCAGAGTGTTCACCTTCTCGAAGGTCGCAGATTCGGCATTCAGGACTGGGTCCTGGTGACCACGGATGCAGGCCTCCGAGGGTGGGGGGCAGTCACATAGGGAAGAAATTTTCAAGGGCTGTGGTCAAGTCAGGAGACTTGCCTTCACATCAATATCCTGAAATTAAGGGCCATATACAGCGCCCTAAGTCAAGCGGAGACCCTGCTTCGCAACCAATCGGTGCTGATTCAATCAGACAGCATCACCGCAGTGGCTCATGTAAACCGCCAAGGCGGCACAAGGAGCAGGGTGGCGATGGCGGAAGCCACCAGAATTCTTCGATGGGCGGAGAATCACGTACGAGCACTGTCAGCAGTGTTCATTCCGGGAGTGGACAACTGGGAAGCAGACTTCCTCAGCTGGCACGACCTCCACCCGGGAGAGTGGGGACTTCATCAAGAAGTCTTCGCGCAGATTGTAGGTCGGTGGGAACTGCCACATGTGGACATGATGGCATCCCGCCTCAACAAAAAGCTACAGTGGTATTGCGCCAGGTCAAGAGACCCTCAGGCGATAGCTGTAGACGCACTGGTGACACCGTGGATGTTCCAGTCGGTTTCTGTGTTTCCTCCTCTACCTCTCATACCCAGGGAGTGAGAACAATACAAGGACTTGGTATCCAGATCTGCAAGAAATGCTCACAGAGGACCCATAGCCTCTGCCTTTCAGACAGGACTTGTTGCAGCAGGGGCCCTGTCTGTTCCAAGACTTACCGTGGCTGCGTTTGTTGGCATGGCGGTTGAACGCCGGATCCGGGCATAAAAAGGCATTCCGGATGTGGTTATTCCTACACTGATAAAGGCTAGGAAGGAGGTGACGGCTAAACATTATCACCGTATATGGCGGAAAAGAATGTTGCTTGGTGTGAGGCCAGGAATGCCCCTACGGAGAAATTCCAGCTGGGCCATTTCCTTCACTTCCTACAGTCGGGAATGACATTGGGCCTGAAATTGGGTTCCATTAGGGTCCAGGCTTCGGCCCTATCCATTTTCTTTCAAAAAGAACTGACTTCTCTTCCTGAAGTCCAGACGTTGTATAGGGAGTGCTGCATATTCATCCCCCTTTTGTGCCACCAGTGGCACTTTGGGATCTTAACGTGGTGTTGAGTTTCCTGAAATCTCACTGGTTAGAGCCACTTAAGACCGTGGAGTTAAAATATTTCACGTGGAAAGTGGTCATGCTATTGGCCTTATCTTCGGCTAGGCGTGTGTCAGAATTGGAGGCTTTGTCATGTAAAAGCCCCTATCTGGTTTTCCATATGGACAGGGCAGGATTACGGACTCGTCCGCAATTTCTGCCGAAGGTGGTGTCATCTTTTCATTTGGACCAACCTATTGTGGTGCTTGCGGCTACTCGTGACTTGGAGGATTCCAAGTTGCTTGATGTAGTCAGGGCTTTGAAGATCTATGTAGCCAGGATGGCTGGAGTCAGGAAAACTGACTCGCTGTTTATCCTGTATGCATCCAACAAGCTGGGTGCTCCTGCTTCAAAGCAAACTATTGCTCGCTGGATCTGTAACACGATTCAGCAGGCTCATTCTGCGGCTGGATTGCCGCATCCAAAATCAGTGAAAGCCCATTCCACAAGGAAAGTGGGCTCTTCTTGGGCGGCTGCCCGAGGGGTCTCGGCATTACAGCTTTGCCGAGCAGCTACTTGGTCGGGTTCAAACACCTTTGCTAAGTTCTACAAGTTTGATACCCTGGCTGAGGAGGACTTTGTGTTTGCCCATTCGGTGCTGCAGAGTCATCCGCACTCTACCGCCCGTTTGGGAGCTTTGGTATAATCCCCATGGTCCTTACGGAGTCCCCAGCATCCACTAGGACGTTAGAGAAAATAAGATTTTACTCACCGGTAAATCTATTTCTCGTAGTCCGTAGTGGATGCTGGGCGCCCGTCCCAAGTGCGGACTTTCTGCAATACGTGTATATAGTTATTGCTTAATAAAGGGTTATGTTATGTTGGCATCCGTGGGTGATGCTTTGTTGTTGTTCATACTGTTAACTGGGTAGATTATCACAAGTTATACGGTGTGATTGGTGTGGCTGGTATGAGTCTTACCCTGGATTCCACAATCCTTTCCTTGTAATGTCAGCTCTTCCGGGCACAGTTTCCTTAACTGAGGTCTGGAGGAGGGGCATAGAGGAAGGAGCCAGTGCACACCAGTAGTACTAAATCTTTCTTAGAGTGCCCAGTCTCCTGCGGAGCCCGTCTATTCCCCATGGTCCTTACGGAGTCCCCAGCATCCACTACGGACTACGAGAAATAGATTTACCGGTGAGTAAAATCTTATTTTTTGCTGCCCTGCTATCAGACAGGGGAGGGTAAAATCGCTGTGCAAGTGTGCGATCGCATGTGTTGCAGAGCTGCACAAAAATCAGCTTGTGCAGTCTCTGCGCAGCCCAGGACTTACTTATCCAGTGCGATTGAATTCCTGCTGAATCCTGCTGATCTTTCTAATATCCACACTGATATGATCCCTCTCCCATGCTCCTGATTCACCTTCACAGGCATAGTTGAGCCAGCGAGCACTGCACTGTCAGAGTAGACCTCTCTTTAATTACTGCCTTTCTAAAGTGAACGGAGGGGGTCATTGAGATCTGATCGCTGGGCTACGATTTTTGCAGTCCTACATTCAGATAGTTGCCGCCTACAGGGGTAGTGTATTTTCACTGTGCATTTGGATGTGTATGCTGCTAAAATTCAGTGTGAGCAGTCTCTGCCCAGCCCAGGGCTTACTCCTCCAGTGCGATCACATCAGGCTGACCAGGGCCAGAGCGGATGTCAGACACCCTCCCTGAAAACGCTTGAGCCCGCCTGCGTTTTTCTGGACACTCCCTGAAAACGGTCTGTTGCCTCCCACAGACTGTCTCTTCCTGTCAATCACCTTACAAATGCCCGTGCGAATGGATCCTTCGCACCATCCCGACGCTGACCGCCGATGCCCGTTGTAGCCGTCCGGCGCATTGCGGTGCATACGCATGTGCAGTTTGGATCTGATTGCCCGCTATGTGAAAACGCACAGCAGCGATAAGATCTAAATTACCCCCATAGAATGAAGGCAGCAGGAAGCCATAGACACAGAGTTATATAGTGGTAGGAGCAGAGTCCCCAGCAGTACAGAGTTACTTATATTAGTATATGAGGACAGGGTTGCATGTGACAACATGTTGTAATGTGGATAGTGGATTGGAGGCAGCAGGAAGCCACATATAGAGGGATATTCAATTTCCTGCATCTCAAAATTGGGGTTTCTGGTACAGAGATCAACTGATTCTATGTAAATTGCAGAATCAATGGGTTTTCCCCGCACGCGAACCCCCTATTTTGCAGTTTTATTTTCTTTCAGACTTTACCTGCATCAGTCTGACATTGGTAATCCCTGCTAATTGGATTGCCCTTCCCTGGTGTAGAGCCAATGATTCTGAATGTGTAAGGACTAAGATGCCCACATTGAGCGTCTGTAGATGCAGCTACCGGTCACATGGTGAAACTTTCACCAACCAGGTGCAGATTCTCCTTGGCCTCCAATGTGAGCAATTATGCATCTGAATCTGCAAACTAGTTCACCGACACTTCCATTACACCCTCATAAAACAGATCATTTCCATGCATCCACTTTGCCAACACCCCGTCTCCTCCCAGGAATGCTCAATACATTTTCTAGCTATTTCTGAGATCGTGTGTCTCAATTGCAGCTGCGACTCTGTGCACATTTGCAGTTTTACTTTGATGCAAGTGCAGAAGGAAAATATCACTCAACTGTGCTATCTGCAGTATGTGAAGGGACTGGGGCTGCTTTTCGGCCCTGGCATATGTATGTGTGCGTGCACGTCGCAGGAGGCGCGGACACTGCTCAAAGGGGCATGCACGAGTCGGGGGGTGTGGACTCACGGCACGTCTCCATCTTTCTTACAGACAAGCACGTCCAACAAAGGGGGCGGGCAAAATAGAGAGCCGGAAGCTGCGCTACATGCGGCTGTCCTGGCTCTTAGTGTGTCTGGACCAGCCCAACAGGCCATTGTGACCCTTCTGGCATTTGCCAGAAGTGACAGATAGCCAGTCTGGCCCTAACTATGTGCAGCTCTCGGGAGAATCCGCCCCATACTGAGCTGCAATAGGAACCATGTGGAAGAAAGGAGCGCTGAATTAAAAAAATAAAGTTCCAAGGTACAAAGCGAGGTGGCATATTACAGATGTCTTAAGAGATTTAATGTAAGGTTTCTTTTGAAATTCATTGCAGATCAGATTCCCATGAGCTATTTGAAAAACTGTCACTTCTTATGGTGTTTGTTTACTTCACAGAGAGGTAGAAGATTTACTACAGGCAAAACCGATTGAAACATTGACCCCAAAAAAAATTTCAGCCCAAAATCAAACATTAGACACACATCAATGTTTTTCTACAGAATCTCTGGACTTACTAAAGGTAAATTTTTGAACCAACAAAAAACCGACCTCAAAATCGAGGGACAACCTGTCCAAATAATGGGGCAGATGTATTAACCTGGAAAAGGCATAAGGAAGTGATAAACCAGTGATAAGTGCAAGGTGATAATGCACCAGCCAATCAGCTCCTAACTGTTAATTTACATATCTAATTGTAAAGCGCAACGGAATTTGCTGCGCTATATAAGAAACTTAATAAATAAGTAAATATTGGAGATGATTGCTGGTGCGTTTATCACCTTGCACTTATCACTGGTTTATCACTTCCTTATGCCTTCTCCAGGTTAATACATCTGCCCCAATATATCTGCCTGTGGCAGTCGAGGTTGGGAGAAGTGCTGCACAAATCACTGAGCTATGAGATATCGCCATAATAAGGAATAATTTTTTAAATGTGCCTCTAAGTCATGGACTTGCCGGGTTTGCATGATCCACAGCAGGGTAACTGCCCCATTTGGTGGATTTATGTACATATACATCCAGCAAAAACAGATACAGTATCTCTACTCCTGTCAATTATTAAACATTACTGACTAATTGACATAATGAGTCCCTTACTCTATCCTAGAAGGATATCTGAAGTTGCCATGGAGTTCTGGAACCAAAAAAAGTACAAGCTGGCTTAGGGTCTGCCCATTCAGGTTTAGCCTGCAGGAAGTATGTGTTGTAAACGCTGGTTTACTTACAGGACTAAAAAGCATATACCTTAAACACACTTGATACACTTTAATATTGAGCCACTGCGGCCGCAGTATTTAACCTTTCACCTTTATATTATCTACAAACCTTACGTACACAAGGTCGCACAGTGTACGCACTCTGCGTATGTACGCCGAAAGGACGTAGGGACTACACAGTTTGCGTACACAGGCCTATACGCTGTTAGCACAATGCAGCAGCCCGAGTGGCTGTAAATACATTTTAAACCTTAGCAAGGAAATGGAACACGACACCAATTGTAAATCAAAACTAGGTTGGGGTCTAACCCACCAACGGTTCTTTACTTGCAGGGGGTAACAATATAAACAATACAATAGAATAGAATAATGGCTACAGTCAATGGTACATACTTGTTTAGTTTCGCCTGCGCTTCCCAGTCTGGTCCTCAGTCATCAGGGTAGATGACCTTAAGAGTCTGTCTGTGACCAGGCATGCAGCTGGCTCTTTTATACAATCTTTCAAAACCTAACACAATGGATACTGTAATCTCTTTGTCCATTGGACACAGGGATGGTCATTTACAATACAGGAGAGGTCATAGGTTGGTTTGAATAGGTGGACGATGTCTTTTCCAGGTGCACTTGCAGGTGGTCTCCTCTGGGTTCCCGCCGCATAACAAATGTACAGTAAATACAGTTTATATTCTGCTCCTGCGCATAACTATTCGCAGGAGCGTGCTATCTTCTGCAAACCAACACCGGAATATTTCCCTTAATATACCCTACAGCTGGATACCAAGCACCACCTTATAACCTTGTTCTACCCCCTCCTATCCTGAAAAGGTGAATCCCTTTGTTCTGATACCATTTAAACTTGTAACTTGCTGGTGTGGTGCAGGGAGACTATGTGTACATTGTGCACTATTTGGATTAAATATGTAATGTGTTTTGATGGCTTTTTCATGCGTTCACAAACTCTACCGTAAATACTCATACCACGCGCTAATGCACAGGACCGCGGGAGCGACCATACGCAAATTGCGAATATGCGTACGCACGGAAGAACAAGTACGCGCATGGAGGCCATCTGTGTGTAGTTTGGACGTGATGTGTGTATTGCAATATTTTTGGACTTCGACAGTGTGTGGGGGGGAGGGGGTAGGTTTAAACACCACCGGGGAGGGTTAGGATTAAGAAGCCAGTGGGGGAAGGTAAGCATACTTACCTTCCCCTGTAGGGATTCTGATCATCAGGTTACCGACATAAGCCAGAGACCGAACTCTAAAACAATATTTAGTGACTATTTGGGCTGTGAGCTCTGTAGGTGTGTTCCCAGTGCAGCCTGACCTGTACTGGGACCACACATACACAGCTCAACAGCCAGTGGGGCAGAATCAGACTCCCGAGATTCAGCCATCTGCAGCATGCAGAATCAGTGCTCACCAGTGGGCCCCATCTCAAAGTCCAGCAGCAGTTGCGGGTGCACTGTTGCTTGATGCAGCGCAGGCTGAGCGGTTCCTGGCGGGAGCCATCCTGTTCCCTACTGCAGGTGTTAGCACTAACAGGGCATGTAATGTGAATATACATGACCTGTTGGAAAACTTGAGGGTTGAGGCTGAGTCTTTGACATATCCAGAGGTCTCCTTGTGGGCAGCTTCTCGTCATGTTTTTTTCTGTGCTTTAACAGCACTCAGGCTCATATTTGAAAACGTTTTTCTCATACGTCCTAGAGGATGCTGGGGACGACATCAAGACCATGGGGTATAGACGGGATCCGCAGGAGACATGGGCACCCTAAAGACTTTTCATTGGGTGTGAACTGGCTCCTCCCTCTATGCCCCTCCTCCAGACCCTAGTTTTAGAAATGTGCCCAGGTCGACTGGATGCACTCTGAGGAGCTCTACTGAGTTGCTCTGAAAAGACTTATGTTAGGCTTTTTATTTTCAGGGAGATCTGCTGGCATCAGACTCCCTGCTTCGTGGGACTGAGGGGGCAGAAGTAGCAACCAACTTCCTAAAGAGTTTCATGGCTCTGCTTCTGGCTGACAGGACACCATTAGCTCCTGAAGGGAACTGAACGCTAGCCGTGCCTAGATGCTCACTCCCACAGCACGCCGTCACCCCCCTCACAGAGCCAGTAGTCAGAAGACAGGTGAGTGTTAGAAGACAGATCTTCAATCAAGAAAGTGACGGCTAAAGGTACCGCGCGGCTGGCGGGAGCGCAGCGCGCCATGTTGCCCACACATACACAGGCACTGGGGGGGGGGGGGGGGGAGCGCCTGGGCAGCATGAAACGTATGGAAACTGGCATAAATAAGGGGCATAAGTTGCTGAGGCACAGTTCGACCCACACCAGTATAAAAGATTACCTCATAAAAGCTGAGGAGAAACACACCATTGAAGAGTGGAGCTTCCTCCTCAGCCAACACACTGCTCAGCGCCATTTTCTCTCTTTCCTCAGGCTGCAGAGACAACGCTGGTCCTCCTCCACTACTGAACAAGTATCAGGGTGCAAAACAGGGGGGGCCACAGTGAATTTGGTGCTATATAATTGTGTGATTAACATTATAAAAGCGCTGAATGTCAGTGGGCATTTTGTGTTCACAGACATTGTGTTACTGGTGCTGGGTTGTGAGCTGGCAAATCCCATCTGTGTCCCTCTGACAGATTTTACTGTGGGTCTGTCCCCCTATAAGTCCCGGAGTGTCTGTGGTGTGGTTCTGCACGTGTGTGACATGTCTGTGGCAGGGAACTCTGTGTTAGGGACACTCATGTTAGGGACACAGAGGTGTAATATGACACCAAGAGCCTGACTGGGTGAAAAGTTACATGAATCATATCAGTAAGAGGTTCACCTTAATCTCATACAGAAAATGGAAATAATCTGTTGAAGATGTGATTTTTAATAGTTCTGCCTTTCATCCACAGGGACCTTTCTGGGTCACATACAAATTTGCACAAGTAGTACAAACTGATACCGACACGGACTCTGATTCCTGTGTTGACACTAGTGATTCCGGGGGAATAGGTCTTAAGTTAGCAAAAAAAGCATTCAAAACATGTTTTAGCTATAAAGGAGGTGTTAGAAGTTACAAAGCCCAATCTTTTACCACAAGGAGAGGGTTTACTTTAGTAAAGAAGTAATGTAATTTTCCCTCCACCTCAGGTCTGATTTAACCTGAAAAGAAATTTCAGATTCCCAAAAGGAATTCAGGCAGCTTACCTTTTTCCAAAAAAGGTGGGAGTCACCTCGCATTTTAGACAGGGCCCTGTCATAAAAGAGAAAAGGTGTTTCTCCCTGCTCCTGGAATGGCTTCACTTAAGGAGCCGACAGACCGCAAGTGAGTGAGGTGATCTATTGATGTGGCCAATGGGACACTACTCAGGCCTACCATTGTCTGTGAGTGGGTGAGTAGTGCTATTGAAAAGTGGTCAGAAAACTTGTCATTAGACATTGACACAATAGATGGAGACGAGATACTCCTAACATTAGGTCATATCAAAGACGCTGCTGCGTACGTACTAGAATCCATGAAATATATTGGTTTCTTGGGATCAAGAACCGCTACCATGGCAGTATCGGCTCGGAGGGCGTTGTGAATTCGCCAGTGGAATGCTGATGTAGATTCCAAAATAAAATATGGAGGCTCTCCCGTATAAAGGTGAGGCCTTGTTTGGTGATGGGCTGGATGCGTTAGTCTCAGTGGCTACCGCAGGTAAGTCGACATTCTTGCCTTATGCTCCTACACCAGCGAAAAAGACACATCACTCTCACATACAGTCCTTTCGGCCCAACAAATACAACAAGGACAAAGGTCTCCCCTTTTTTGCAGGTAGAAATAGTTGTCCATGGGTACAAACTAGAGTTTCAAGACGTCCCCCCATGCCGATTTTTCAAATCGACCTTGCCAGCTTCTCTTCCGGGAAGAGAGGCAGTAACAACAGCAATTCAAAAATTATGTCAGGATCAGGTCATTGTCCTGGTACCCTTGGCACAGTAAGGAGAAGGTTTTTTTTATTCAAGCCTCTTCGTAGTTCCGAAGCCGAACAGCTCGGTCAGACCGATTTTAAACCTGAAAATCTGAATCTCTACCTGAAAAGGTTCAAGTTCAAGATGGAATCCCTGAGGGTAGTGATTTCCAGTCTGGAAGAGGGGGACTTCATGGTGTCAGTAGACATAAAAGATGCTTACTTGCATGTTCCCATTTATCCTCCTCACCAAGCTTATCTGAGATTCGCAGTACAGGATTGCCATTACCAGTTTCAGACGTTGCCGTTCGGACTCTCCACGGCACCGAGGGTATTCACCAAGGTGATGGCGGAGATGATGGTCCTCCGTCCTTATAAAAGGAGTCAATATATTTCCTTATCTGGACGATCTCCTGATAAAAGCGAGATCCAGGGAACAGTTGGTGCAGAACATCGCACTCTCCCTGTCAATACTCCAACAACATGGTTGGATCATGAGCTTTCCAAAGTCGCAGTTGGAACCGACGACAAGATTGTCCTTTTTAGGGATGATTCTGGACACAGAAGTACGGAGAGTATTTCTTCCAGTGGAAAAGGCTCTGGAAATCCAGAAAATGGTAAAACAAATATTGAAACCAACAAGCGTGTTTGATCCATCAATGCATTCGGTTGTTGGGGAAAATGGTAGCGGCCTACGAGGCCATACAGTTTGGCCGATTTCATGCCAGAGTATTCCAGTGGGACCTGTTGGACAAGTGGTCCGGATGCCACCTACACATACACCGGAAAAAAATCCTGTCCCCCAAAGCCAGGATTACGCTCCTGTGGTGGCTACACAGTTCTCACCTACTAGAGGGACGCAGGTTTGGGATTCACGACTGGGTCCTAATAACCACGGATGCAAGTCTCCGAGGCTGGAGAGCTGTCACACAGGGGGAAAGCTTCCAAGGAAAATGGTCAAGTCAGGAAGCCTGCCTTCACATAAACGTTCTGGAATTGAGAGCCATTTACAACGGCCTTCTACAAGCGGTACATCTTCTTCAAGATCCTGTGCAGATCCAATCGGACAATGTAACAGCAGTCGCGTACATAAACAGGCAACGCGGAACGAAAAGCAGAGCGGCAATGGCAGAGGTGACAAGGATTCTCCTCTGGGTAGAAAGACATGTTAGAGCTCTGTCAGCAATTTTCATTCCGGGAGTGGACAACTGGGAAGAAGACTTCCTCAGCAGACACGATCTCCATCCAGGAGAGTGGGGCCTCCACCAAGAAGTCTTCGCAGAGGTGACGAGTCTTTGGGGAGTTCCTCAAGTAGACATGATGGCATCTCGTCTAAACAAGAAGCTTCAGAGATATTGTTCCAGGTCGAGAGACCCTCAAGCAATGGCAGTGGATACACTGGTGACCCAGTGGGTGTTTCTGTCGGTATATGCCTTCCCTCCACTTCCACTGATTCCAAAAGTTCTCAAAATAATAATAAGAACAAGAGTTTGAGCAATCTTCATTGCCCCAGACTGGCCAAGGAGGGCTTGGTATCCAGATCTTCAGGAGTTGCTCATAGAAGATCCTCGGCCTCTTCCTCCTCGAGAGGACATACTACAGCAGTGGCCGTGTGTGTATCAAGACTTACCGCGGCTACGTTTGACGGCATGGCTGTTGAGCGTCGGATCCTAGCCCGAAGGGGTATTCCCAAGGAAGTCATCCCCACTCTTATTCAGGCCAGGAAAGGAGTAACGTCTAAACATTACCACCGTATTTGGAGAAAATGTGTCTTGGTGTGAATCCAAGAAGGCTCCTACGGAAGAGTTTGAGTTGGGACGTTTTCTCCATTTGCTGCAGGCTGGTGTGGATGCGGGCCTTAGATTGGGGTCAATCAAGGCCCAGATTTCGGCCTTATAAGTTTTCTTTCAAGAACAATTGGCCTCCTTTCCAGAAGCTCAGGCGTTCGTGAAAGGGGTTCTGCACATCCAGCCTCCGTTTGTGCCTCTAGTGGCACCATGGGACCCAAATGTGGTGTTGCAGTTCCTTCAATCGGGTTGGTTTGAGCCTCTACAAGAAATAGAGTTAAAGTTTCTCACTTGGAAAGTGGTGATGCTTTTGGCGTTGGCATCCGCAAGGCGGGTGTCTGAATTGGGGGCCTTGTCCCACAAGAGCCCTTACCTGATCTTCCATGAAGATAGGGCAGAGTTGAGAACTCGTCAACATTTTCTTCCAAAGGTGGTTTCCTCTTTCCACATAAACCAACCTATTGTGGTGCCAGTTGCTACTGACACGTTCGCTGAGTCAAAGTCTCTAAATGTGGTTAGAGCTTTGAAGATTTATGTCGCTAGAACAGCTCGAATACGGAAAACAGAGGTTTTGTTTGTCCTGTATGCTCCCAACAAGATTGTGTGTCCTGCTTCCAAGCAGACTATTGCGCGCTGGATCAGAGGTACGATTCAGCAAGCTCATTCTACGGCTGGATTGCCGTTACCGATGTCGGTGAAGGCCCATTCTACTAGGAAGGTGGGCTCCTCCTGGGCGTCTGCCCGGGGGGTCTCGGCATTACAACTTTGCCGACCAGCTACTTGGTCAGGGTCAAACACATTTGCAAAATTCTACAAGTTTGACACCTTGGCCGATGAGGACCTAAAGTTTGGTCAATCGGTGCTGCAGGGTCATCCGCACTCTCCCGCCCGTACTGGAGCTTTGGTATAGACCCCATGGTCTTGATGTCGTCCCCAGCATCCTCTAGGACGTATGAGAAAATAGGATTTTGATAAATCCTTTTCTCCTAGTCCGTAGAGGATGCTGGTCGCCCGTCCCAGTGCGTACTTTACCTGCAGTTTAGTTACTACAGTTACACAAGTTGTGTTCTCTTAGTTTCAGCATGTTGCTGCAATTAGTTCATGCCTGTTGGCGTGTGTTATGTTGAATGCCATGTGTGCGGCATGGTTGAGGGTGTGAGTTGGTAGATATCTCACCACTAGTTAAGTAATTCCTTTCCTCGAAATGTCAGTTCCTACAACTGAGGTCTGGAGGAGGGGCATAGAGGGAGGAGCCAGTTCACACCCAATGAAAAGTCTTTAGAGTGCTCATGTCTCCTGCGGATCCCGTCTATACCCCAGGGTCTTGATGTCGTCTCCAGCCTCCTCTACGGACTAGGAGAAAAGGATTTACCGGTATGTTATCAAAATCCTATTAATTCACCTTCCCAAAACTGAGAAGCTTTATGCCTTTGACTGCTGGGAGTGTGAATGGGATATCACCTTTGAGCTCTCATCTAATATTACAGACTGCAGGAGCGAGATTACTTTTATGACTCGCCCTGGCTGGAGGTAAGGATCTGATCTGTATAAAGTTGATGGGCTTTCAAATGTGGGTTTGCAAATGTTTTTAATTGTGTGTGCTCAGCAATGGTGATTTTGAAAGAGTTGGTTGCAACAGCTCCAGCTAGAGACCTCAGAATTAGCCCCGCTGCTGGGATGCAGTCAGTTTACCTCCAATCAAAATCCCGATGTTCAAAATCCCAACACCAATTGACCGATGGTCAAAATCCCGACAAGGTCAAAATCCCGACATGGACAAAATACCGACATTTAAAATACCGACAAGGTCAAAATACCGACATGTAAAATGCTGACAGGTCAAAATACCGACATGAGTTTTTCATGATTTTTTTCATTGAAACCGACTTGTTCATACTTTACCATCCCAGTGGACCTGGAGGGGGAATATAATAGTGTGCCGAGCGTAGCGAGGCACCGTGCCCTTGCATGGCTCGCTGCGCTCGCCATGCGAGGGGACGCGGTACACTTTATATGGTGTCCATGTTGACTTATGTCGACATACACACAAAAAACAACAAGAAAATGTGTTGGTATTTTGACCTGTCGGCATTTTACATGTTAGTATTTTGACCTTGTCGGTATTTTAAATGTCGGTATTTTGTCCATGTCGGGATTTTGACCACCGGTCAATTGGTGTCGGGATTTTGAACGTCAGGATTTTGATTGGAAGTATTTCATACCGATCCCCCGCTGCTTACCCATCCTAGTATTGTCGGGTTCCCTCCATGGCTTGCTGGGTCTCCATTGGCGGATGCTCACTGCGGCTGTTAAGGGACCCATACACTAGAAAGATAATGCCTGATTTCATCCAATTTCGGGCATTCGGGCCGATATATCGGGTGAAATCGGGCATTTTGGAGGTGTATCCGATCCGATGCGCGTTCCCGTGAGGGTTGGATCGGCTCCCCTAGATCGTTAGTGCTGTACTCGTGATATGTCGGTTCCCGCAGGCATGGCTGGGATCGCATACGATATATCGCATGCAAAATAGTATAGGAATCGTATGGAACCACTCCTAGGAAGCTCCCGGGAGAATTCAAGGGAAATCGCCTCCGGCTTCAGCTTCAGACATATCTTTGTAGTGTATGGGGCCCTTTACTCCGTCCACTTTGTCCCAGGTTTCTGCAGTGCTTTCCCTCTGGCCCCATCGGCATCCGCATGCTGTCAGGGTTGATAGCACAGGGGTTTCTCTGCTGGATGTTCCCATCAGCTCAAGGGTATGGGTGCAGCCTTGTTTGGTGGCGTAAGGGGCGGCTGCACCACCATTGAAAATGGAGTTCCTAGTTCACCGACCAATCCTCAACCTCCAGCTCCTATAAAGGAACTACTCAGAGAGTCCCCTCTTGAGTTTTCTGATCCAGCTTCCAGTGGTAGCCTGTTGGTTAAATCTGATCTAGCTTCCAGTTCAAGCCTGTTGGTCAATTCTGATCCAGTTTACAGTACGAGCCTGTTGGTTAACTGTGATCCAGCCAAAGCTTCACTGATACCAGCCCAGTGTCCAGCCAAGACCTCACCAGTACCAGCCCGGTGTCCAGCCAAGATTTCACCGGTACCAGCCTGGTGTCCAGCCAAGACCTCATCTGTGACTGAACAGGTGACCAGCCCAGCCCATTCGGGCCGATATATCGGGTGAAATCGGGCATTTTGGAGGTGTATCCGATCCGATGCGCGTTCCCGTGAGGGTTGGATCGGCTCCCCTAGATCGTTAGTGCTGTACTCGTGATATGTCGGTTCCCGCAGGCATGGCTGGGATCGCATACGATATATCGCATGCAAAATCGTATAGGAATCGTATGGAACCACTCCTAGGAAGCTCCCGGGAGAATTCAAGGGAAATCGCCTCCGGCTTCAGCCTCAGACATATCTTTGTAGTGTATGGGGTCCTTTACTCCGTCCACTTTGTCCCAGGTTTCTGCAGTGCTTTCCCTCTGGCCCCATCGGTATCCGCATGCTGTCAGGGTTGATAGCACAGGGGTTTCTCTGCTGGATGTTCCCATCAGCTCAAGAGTATGGGTGCAGCCTTGTTTGGTGGCGTAAGGGGCGGCTGCACCACCATTGAAAATGGAGTTCCTAGTTCACCGACCAATCCTCAACCTCCAGCTCCTATAAAGGAACTACTCAGAGAGTCCCCTCTTGAGTTTTCTGATCCAGCTTCCAGTGGTAGCCTGTTGGTTAAATCTGATCTAGCTTCCAGTTCAAGCCTGTTGGTCAATTCTGATCCAGTTTACAGTACGAGCCTGTTGGTTAACTGTGATCCAGCCAAAGCTTCACTGATACCAGCCCAGTGTCCAGCCAAGACCTCACCAGTACCAGCCCGGTGTCCAGCCAAGATTTCACCGGTACCAGCCTGGTGTCCAGCCAAGACCTCATCTGTGACTGAACAGGTGACCAGCCCAGTGTACAGTTAGAATTCAGCTGCCCAAGTCTAGTGGTTAGCCTAAGTCCCACCAGTTCCAGTCTAGGGTACAGCTTTAATTCCACCAGTTCCAACTGGGATTCCTGTCCACTATCCAGCTAGAGTCCAGTTCGTCTTCCTAATTAACTACAGTATACTGCTACCATAACGCAGTCTAATCCAAAATCTTGATTCAGCACTTCCTTATTTGTCCCTCTTTGTCACCTGTGAAGAAACTACATCAAGCCTCCTTGTCTTCGGGTTGCGTTTATGTGACCGCCGGTCACAATACCGATGCCAGGATCCCGGCATCTGAAAATCCCATCGGTCGGCATGCCGAACAACAGGGACTATTCCCAATCGTGGTTGTCCACGACACCCATAGTGTGGGAATAGAACCTGTGGCGAGCTAAGCGAACCACGAGCCTGCTGCGTGGCGAGCACAGCATGCCCGCAAGGGGCTTTGTTGTGCTGCCCCCCCTTCCCCCTGCCGGCCGTCCAACAGCTGAGATCCCGCCATCGGTATTGTGACCGCCATCTCCTGACCGCCGGTCACACATACCTAACCCTTGTCTTCTGCATACAGCTGCGTCTCCATCCCCAGGTCCCTACACTGGTCCAGGATCACAAACAAACCAAACCCTGACATTGGTAGCTTGTACAGAGAGAGAAAAAATGATGGTAGGACATGCGTTTGCTATATGTCACTTGCACACTAGGCATGTGCAGGAAGCTCTGGGTGGAATGTGTACATTACGTGTAGTCACAATCGTGAACAACCACTCTTCCTGGCAGTGGAAGGCATGGTATGTGAGGATCATTGACCAGGTGTATGTAAATTGAGTGCAGGGAGGCATTACGTGTATTCACTGTGTATGTTTGTTTAGAGATGGGAGAGGTAGTGGCCGCTGACACTAACTTTATAACATCCTGCCATTCAGTTATTACACATACAGTATACAACCCTCCATGCTCAAGATGTTTGTCATCACATTTCTATTGGAAGCAAGTCACACTCAATGTAGAAGCAGAGTTCATAGGGGGTCATTCCGAGTTGTTCGCTCGCAAGCTGCTTTTAGCAGCTTTGCACACGCTAAGCCCCGCCGCCTACTGGGAGTGAATCTTAGCTTATCAAAATTGCGAACGAAAGATTAGCAAAATTGCGAATAGACACTTCTTAGCAGTTTCTGAGTAGCTCCACACTTACTCGGCATATGCGATCAGTTCAGTCAGTTTCGTTCCTGGTTTGACGTCACAAACACACCCAGCGTTCGCCCAGACACTCCTCCGTTTCTTCAGCCACTCCCGCGTTTTTCCCAGAAACGGTAGCGTTTTTTCGCACACACCCATAAAACGGCCTGTTTCCGCCCAGAAACACCCACTTCCTGTCAATCACATTATGATCACCAGAACGAAGAAAAAACCTCGTAATGCCGTGAGTAAAATACCTAACTGCATAGCAAATTTACTTGGCGCAGTCGCATTGCGCATGCGCATTAGCGACTAATCGCTCCGTTGCGAGAAAAAAATACCGAGCGAACAACTCGGAATGACCCCCATAGTGCACTAAAGTCTGCAAGAGAGATGACATGCAGAATGCATACACATAACAAATCATTCATTGCCAGAGGGAAGAACATCTGTTATTCCTCTAACTAGTGTAGTTTGTGGAACCGAGAACCAGCCACCGTGACAAACACTTATTTTAAAACTCCATGTAAGAGGTATACGTGTAAAGTAATAAATAGGTGATATTTACTAACATCTTCTTATCTAGTATTTGTTAAACATTGATGTTTAAATTAGTGCTCCACAATAAACGAACTATATTAAGGATCAACGCAAACAACATTAAACGTATACAGGTCCTTGCTTGTAGAGTTTACAATCTATAGCTAGAAAATGAAACAACATGACGCACAATATGGGCTATGTGACAGGCAAGCTGGCTAAGTTGATATTTGTCTTATCTTAACAAAAGAGCTTCAGTACATTTACTGACCTTAAAGATGTCATAGTTTGAAAGAGAGGACAAAAAGTTAAAATGACAAAGGATACCATGTCAGTTTTGGGAACACTCTGCATAAAAAAATCAACCAACCTGTTAACCGTGCAGAGCATTTTTGTCACTGGGATGCCAACTGTATAGGTTATAGCTTTACAATGCCCGTGAGACATGTAAAATACAGAAGCACCACACTCCTAATTACTATGTTCTACTATTAAGGCAGTATGGAGGCCTAGAATTTGATGGAACAGTTCTTGAAGTTATTTTCTTAATAGTCAAACAGTAAATTTTTTGCCCTGGAGTTCTGGCTAGCAGAAAGAGATCTGGTTAGGAGAAGGAAAAGGTGGACAGGTTTACTAACATTTATTTATACCCCTTTCAGACAGAGAAAGCAACCCAGTAATTTCCTGGCACGGGAAGGGTTGACCCAGGATTTTTTTTCTATCTGAAAGGGTCAACCCGGGACTGAATTCCCGGGACTTCGACCCAGGTTGCTACCTGGGTTTTCCCCGGATCTTACACGGGTTGCCGACTGTCTGAAAGGGTCTGACCCGGGATTTTAGAAACGGGTCGCGGTTAACAGCGCTTATTGGCTGAGCTGGCGGGGCACTGGCGATTGGCTGAGCAGCATGGTCTCTCTGATTGACTGAGCGGGCATGGCGCTGGCGTCTGAGGTCACAATTGTGCTGCAGGGGAGACAGAGAGAAACAGCATGGAGCACTGGAAGGAGGAAGAGATCATGGAGCTGCTTTCTGTTAGAGGGGAGGAGGAGATCCGTAAGCAGATTCCTGGGACAGTGAAGGACTCCACAGTGTACACCAACATTGCCAAGATACTTACCTCAAGGGGCATTGAGCGGACACAGCAGCAGGTAGTGAAAAGTGGTGCTGCTAGAATGGAGTGGGTTTACTACGATAAGTGCAATTAAGTTTTTGGCAATTCCGCACTGGTTAATCCCATTGCCATTTCATCGTCTGGTTGTGTGTCCTCACGAAGCGCTACCCCGGAGAACATCCAATCCATTCCACCGATGCCACCAATGTTCTGTGATGACATCACTGAGATCAGCGATATCGATCCGATGGCTGCTGTGGGGGACCCAGTCACCAATACTATTGAGGTTGATGCCAGTGGAAGCAGCACAGGGACTCCGGCTGGGACACCAACTTCTGCACAGACTTAGACCCCAAAGTTGCGTAGGAACAGTAAGTTGTTTTTGTTTTACTTTACACACACTTCAAGATTTTAGTTTTTTCTCTGACGTCCTAGTGGATGCTGGGAACTCCGAAAGGACCATGGGGAATAGCGGCTCCGCAGGAGACTGGGCACAACTAAAGAAAGCTTTTAGGTCACCTGGTGTGCACTGGCTCCTCCCACTATGACCCTCCTCCAAGCCTCAGTTAGATTTTGTGCCCGGCCGAGGTTGGATGCACACTAGGGGCTCTCCTGAGCTTCTAAAAAGAAAGTATATAATTAGGTTTTTTATTTTACAGTGAGACCTACTGGCAACAGGCTCACTGCAGCGAGGGACTAAGGGGAGAAGAAGCGAACCTACCTGCTTGCAGCTAGCTTGGGCTTCTTAGGCTACTGGACACCATTAGCTCCAGAGGGATCGACCGCATGGAACTGGCCTTGGTGTTCGGTCCCGGAGCCGCGCCGCCGTCCCCCTTACAGAGCCAGAAGCAAGAAGAGGTCCGGAAAATCGGCGGCAGAAGACATCAGTCTTCACCAAGGTAGCGCACAGCACTGCAGCTGTGCGCCATTGCTCCTCATACACACTTCACACTCCGGTCACTGAGGGTGCAGGGCGCTAGGGGGGGGGGCGCCCTGAGCAGCAATAAAAACACCTTGGCTGGCAAAAATACCACAATATATAGCCCCAGAGGCTATATATGTGATAATTACCCCTGCCAGAATCCATAAAAAAGCGGGAGAATAGTCCGCAAAAAAGAGGCGGAGCTATCTCCTTCAGCACACTGGCGCCATTTCTCCCTCACAGCTCCGCTGGAAGGAAGCTCCCTGGCTCTTCCCTGCAGTCTACACTACAGAAAAGGGTAAAAAAAGAGAGGGGGGGCACTAAATTTAGGCGCAGTATATATAACAGCAGCTATAGGGGACATAATTCAGTTAGTCCCTGCATTATATAGCGCTCTGGTGTATGCTGGCATACTCTCACTCTGTCTCCCCAAAGGGCTTTTGTGGGTCCTGTCCTCTGTTAGAGCATTCCCTGTGTGTGTGCGGTGTGTCGGTACGGCTGTGTCGACATGTTTGATGAGGATAATGATGTGGAGGCGGAGCAGATGCCTATAGAAGGGATGTCACCCCTTGCGGGGCAGACACCTGAGTGGATGGACTTATGGAAGGAATTGCGTGCACGTGTCGACTCCTTACACAAAAAATTTGACGACATGCCAAATGCGGGACAGCCGGCTTCTCAGCTCGTGCCTGTCCAGGCGTCTCAAAGGCCATCGGGGGCTCTAAAACGCCCGCTACCTCAGATGGCAGACGCGGATGTCGACACGGATACTGACACCAGTGTCGACGACGATGAGTCTAGTCTAATGTCCACTAAGGCCATTCGTTGCATTTGAAAGAGGTGTTACAAATTTCTGATATAAACCCAGGTACCACTAAAAAGTGTATTATGTTTGGGGAGAAAAAACTACCCGTAGTTTTTCCCCCATCAGAAGAATTAAATGAAGTGTGTGAAGAAGCGTGGGCTTTCCCTGATAAAAGATTGGTAATCTCTAAGAAGTTACTAATGGCGTTCCCTTTCCCGCCAGAGGATAGGTCACGTTGGGAGACACCCCCTAGGGTGGATAAAGCGCTCACACGTTGGTCTAAAAAGGTGGCACTACCGTCTCCGGATACGGCCACCCTCAAGGAACCTGCTGATAGAAAGCAGGAGGCGATCCTGAAGTCTGTATATACACACTCAGGCATTATACTTAGACCAGCTATTGCGTCAGCATGGATGTGCAGTGCTGCCGCTGCGTGGTCAGATTCCCTGTCAGAAAATATTGACACCCTAGACAGGGACACTATTCTGCTAACCATAGAGCATATAAAAGACTCAGTCTTATACATGAGAGATGCACAGAGGGAGATCTGCCGGCTGGCATCTAAAATAAGTGCATTGTCCATTTCTGCTAGGAGAGGCTTATGGACTCGCCAGTGGACAGGGGATGCAGATTCAAAAAGGCACATGGAAGTTTTGCCTTATAAGGGTGAGGAGTTATTTGGGGATGGTCTCTCGGACCTAGTTTCCACAGCAACTGCTGGGAAGTCAGCATTTTTACCCCATGTTCCCCCACAGCCTAAAAAGGCGCCGTTTTATCAGGTACAGTCCTTTCGGACTCAGAAAAACAGGCGTGGAAAAGGCGGGTCCTTTCTGTCCAGAGGCAGAGGTAGGGGAAAAAGGCTGCAACAAACAGCAGGTTCCCAGGAGCAAAAGTCCTCCCCCGCTTCTTCCAAGTCCGCCGCATGACGGTGGGGCTCCACAGGCGGAGCCAGGTACGGTGGGGGGCCGCCTCAAAAATTTCAGCGATCAGTGGGCTCGCTCACAGGTGGATCCCTGGATCCTGCAAATAGTATCTCAAGGGTACAAACTGGAATTCGAGGCGTCTCCACCCCACCGGTTCCTAAAATCTGCCTTGCCGATTACTCCTTCAGACAGGGAGGCTGTGCTAGCGGCAATTCACAAGCTGTATTCCCAGCAGGTGATAATCAAGGTGCCCCTACTTCAACAAGGACGGGGTTACTATTCCACACTGTTTGTGGTACCGAAACCGGACGGTTCGGTGAGACCCATTTTAAATTTGAAATCCTTGAACACATACATAAAATTCAAGTTCAAGATGGAATCGCTCAGGGCGGTTATTGCAAGCCTGGACGAGGGGGATTACATGGTATCCCTGGACATCAAGGACGCTTACCTGCATGTCCCCATTTACTATCCTCACCAGGAGTACCTCAGATTTGTGGTACAGGATTGCCTTTACCAATTCCAGACGCTGCCGTTTGGACTCTCCACGGCACCGAGGGTGTTTACCAAGGTAATGGCGGAAATGATGATACTCCTTCGAAGAAAGGGAGTTTTAATTATCCCGTACTTGGATGATCTCCTAATAAAGGCGAGGTCCAAGGAGCAGTTGTTGGTGGGAGTAGCACTATCTCAGGAGGTGCTACACCAGCACGGTTGGATTCTGAATATTCCAAAATCACAGCTGGTTCCGACGACACGTCTACTGTTCCTGGGTATGATTCTGGATACAGTCCAGAAAAAAGTGTTTCTCCCGGAGGAGAAAGCCAAGGAGCTGTCATCTCTAGTCAGAGACCTCCTGAAACCAAAACAGGTATCGGTGCATCACTGCACGCGGGTCCTGGGAAAGATGGTGGCTTCTTATGAAGCAATTCCTTTCGGCAGGTTCCATGCCAGAATCTTTCAGTGGGACCTGTTGGACAAATGGTCCGGATCGCATCTTCAGATGCATCGCCTAATAACCCTGTCTCCAAGAACCAGGGTGTCTCTGCTGTGGTGGCTGCAGAGTGCTCATCTTCTAGAGGGCCGCAGATTCGGCATACAGGACTGGGTCCTGGTGACCACGGATGCCAGCCTTCGAGGCTGGGGGGCAGTCACACAGGGAAGAAACTTCCAAGGACTATGGTCGAGTCAGGAGACTTCCCTACACATAAATATTCTGGAACTAAGGGCCATTTACAATGCCCTAAGTCAGGCAAAATCCCTGCTTCTACACCAGCCGGTACTGATCCAGTCAGACAACATCACGGCAGTCGCCCATGTAAATCGACAGGGCGGCACAAGAAGCAGGATGGCAATGGCAGAAGCCACAAGGATTCTCCGATGGGCGGAAAATCACGTACTAGCACTGTCAGCAGTGTTCATTCCGGGAGTGGACAACTGGGAAGCAGACTTTCTCAGCAGGCACGACCTCCACCCGGGAGAGTGGGGACTTCATCCAGAAGTCTTCACGCTGATTGTAAATCGATGGGAACGGCCACAGGTGGACATGATGGCGTCCCGCCTAAACAAAAAACTAGAGAGATATTGCGCCAGGTCAAGGGACCCTCAGGCGATAGCTGTGGACGCTCTAGTGACACCGTGGGTGTACCAGTCAGTTTATGTGTTCCCTCCTCTGCCTCTCATACCAAGGGTACTGAGAATAATAAGAAAACGAGGAGTAAGAACAATACTCGTGGTTCCGGATTGGCCAAGACGAGCGTGGTACCCGGAACTTCAAGAGATGATCTCAGAGGACCCATGGCCTCTGCCGCTCAGACAGGACCTGCTGCAGCAGGGGCCCTGTCTGTTCCAAGACTTACCGCGGCTGCGTTTGACAGCATGGCGGTTGAACGCCGGATCCTGAAGGAAAAGGGCATTCCGGAGGAAGTCATTCCTACGCTGATTAAAGCCAGGAAAGATGTAACTGCAAAGCATTATCACCGCATATGGCGAAAATATGTTGCTTGGTGTGAGGCCAAAAAGGCCCCAACAGAGGAATTTCAACTAGGTCGATTTCTGCATTTCCTACAAGCAGGAGTGACTATGGGCCTGAAATTAGGCTCCATTAAGGTACAGATCTCGGCTCTGTCGATTTTCTTCCAGAAAGAACTAGCTTCACTACCTGAAGTTCAGACGTTTGTGAAAGGAGTGCTGCATATTCAGCCCCCGTTTGTGCCTCCAGTGGCACCTTGGGATCTCAACGTGGTGTTGAGTTTCTTAAAATCACATTGGTTTGAGCCACTTAAAACCGTGGATCTAAAATATCTCACGTGGAAAGTGGTCATGTTATTGGCCTTGGCTTCGGCCAGGCGTGTGTCAGAATTGGCAGCTTTGTCATGTAAAAGTCCTTATCTGATTTTCCATATGGATAGGGCGGAATTGAGGACTCGTCCCCAGTTTCTCCCTAAGGTGGTATAGGTTGAGTATCCCATATCCATATATTCCGAAATACGGAATTTTTTGAGTGAGAGTGAGATAGTGAAACTTTTTTTTCTGATGGCTCAGTGTACACAAACTTTGTTTAATACACAGAGTTATTAAAAATATTGGATTAAATTACCTTCAGGCTATGTGTATAAGGTGTATATGAAACATAAATGAATTGTGTGAATGTACACACACTTTGTTTAATGCACAAAGTTATAAAAAATAATGGCTAAAATGACCTTCAGGCTGTGTGTATAAGGTGTATATGAAACATAAATGCATTCTGTGCTTATATTTAGGTCCCATCGCCATGATATTGTTATGCACACCAGTGCCTGCAGGAAAGTACTGGTGTCAGGACTGTTATGCACTCCAGTGCCTGCAGGAATGTACTGGTGTTTGAACTGTTATGCAAAACAAATGGACTCACAGACAGACTAGGGAATATGACATAACGTACACAGAAGGTGGTAGGGTAACAAAATACACACAACGTGAACAGAGAAGCCCAGAGGCTAAGGAACTGGGTATCTCCCTTGTATTAGAACTGCTCAGATGTGAAAAGCAAGATGTTGTGTTTTAATACATAGAAAACCCGAAATGCTGTTGCTAAGGGCAACAGCAAAACCCTAAAGGGTTACCAACGGGTGTGGCAGTAAACTCCTTGGTCAGAGATGGAATGATAGACACAAGGAGATTCTCCACAATCCTAATTCTCACTTGCAGTGCACAGGTTCGGTTTACTGCCACTAAACTGACCCCTGACACCTAGCACAGTGAGACAGGATTAGACAGGCAAGTCTTAGAATACAGCCGCAAACTTGCTAAGTTCACAGAGTAGTAACCGAACCCCAGCAAGCTAAACGACTGACTCCAGTCTTACTGCTAGGTCTGGATTGGCAGAGTGTAATACCAAATCCCCAGGCCTATTTGCAGTAAGCAACAAACAAATACAAAGCTACACAGTACTGGCTAACTTTCAGAAACTGACTAACCAACAAAGATTCAGCAGCATCTGCTTACCCTGAAAAGAGGCCTTATAAAGCAGGTGCTGTCCACGCCCCACTCAGACCTCACAGACTGTGAGCACAAAAACCAGCACCGGATCCCCTGCCATGCACAGAGCCTATAACCACTGCACAGCAAAAGACCCGAACCGGAGTATCAGCTGCGCTCAGGTTACTCCGCTAGCACTTGTCTCCCGGTTGCCATGACGACGTGGCAGCACAGGGCAGGAGACCCTAACAGATATCTCATTATGGTATGCAATTATTCCAAAATACGGAAAAATCCCATATCCAAAATACCTCTGGTCCCAAGCATTTTGGATAAGGGAGACTCAACCTGTATCAGCTTTTCACTTGAACCAACCTATTGTGGTGCCTGCGGCTACTAGGGACTTGGAGGATTCCAAGTTACTAGACGTAGTCAGGGCCTTGAAAATTTATGTTTCCAGGACGGCTAGAGTCAGGAAAACTGACTCGCTATTTATCCTGTATGCACCCAACAAACTGGGTGCTCCTGCTTCTAAGCAGACTATTGCTCGCTGGATTTGTAGCACAATTCAGCTGGCGCATTCTGCGGCTGGACTGCCGCATCCTAAATCAGTAAAAGCCCATTCCACAAGGAAGGTGGGCTCATCTTGGGCGGCTGCCCGAGGGGTCTCGGCTTTACAACTTTGCCGAGCTGCTACTTGGTCAGGGGCAAACACGTTTGCAAAATTCTACACATTTGATACCCTGGCTGAGGAGGACCTGGAGTTCTCTCATTCGGTGCTGCAGAGTCATCCGCACTCTCCCGCCCGTTTGGGAGCTTTGGTATAATCCCCATGGTCCTTTCGGAGTTCCCAGCATCCACTAGGACGTCAGAGAAAATAAGATTTTACTCACCGGTAAATCTATTTCTCGTAGTCCGTAGTGGATGCTGGGCGCCCATCCCAACTGCGGATTGTCTGCAATACTTGTACATAGTTATTGTTAACTAAAGGGTTATTGTTGAGCCATCTGTTGAGAGGCTCAGTTGTTTTCATACTGTTAAACTGGGTATAGTATCACGAGTTATACAGTGTGATTGGTGTGGCTGGTAAGAGTCTTACCCGGGATTCAAAATCCTTCCTTATTATGTCAGCTCGTCCGGGCACAGTGTCCTAACTGAGGCTTGGAGGAGGGTCATAGTGGGAGGAGCCAGTGCACACCAGGTGACCTAAAAGCTTTCTTTAGTTGTGCCCAGTCTCCTGCGGAGCCGCTATTCCCCATGGTCCTTTCGGAGTTCCCAGCATCCACTACGGACTATGAGAAATAGATTTACCGGTGAGTAAAATCTTATTATTTAAAATTCAGTGTATAGTATGGGCCGTATTCCACAATGATATTTGCACTTGTTATTATTTTTAAATGCTGCATTACACATTCAGTTCCTGACTGTCATGTATTTCACCAATATCGGAAGGCCATATTAGCTGTTGCACCATTTATGAGTAATAACAACCGCTAACAACATCATAGGCCTGTACACACCCGCACGCTAATAGCACAAATGATCATTTAGAAAGTATAAATCGTGCATAGCATGAAGTGTTCGTACAATTGCGCACTTCCATAAGTCACACATGATATCTTTGTCTTGACCGATACTCAGAATGTATATGTTGCAGTGTGAAGCTAGTGCACAGGAGGTAGGAGTCCTCAAGCACATATATGCTGACATCACTACTATTTGATTTTTAAATAGTTTTTTTTACCTCCATTTCTAGTCTTTGACATACCTGACTGGAAGAAAACATCTTCAAAGATGGAGCAAGCTACGAGCATAATGTCGAGAATCCTGGTCAATCAGATGCGAGATGCCAATGCAGAAATGCAGGCACAGGAGGATGCCCAACTCCAACGCTTTTTTTGCAACGAGAAAGAGTTACAAAATTAATTTCTCACTTGTGGGTATGCATGAACGCATTTCTAGGTAAAACAGAGAGGCGCAGATGTCCTTTCTTAACGGTCTGGTGTCTAGATTACACAATCCGCACTCTCCACACCCTTATCCAGTGTATCCTCCTCACTATTCTGAGGGCCATTTTTCCAACTACCAGCATCATAGCAAATCCACCTAATGCGTCTCCTCAAGGCACTGTGCATAATAGTCCAGATGGCACAGGGAATAATCCTCCACATGGCACTGTGCATACTCATCCAGATGGCACAGGGAATAATACACCACATGGCACTGTGCATACTTATCCAGATGGCACAGAGAATAATACACCACATGGCACTGTGCATACTTATCCAGATGGCACAGGGAATAATACATTACATGGCACTGTGCATACTTAACTAGATGGCACAGGGAATAGTCCTCCACATGGCACTGTGTATACTTATCCAGATGGCACAGAGAATAATACACCACATGGCACTGTGCATACTTATCCAGATGGCACAGGGAATAATACACCACATGGCACTGTGCATACTTATCCAGATGGCACAGGGAATAATCCACCACTTGGCACTGTACATACTTATCCAGATGGCACTACTCATAACCTTCCACTGGGCAGCACTTCTTACAGACGGTTGTAAATAATATTCTTTCTTTGTCTTTTTGAAAATGTTCATGTGTATTCAGCACTTTGCCCAGGATACCTGGCCGTTACCTCAGCCACTTCTACAGATGGGGGTGGAAGTTAGGCTGAATGTACACGCATTATGCCCTCTATGTGCCTACAGTGGCAAATAATATTTTTTCTTTGTCTTTTTGAAAATGTTCATGTGTATTCAGCACTTTACAGGCCTGTCAAGTGCCCAGGTCACACCTGCCCGTTACCTACACACATTATGCCTTCTATTTATGTGTCTAATGTCTACACACATTATGGCCTATTTATGTTCAAAAATGTAAGAAGCATTTTAAACTGTAAAGATGTTATATTTAAAATGATACGTGTGAGGTAACATGTACATAACTTTTTCAGAAACAATAAAACCATTTTTTTTTCCCAAAAACATCAAAACCAAAACTTTTTTGCAACATATCTCTTGTGTCCTCTACTGTGTCATAGTAATTAAGTTAGCAGTGAGGGTGTTGCAGATTTCCTCAGCACTGCCACTACTTGTCCCCTCCTCGTAGGCTGCTGCTTCTACCAGAGTATCACACAGTTCAGAGTCCACAACATTCCACTCAAAACAAAAGTTGTGGAGAATACAGCAAGCAGCAACCACATCCGGCACCAGGGTGATGGCAATGTCATTGCGCTTTAGTAGACACCGCTAGCGCCCCTTCAGTCTCCCAAAGGCGTTCTCCACCATTCTGGCTGAGTTGAGAGTGTGGGAGATGCTGTGTGAAGCCCTTGATGAGCCATCGCCTCAAAGGGTGCGCCGCATCTCCAATAAGGTGCACCGGGATCTCCACCCCATCAACAAACTTTGATTTCTGTAATGATAAAAAAAAATATTAATATATAGTATAGGTGGAATACATAATGTTCAGGAAAGTACAGGGAATAATTAGGAATACCAACACTCTAATCCTGACATGGGTGAGGTAAAAATCCTAACCCTCCCACCCCTCCCCTACCGCCTAACCCTCCCTTTCCGCAGCCTAACCCTAACCTGCCCCCTTGGTGCCTAACCCTACCCTCCATCCATCCATACCCACCTTCGGGGTCATGGCTGTGAGAAACTTCACCGCAAACCTTTCCCATAGTCTCCACCAGAAAAAAAGGCGCCTTATTAAACATGTGCTGTTCACTGCTCTCCTTATGGCACAATAATGAAATGCATCAGATGATATTTTAGATGTTATAACCAATATTTGCTTTCTTCAAAAAGTATTAACTCTGTGTTCCAAAGCATGATTCAAATGACAATTGTTAGGGAACTTCACCCTTTGATAGACAGTTGTGATACTTTAAAGTTTATAAAGTTTTTAAGCCTTTAATAGCAAGTGTGCCGCTGATTACGGCATCCGAGATGTTAATCTGCACATTGTAGCGGCTCCGTCAGCCGCTCTCTATAGATTATACTGAAGGAGGTGTTTGAAATGGTTACGGCTTACCGCTTCCAAGACAGTTCGGACCGGTGGCGCTGGGAGTCCCCGTGCGCTGGCTAGTTATACCGCTCACTCGTGGATAGGATGTTTGCTGGCCACGGTCCCCGTTTTGCAAGGAAGAGCACTGCAGGTAGCTCCAGAGTGAAGAGATCGGGCGGTGCAATGCAGTGCCGTAGACAGAGGTGTCCGTGGAAAAAGCAGGAGTCCCGAAGCCTATATCCTCACGCGTTTCTCAACCAATAGGCACTGGTCGTTTCTTCAGAGGGAAAGAATAGAAATTTCCTTCCCAATCTCTGCTCTTATAGAGACCAGGAGCTGATTAGGTTAATAGTGCAATCACCTGAGGATCCACCTGTCTAGCTTAAAACTTGAAGACGTGTATATATAGAAAACAACTAATATCCACATTTAAATACAAAATAATACATACTAATTATACCTACAGCAGAAAACATTAATTATACCTGTTTATTATAATATAAAACAGAATGGCAGAATTATTAAATCATTTAAACACAAATCTTTTTGTTATTATTATTTTTTGTTTCTTGTGTTTTTATATATATATATGTATACATATTTAATTTATTGTTTTAATATTATTTAAATATTATTTTAATGAGGAGACAGCAATACATATCTGCAGATATAAAAATGAAAAAGTAAATAAAATGAAACTAAAAAAAGATATAAACTCATGAATACATAGACACAAATACATGAATACGTAAATGTAAAGAAATAGCAATCTCTAACTTGCATTCCAAGGTCATTAGTGATGTACTTCTAATGAGCAACACTAATATAAAATTAAAAATAGTAAGAATGTGCATTCAATTTTAAATGGTTACTAAATGAATACATACAGAAAGAACCAATGATAATGGCATTAGTCATGATATTAGTACACAAAATTACACATAAATATATGTATATAAGGATAAAAATTAAATTAAATTGAATAAAACGGGGAATAAACTAACAGAGGGAAAGGATGGAGGCCAATATGTCTGGAACAGAGACTAAGAACAAAGAGGGACTAACAAGGGGACTTTGACCCCTAATACTTTAACCAGAGCAAACATATGTTGGTCATATAAACAATCAGTATTAAACAGTAGCTAGAAATGGTAAGTGGTTGGATCCACCACATACAGAAATGAGAGATATATTTAAACTCATCAAGCCTGCAATTGATGGTAACCAACCCACCCACCAACACCCCCCAATGATGTGAGGAGGGTAACAGTACAGGTTCTCGTTAGTGACAGCCGGACCTGGACCCCTTGGGAACAAGGGTGTCCTTCCCTCCGTCACCATAGAGAACCAGAGGAGAGTATCTCGAGAGCCCTTCAGAAACCCATTAAATAGCATTGAGCTCTACAGTGTCATTAAGACCATGTGGACTCAAAGTGTGTAATTGGAATATCCAGAAAGCTTCGCGCATGCAGAGCCTTCTGTATCTATCCCCACCTCTTTTGGTTAACTTAGGCCCTCATTCCGAGTTGTTCGCTCGCAAGCTGCTTTTAGCAGCTTTACACACGCTAAGCCGCCGCCTACTGGGAGTGAATCTTAGCTTCTTAAAATTGCGAACGAAAGATTCACAAAATTGCGACCACACACCTCTTAGCAGTTTCTGAGTAGCTCCAGACTTACTCGGCATCTGCGATCAGTTCAGTGCTTGTTGTTCCTGGTTTGACGTCACAAACACACCCAGCGTTCGCCCAGACACTCCTCCGTTTCTTCAGCCACTCCCGCGGTTTTCCCTGAAACTGTAGCGTTTTTTCGCACACACCCATAAAACGGCCTGTTTCCGCCCAGAAACACCCACTTCCTGTCAATCACATTACGATCACCAGAACGAAGAAAAAACCGTGAGTAAAATTCCTAACTGCATAGTAAATTTACTTGGCGCAGTCGCAGTGCGGACATTGCGCATGCGCACTAAGCGGAAAATCGCTGCGATGCGAAAAAATTTACCGAGCGAACAACTCGGAATGACCCCCTTAATATGTTCTACAGTTCTAATGGTTAGACCACTCAAATTTCCCTTTTGACAGATAGAAACATGATTAGATAAACTGTGGGTTTTAATGTTCTTCAAGACATTTCTATTAAGGGGGGTACTCACGGGAGAGATGTGTGCTGAGCGATCTTAACACAGACCGCTCAGCACACATCTCTCACCCCGCTCAGCACAGTGCGATGTGCTGAGCGAGGGGGAAAGCCGACGGGGGGCCGCTCACTTCACACAACGGTGAAGTGAGCGACCCGCTAGATTGAGCCTGCATGCAGGCTCAATCTAGCACCGGCGATAGCGTTGCGCGGGGCCGCGCATCGCTATCGCTGGAGGGCATACACACGGCAGATCCGTGCTTAAAATCTAAGCAATCTAGCAAGATTGCTTAGATTTTAAGCACGGATCTCTCCGTGTGTACCCCCCTTAATGCTCCATGAACCTTTCATGGAGTGGACGTATCGTCCGACCCACATACTGTAACCACATTTACATTGAATGACATAGATAACAAAATTGGTCCTACAGTTCATGAAACCCTTGATCTCAAACTCTTCTGATCTACTGAAGGACCTAATTCTTGTACACTTATTTTCAGCAAAAAGGCAGGTTGCGCATCTATCCTTTCCACACTTGAAGAAACCATTAGGTTTCGGTGGTAATGTGAACATACTTTCTCTAACGTCCTAGAGGATGCTGGGGACTCCGTAAGGACCATGGGGAATAGACGGGCTCTGCAGGAGATAGGGCACTTTAAGAAAGCTTTGGATTCTGGGTGTGCACTGGCTCCTCCCTCTATGTCCCTCCTCCAGACCTCAGTTTTACACTGTGCCCAGAGGAAGATGGGCGCACTGCAGGGAGGGGTGGTCTTCTGTATGCCGGCGGTCGGGCTCCCGGCGCTCAGTATACCGGCGCCGGGAGCCCGACAGCCGGCATACCGACACTTATTTTCCCTCGTGGGGGTCCACGACCCCCATAGAGGGAGAATAAAATAGTGTGGCGCGCGTAGCGCACCACCGTGCCCGTAGCGTGGCGAGCGCAGCGAGCCCGCAAGCGGCTCATTTGCGCTCGCCACGCTGTCGGTAAGCCGGCGGTCGGGCTCCCGGCGCCGGGATGCTGGTCGCCGGGAGCCCGACCGCCGGCCAGCCGTAGTGAACCCGCAGGGAGCTCTCCTGAGTTCTTTGCATTAGAAAGCATTTTTGTTTGGATTTTTCTATTTTTACAGGGAGCACTGCTGGCAACAGGCTCCCTGCATCGAGGGACTGGGGAGAGAGGAGCAGACCTACTTAAATGATAGGATCTGTTTCCTCGGCTACTGGACACCATTAGCTCCAGAGGGGGTGAACACAGGTTCGTCCTGGGCGTCCACCCCCGGAGCCATGCCGCCGTTCTCCTCACAGAGCCAGAAGAACAGAAGCAAGAAGACGTCTCAGGCGGCAGAAGCTTTCAGCGGCTTTACTGAGGTAACGCACAGCACCGCAGCTGTGCGTCATTGCTCCACACACCTCACACACTCCGGTCACTGTATGGGCGCAGGGGGGGCGCCCTGGGCAGCAATAATAACACCTCAAAACATGGCAAAAAGATATATACATGTACAGCTGGGCACTGTACATGTATATAAAAGAGCCCCCGCCATTTTTACACAAATTTGAGCGGGACCGAAGCCCGCCTCCGAGGGGATGGAGCTTCTCCCTCAGCACTCACCAGCGCCATTTCCTCTCCACAGAACGCTGAGAGGAAGCTCCCCGGACTCTCCCCTGATTACACACGGTGAAGGGGTGTTTAAAAGAGAGGGGGGGGGCACATAATTGGCGGATAAGATATTATACAGCGCTGCTGGGGAAAAACATTTTGTGTTGGTCTCCAGGGTCATTGCGCTGGGGTGTGTGCTGGCATACTCTCTCTCTGTCTCTCCAAAGGGCCTTAAAGGGGATACTGTCTTCAGAAAGGAGTTTCCCTGTGTGTGTGAAGTGTGTCGGTACGTGTGTGTCGACATATTTGACGAGGAAGGCTCGCTTAATGTGGTGGGGGAGTGTTTGAATGTCATGTCGCCGTCGGCAACGCCGACACCGGACTGGGTGGATATGCTGAATGTCTTAAATGCAAATGTGAATCTCCTGTATAAAAGGTTAGACAAGGCTGAGGCTAGGGATCAGTCAGGTAGCCAGACCGTGCCTGTCCCTGTGGCGCCAGGACCTTCAGGGTCTCAAAAGCACCCCATATCCCAGGTCGCTGACACAGATACTGACTCTAGTGTCGACTATGAGGATGCAAAATTACAGCCGAAGGTGGCAAAGGGTATTCGATACATGATTATTGCCATAAAAGAGGTTTTGCAGATCACTGAGGAACCCCCTGTCCCTGACACGAGGGTTCACATGTATAAAGGAAAAAAGCCTGAGGTCACGTTTCCGTCCTCATTTGAGCTAAGCGAATCGTGCAAAAAGGCTTGGGAGTCTCCGGATAGGAGACTACATGTTCCCAAAAGGATTCTTATGGCATATCCTTTTCCACAGAAGGATAGGATACGATGGGAATCTTCGCCTAAAGTAGACAAGGCACTGACACGCTTATCCAAGAAGGTGGCACTGCCTTCTCCGGATACTGCTTCCCTCAAGGATCCTGCTGATCGCAAGCAGGAAATTACCATGAAGCACATTTACACACATTCAGGAACCATCGTTAGACCGGCCATGGCGTCGGCCTGGGTTTGCAGTGCTGTCGTGGCATGGGCAGACTCCTTATCTATGGAGATTGACACCTTAGATAGGGATACCATTCTAATGACCATTGAGCATATCAGAGTTGCTGCCTTGTATATGAGGGATGCTCAGGGAGACATTTGTTTACTAAGCTCCAGAATAAACGCTATGTCTATTTCTGCTAGGCGACTCCTGTGGACCCGACAGTGGACGGGAGACGCCGACTCAAAGCGGCATATGGAGTCATTGCCTTACAAGGGGGAGGAGTTGTTTGGAGAAGGCCTCTCGGACCTTGTCTCTACTGCTATGGCCGGTAAATCGAATTTTTTACCTTATGTTCCCCCGCAGCATGCTAAGAAGGTACAGCATTATCAAATGCAGTCCTTTCGTTCCAATAAAAGCAAGAAGGTACGAGGATCGTCCTTTGTTGCCAGAGGTAAAGGCAAGGGAAAAAAGCTGCACTCGGCTAGTTCCCAAGAGCAGAAGTCCTCCCCTATTTCCGCAAAGTCCACCGCATGACGCTGGGGCTTTCCGGTGGGGGGGGGGGGGGGGGGGGTCAGATCAAGTGGGGGCACGACTTCGTCTTTTCAGCCACGTCTGGGTTCTCTCACAGGTGGATCCCTGGGCAATAGAGATTGTTTCCCAGGGATACAGACTGGAATTCGAAGACATGCCTCCTCGCCAGTTTTTCAAATCGGCTCTGCCGGCTTCCCCGTCGGAGAGGGAGCTGGTGTTAGCTGCAATTCACACATTGTACATCCAACAGGTGATAGTCGAAGTTCCTCATCTCCAGCAAGGAGAGGGTTATTATTCATCCCTGTTTGTGGTACCGAAACCGGACGGTTCGGTCAGACCCATTTTAAAACTGAAATCCCTGAACCTGTACTTGAAGAGGTTCAAGTTCAAAATGGAATCGCTTAGAGCGGTCATCGCCAGCCTGGAGGGAGGGGATTGAATGGTGTCCCTGGACATAATGGATGCGTACCTTCATGTTCCGATTTTCCCTCCTAACCAGGCGCAGAGCCGGCCATAGGCATAGGCAAACTAGGCAATTGCCTAGGGCATTTGATATGCCTAGGGGCATCAGCAGCTTCTGCTGATTAAAATTATATGCGGCATGCCTATATTCCGTGTGTAGCATTTCATATGCAGATACAGCCACAGTCGCACACAGTATATTGGCATGCTGCATATCATTTTACTCAGCAGAAGCTGCTTGTGCATCCTAGCCACATAGCAATGCAAATGAGATGCATTTCCATTAAAAAAAGGTGCCCGACATTAGCATTGATGCAAGATTTATGAGGACACATCTGTATCCAAGCAGAGGCAGAGGTCACAGTGTTAGTGGCAGTGTGAGTGCTGTGTGCACGTGAGTGGGTTGGTTGTGCAGTAGTGTTCAGAATATGTGTAAGGATCATTATGTGTGTCATGTAAAAATGCATTAATAATGTGCAACATATGTGTAAGGGGCACTATGTGTGTCATTATGTGTATAAGGGCATTAATAATGTGCGGCATATGTGTAACAGGGTACTACTGTATGTGTGCTATTATGTGTATAGGGGCACTAATGTGCAGCAAATGTGTAGGGGGCACTGTGTGTGTCATTATGTGTATAAGGGCATTAATAATGTGTGGCATATGTGTAAGGGACATTAATTGTAAAAGGGCATTAATAAAGGTTGTCATAATGTGTAAGGTGCATTATGTTTATAAGGACATTAATGTGTCTCATATGTGTAAGGGGCATTACTGTGTGGAATTGTGTATAAATGCATTACTAATGTGCAGCATTATGTGTATAAGGTGCTCTACTATGTGGCGTTGCATATAGAAAGGGCACTACTGTGTCGTCTAATGTGAATAAGCTGTGATGTAATGTGAATAAGGAGCAATTCAGTGTGATGTAATGTGAATAAGGGGCTCTACTGTGAGGAGTAACGTTTATAAGGTAAAGTGATACTACTGTGGGATGTAATATGAATTATGGACACTATCGCAAGATAAAATGTGAATAAAGTTGCAGTACTGTGGGCATAATTGGAATTGGGGTTACTATTGTGTGTCCATGCCTCTTGCCAGCAAGAAGATGCCCCTTTTTGGGCTGTGCGTCAAATGTGCGAACTGTTCCTATTTAAAATATAGGGGGTACAAGGACTGCTATGGGTGAGGGGTGATGGTGCTGGGAAAGAGGTGCAAGGTCAGAGGCAGAACCAGTGGTGGTGCTAGGGGGCACCAGCCAAAATCTTGCCTAGGGCATCATATTGGTTAGGGCCGGCTCTGACCAGGCGTTCCTGAGATTTGCAGTACAGGACTGTCACTACCAATTTCAGACGTTGCCGTTTGGTCTTTCCACGGCCCCGAGAATTTTCACCAAGGTAATGGCGGAAATGATGGTGCTCCTGCGCAGGCAGGGCGTCACAATTATCCCGTACTTGGACGATCTCCTCATAAAGGCGAGATCTCGGGAGAAGTTGCTGGACAGCGTGTCTCTGTCCGTGAAGACGTTGCAGAGGCACAGCTGGATTCTCAATTTACCGAAATCCCAGCTAGTCCCTGCAACGCATCTGACCTTTTTGGGCCTGATTCTAGACACAGACCAATAAAGAGTTTTTCTTCCAGTGGAGAAGGCTCAGGAGCTCGTAGCTCTGGTCAGGAACCTATTGAAGCCAAAAAAGGTTTCAGTGCATCATTTCACGAGGGTTCTGGGGAAGATGGTGGCTTCATACGAGGCCATCCCCTTCGGCAGGTTCCATGCAAGGACCTTTCAATGGGACCTATTGGACAAATGGTCCGGGTCCATCTACACATGCAAAAACGGATCACCCTGTCTCCCAGGGCCAGGGCTTCTCTCCTGTGGTGGCTGCGCAGTGCTCACCTCCTGGAGGGTCGCAGGTTCGGCATTCAGGACTGGGTCCTGGTGACCACGGACGCGAGCCTCCGAGGTTGGGGAGCTGTCGCACTAGGAAGAAATTTCCAGGGTCTCTGGTCAAGCCTAGAGACTGGTCTCCACATCAATGTCCTGGAGTTGAGGGCCATGTACAACGCCCTACGCCAAGCGGAGGAATGGCTTCGGAACAAACCGGTTCTGATTCAGTCAGACAATGTCACGGCAGTGGCTCATGTAAACCGCCAAGGCGGCACAAGCAGAGTGGCCATGGCAGAGGCGACCAGGATTCTACGCTGGGCGGAAGGCCATGTAAGCGCACTATCAGCAGTGTTCATCCCGGGGGTGGACAACTGGGAGGCGGACTTTCTCAGCAGGCACGACCTGCATCCGGGAGAGTGGGGACTTCATCAAGAAGTCTTCACACAGATCACGGATCGGTGGGGACTGCCTCAGATAGTGGTGTCCCGCCTCAAAAAAAAGCTGAAGAGGTATTGCGCCAGGTCAAGAGCCCCTTAGGCGGTTGCAGTAGACGCTCTGGTGACACCTTGGGTGTTCATATCGGTCTATGTGCTTCCTCCTCTACCTCTCATACCCAAGGTGTTGAGGATAATAAGAATAAGAAGGGTCAGAACAATCCTCATTGTTCCAGATTGGCCAAGGAGGACTTGGTATCCGGATCTGCAAGAGTTGCTCACAGAAGATCCGTGGCCTCTTCCTCTAAGGCAGGACCTGCTGTAGCAGGGGCCCTGTCTGTTCCAAGACTTACCGCGGCTGCGTTTGACGGCATGGCGGTTGAATGCCGGATCCTAGCGGAAAAAGGGATTCCGGAGGAGGTCATTCCTACCCTGATCAAGGCTAGGAAGGACGTGATGTCAAAATATTATCACCGTATATGGCGAAAATGTTTCTTGGTGTGAGGCCAGAACTGCGGAGGAGTTCCAGTTGGGCCGTCTGCTTCACTTCCTTCAAACGGGAGTGAATTTGGGCCTAAAATTAGGGTCCATAAAGGTTCAAATTTCGGCCTTATCCATTTTCTTTCAAAGAGAATTGGCTTCTCTTCCTGAAGTACAGACTTTTGTGAAGAGCGTGCTGCATATTCAGCCTCCCTTTGTACCTCCGGTGGCGCCTTGGGTTTCGGAATTGGCGGCTTTATCATATAAAAGCCCATACCTGATTTTTCACGTGGATAGGGCAGAGTTGAGGACTCGTCCTCAATTTCTGCCCAAGGTGGTCTCATCTTTTCATATGAACCAACCTATTGTCGTGCCTGTGGCTACACGGGACTTGGAGGATTCCGAGTCCCTGGATGTGGTCAAGGCTTTGAAGATTTATGTGACCAGAACGGCTAGGATCAGGAAGACCGAAGCTCTGTTTGTTCTGTATGCGGCCAACAAGGTTGGCGCTCCTGCTTCAAAGCAGACTATTGCTCGCTGGATCTGTAACATGATTCAGCAGGCGCATTCTTCGGCAGGATTGCCATTGCCTAAATCGGTTAAGGCCCATTCCACTAGGAAGGTGGGCTCTTCTTGGGCGGCTGCCCGAGGGGTCTCGGCACTACAACTGTGCCGAGCTGCTACTTGGTCGGGGTCAAACACCTTTGCAAAGTTCTATAAGTTTGATACCCTGGCTGAGGAGGACCTCCTGTTTGCTCAATCGGTGCTGCAGAGTCATCCGCACTCTCCCGCCCGTTTGGGAGCTTTGGTATAATCCCCATGGTCCTTACGGAGTCCCCAGCATCCTCTAGGACGTTAGAGAAAATAAGATTTTACTTACCGGTAAATCTATTTCTCGTAGTCCGTAGAGGATGCTGGGCGCCCGTCCCAAGTGCGGACTTCTTCTGCAAGTCTTGTATATAGTTATTGCTTACATAAGGGTTATGTTATAGTTGATCAGGTTTGAACCGAGGCTATGTTATTGTTCATACTGTTAACTGGGTAGTTTATCACAAGTTATACGGTGTGATTGGTGTGGCTGGTATGAATCTTGCCCTTAGATTTACAAAAATCCTTTCCTCGTACTGTTCATCTTCTCTGGGCACAGTTTCTCTAACTGAGGTCTGGAGGAGGGACATAGAGGGAGGAGCCAGTGCACACCCAGAATCCAAAGCTTTCTTAAAGTGCCCTATCTCCTGCGAAGCCCGTCTATTCCCCATGGTCCTTACGGAGTCCCCAGCATCCTCTACGGACTACGAGAAATAGATTTACCGGTACGTAAAATCTTATTTTCTCCAACATCTTTTGTTTTTCTAATGAATAAACTAGGGGCTACTTTCTGTTTGAGAGTGTTAGCCTTTCTATAAACAACCAAATTCCTACCAGTCAGTGATGTTTCTAGAAGTTTATCCGATTTTAGAATGGCCATATTCCTACTAATTATCCTCTTAATGTCTCTTGCAGCTATATTATATTGAGTAACAAAGGATATTGACTTGTCGTCAATCTTATTGTAAGATTCAGATCTAGCCACATTCTTTTCAGACTGAATCAATGAAGTCCTAGATTTAAGTCGGGTTTCTCTGAGGGCTTTATCTAAAATATGTGCAGGATATCCTTGTCTAATGAATGCAGCATACATGATTTCTGCTTGGTTCCCAAAAATCTCTTCAGTGGAACAGTTCCGACGCAACCGTTGAAACTGTCCCTTGGGTATGTTTAATTTCCATGGTTTATAATGACTACTTCCAAAATGTAAATAATTGTTACAATACACATCTTTGATGAATGTGGAAGTGATAATCTTCTTATCCTGAATAGTGACTGTGATATCCAGAAAATTAATCAACTATTTACTAGAATTACTAGTAAATTTCAAGCCTAATGTGTTAGAATTAAGAAGGTGAGTAAGATGTGAAACCGGTAAAAATTCCTCATCCCAAATAAAAAATAAATCATCAATGTATCTTTCATAGAGGACCAGACCATATTCCATGGTGAAACACAACAGGGGTGTCAAAAATGCCGGCCTCCAGCTGTTGTGGAAATACACATGCTAACATGCACTGCCACAGTTGCAGCACCCCCAAATAGAAAATTTGTGGCAGGGGCATGCTGGGAGGTTTAGTTCCACAACAGCTATAGGTTAACACCCCTGCTACACAGCGTAAGAGGCCGGCCCTATGCCATGATTGCAATCTATTGTATTATTATTTTGCTGTGAAAAATATAACCCATCAAAAGGGATATATTTACCTCTCTAGGGAACTACCAGCCATGTTGGTTCTCCTCTGCAATCTGGAACAATTCAGAGTTGCCAAATACCCAGGAGTCGCGAGCACTACACGGCCAGCCGATGAAGACATCTGTGAAACTGAACAGTATATGTATTAGCTGTGTTTAACAATACACATCATGGGCCCAGAATATCACTCACATTAAAACACACCATACTACTTACCAATACTTATGGTCCACTACAGCCTGCAGGATGATGGAGTGCCAGCCTTTTTGGTTGTAGTAGTCGGCTGTATTGTCTCTGGGGGCAATAATGGGTATGTGGGTCCCATCTATGGCTCAAGCACACTGGGGATATTCACGTTGCTATTCACGTTGCATGAAACCTTTTATGGTATCATCCAGCTGGTCACCTTGCGGTAAGGAGATGTAACGGTGGTAAAGGGTTCCCAGCAATGCCTGGGTCACTTCCCGCACTAGCACACACACGTTGATATGCCAACACTGAACAAGCAGGAGATGGTGCGATATTCCCCCGGGGTTCCATACCACCACAACACAATCGCCAGTCTCCTGCATGGCTCGATGGTCTTGCGGTAGTTGGTGCTTCCCCTGGTGAGTGCTGGAGTGAGAAGTTCCAGCAGGTAGTAAAATGTACCACGCGACATCCGAAAGTGTGCCATCCACTGCTCTTGCTGATAAGCTTCCACGGTCGCCCAGAAAGCTTGTCCATGCCTGCGGTCCCTGGTCCACAACGATCGATTAGTCGCGCTGGTAAATCTCAGGGTAGGCTCTACTGCGCAAATACCGGCGCCGAGCATTAGCCATGTCCACCAGAAATTGCTCCCTTCTCCTCTTGGCATAAGACTGCCAGGTAGCACAGTGCAAGCAGCTGCATCAGGCTTTCATTTGCTGTGTGAAACAGCAAAAAACAGCAAGAACTCAGGAACTCGGGGCTACTCAGCAGTAACTCGGCGGCCATGGTTAATGCAATGCAGTGAGCAGTCACCACCCACTTTTCATGACCTCATCTCTGTGTGCCATAAAAACAGTCCATTTCTTATGACACACAAGTCTATTGCATGGCTGACACGGCTTTTGTCTGAAAGGGAAATAATCCGGGTTAAATGTGCTGTGTGAAAGGGGGTTAGGAACTGTAACCCGGGTTTCTGAGATTTTTCTGTTTGAAAGTGGTATTAGTAAGTGGAAATTAAGCTATGTACATATATGTAGTAATACACTTAAGGAATGAGCTGGCATGAAACAACTGAATAAAACGTGGGCCCTCATTCCGAGTTGTTCGCTTGCTAGCCGCTTTTCGCAGCAGTGCACACGCTAAGCCGCCGCCCTCTGGGAGTGAATCTTGGCTTAGCAGAATTGCGAACGAAGTATTCGCAATATTGCGAAAAGATTTTTCTTTGCAGTTTCTGAGTAGCTCCAGACTTACTCTTCCAGTGCGATCAGTTTAGTGCTTGTCGTTCCTGGTTTGACGTCACAAACACACCCAGCGTTCGCCCAGACACTCCCCCGTTTCTCCAGCCACTCCCGCGTTTTTCCCAGAAACGGCAGCGTTTTTTCACACACTCCCATAAAACGGCCAGTTTCCGCCCAGAAACACCCACTTCCTGTCAATCACACTCCGATCACCAGAACGAAGAAAAAACCTCGTAATGCCGTGAGTAAAATACCAAATTTACTTGGCGCAGCCGCAGTGCGAACATTGCGCATGCGCAGTTAGTGTAAAATCGCACCGATGCGAAGGAAAAGAGCGAGCGAACAACTCGGAATGAGGGCCGTGATCTCTTCTGAGATTTAATGTAAAAGAGCTTTAAATCAGTAGGGCTTAATTTTTCTTTTTGTTCGGAACAGACAAAAGATACACAGGCCAAAACACTATACGTAAATTGTTCTGCTATGCCCTGAGAAGGGGGAGTGTGGTTGAGTCACAGTGGGGTAAAAAACACTTTATTGCCGCTGTAGTGCTTGCAACTGTGAAAATTCCTCCCACCTTACTGTAAATCAAAGCGAAGGTGTGGATCACTGGCTGATAGCTCTGTACCGTCAGATTTGGGACAGCAGGGAGGTATGTGAGAGTGACTGAGAAATAAAAGTTGACATAAATAATAAACCCATCTTTATATTTGCTCCATACAACCTTCGGCCGTCTGCGAATTATGCAAATTCCGCTACAAAGCCCTTCCCTGGTGTACATCCGGGCGTTTCATTGTACAAAGACTGAAACGCCAGCTTTGAGCATCTTTAGGCGTCCCCATTGATCACACCTTTGAAACTTGCAGCAAACATATGGCAGGTGCAGATTTTCCATCTCATTAAGGCCTCTATAGTGAGCGTCTAAGCATCTGTGTACGCAACCACTACTGTGACTCTCCCACAAGATGTACCATCTCCGTACATCTGTTCCCAGCCACCTCCCAGTCACTGCCCAGGATCACCGAGCACTTTTCAAGTCATCTCTGACACCATGCACCTCAATCGCAGCAGCGCAGTTTTGTGTTCACGCTGTGTGACGCATGGACCCTAGGAGTCTTTAGGCAAAAAAACCCACAACTCTGAGAATATTGCATGCAACTCTGAATCAGGCTCTGTCTGTGTGCAAGGCCTATCCATGCTAGATTACTGGAACAATATACATTTATGCGACAGTGTAGTGTAATGTAATGCCGTTCGATTTCGCCGGCTGTGCGGGATGCCGGCCGAACACAGACTTTTTTTTAAAGGGGCAATCACTTACAAGGCAAAACCATGACTTTTAAGTGATTGCCCCTTTAAAAAAAAGTCTGACTTGTTCCGGTATCCCACACGGACGTTGAACTCGGGGGCAGCGTTATAGCCAGCCCCTGTGTTCAGTCTTCATGTGCAAATCTGCATTTTATGTTCCTTTTTCTATGCGTTTTACTTCTAGTTAAAGGATAATTCCAACCAAAGGTATAAATTAAGTTAAAATCTAAAATCTTCCCCACCTGAAACTAAAACCGCCATTGATACCCACGTGGGGTTCTAACCAATAAGAGTATCTTATTTCATGCTCTGACCATCAGAAGCCACTCTGTTTAATAGGGATGACAGGGTCTATCACAATCTGTGCTATGCTTCTGGTACCAACATGTTTCTTTAAATTAAGGAGTTGGTGTTTCAAGAGATTGGCCAATCTTTGTGGGTCCTGGGCGTTTAACATATTTGGCTGGGACTATGGATGTAGAAGAAGGTCCCGGCATCAGGCCCTCTGGTGCACAAATGCACATGGAGTGGACACCTGTGCCAAACTCCCTCTGCTATAATAGGGAAGCTCATCAGGTGCTAAGTGCTAGGAGATTAAGGGGTCTATTCATGTAAGAATGCGATGGTTTGGTTTTACTTATCACCAAACATTGCATATTTACGGGCGTCATTTTTTCATATACTTACCGCAATTCATGATTCTTTGCCGGATTCCTGATGCGATGCGGTATCTAGACCCATCACGATCTTGTCTTCACGCCTCCTTGATTGGTTGTGCTGTTGATTCTGCGACTGCGCCGGTCCCTCTTCTGCGCATGCGCCGGTGGCTTCTGTCTGAGGCGAGACCGGTCATCTTAGCGGCGGGGGGTAGGGGCAGCGGGCATTGAGGAGGTGACCTGGCATATGCATATGTCGGGTCACCTCAGAGGCGGAGTGACTGGGGGTCAAACAGTAGGTGGGCGCAATGCTCGGGGGAACTGTGACAGCGGCCCAGGCAGTCCTGAGGAGGAGACCCAGCATATGCATATGCCCTGGGCTCCTCTGATTGGCTCCTGTCACGGAAGGGGGCGGGGAGAAGGCAGGAGACAGACGTCTTCACTGCTCTTCTCCTGTACAAGCCTCACTGGGCTTTCTATTCCTACATGAATTGCAGTCACCATACAAAAGTATGGTGATGCGATTCAGCCACAGAGCGGGGGTGCCGCTGGGGAAGTCAGGGACTTCTCCACGGTAACCCGCTCTGTGAATTGCGGTAAGTAGAGAAAAGCCCTGTGTACCGCAAAACAGGGATTTTCTCTGCTTCATGAATAGACCCCTAAGGGTCTATTTGCTAAGCCTTGGATGGAGATATAGGGGAACATTTACTAAGCAGTGATAAGAGCAGAGAAGTGAGCCAGTGGAGAAATTTCCCCATCAACCAATCAGCAGCTCTGAATCATTTTACAGTATGCAAATTATAGCTGTTACTTCAGTGCTGATTGGTTGCCATGGGCACTTCTCCACTGGCTCACTTCTCCACTCTTATCACTGCTTAGTAAATGTACCCCAAAGTCGCTGGAGATAAAGTACCAGCCAATCTGCTCCTGTCATTTTTCAAACACAGCCTGTGACATGACAGTTAGGAGCCGATTGGCTGGTACTTTATCTTCAGCGACTTTATCTCTATCCAAGGCTTAGTAAATAGACCCCTAAGTTCCACTCCTGGAAACTATTGTAGTCCTGCTCATGATTCCTGTGCTTGACTTCTGTTTCCAATAGCAACTACCCAGCTATCTCTCCTGGTTTGGATTATAGTGTAACAACATGGCTTGCTCCTTGGCCCTAATGTATAAATGGGTGTAGTATGGTATGCCGACGGTCGGGCTCCCGGCGACCAGCATACCGGCGCCGGGAGCCCGGCCGCCGGCATACCGACAGTGTGGCAAGCGCAAATGAGCCCCTTGCGGGCTCGCTGCGGGCACGGTGGCGCGCTACGCGCGTCACGCTGTTTTATTCTCTCTCCAGGGGGGTCGTGGACCCCCAGGAGGGAAAATAAGTGTCGGTATGCCGGCTGTCGAGATTCCGGCGCCGGTATACTGTGCGCCGGGATCCCGACAGCCGGCATACTGAAGATCACCCATATGAATTACCTGTGAACTGACCTGGCTCCGTTTATCTGTACGTGGCTCTGCAGCTGACCCCTGGCATGTTCTGAGTAACAGTGTACCCAATTTTGCATTGTTTACTGGACTATGCCTTTGCTTAATCACTATTGATTCCTACCTGTTCAATTGTGCACCAGACCCCAACTGGTGAGCAACACATCATCTGTATAGTTGGTCATTGTTTGCTGCACTTACGTGTCTCAACCACTGGGGTTTGATATTGCAATACAGCCTATCACTACACCTGACTCTGGCAGGATCTAAGTCTGTCGCTTGCGGCGGGGTCCCTCATAAAGCAAGTCTAGTGTCATCCTCTTTGGTATAAATCGGGAATGCTTACGTGGAACGTAGGAGGACCCTACCCTTGGAACTAGGTGTAGGGAGTGTTTATTTTAATAGAATAATTTTTCATGGATTTTTTTTGTTGTTGTTCAGGTGAACTGCAGGCCATGGAATTGCTGGTACTTGTGGTTCTCCAACTGCCAATGAGTAATTTTATTCCTGACAGCGCCGGCTAAGTCATTTACTCTAATTTCTTTGTTTGCACTATATCACATTGGTGAGGGGTGAAGGACACCTCATAAGAGTTTATGTAAGCTGGCGGCAGTATATTGCGCATAGAGCTTTTTGTTTACTCACCACTTTTCAGTAATTTTATCCCGTCACTGGGGTAAATTTACTAAGGTGGGAGATTTTTAGAACTGGTGATGTTGTCCATAGCAACCAATCAGATTATATCTATTATCTGCTAGAAGCAGCTAGATAAATGTTAAGTAGAATCTGATTGGTTGCCATGGGCAACATCACCAGTTCTAAAAATCTCCCACCTTAGTAAATTAACCCCACTGACTCTAGATTGTTATTGACTTTTTTTAGTTCAAATTTCTAATATCAGTTTAAAAAGTTATATTTTAAATAAGTATTTAGAACTGTACATTAAAATTTAATCTACGTGCTATTGAAAATGTTGCTTTTCTCCGCAAACATACCGGAAACACATGTGACTTATCAATAAGGGCAATGCCTGTATAATATTAATGTACCAAATACATGCTCTATAGTTTGACTTTGCTCTCGGTTTTATAGGGCTTCCACCTTATCTGTGACATCTGTGCATACTTTATGTAAATGATTGACCGGCTTTTTTATGTCATTCAACTTTAACTAATGTTTCTCTTGCCAGTAATCCCCTGAAATTACTACTGTAAGAATCCAATGCTTTAAATCACCGCTGTTCTTTATTGCAAACAGGTTGCCTGAATATTTATTTTACATTCACTTTGGCGAGTAGCTCTACATGAATGTTTTACAATACTTCCAGTAACCCGATGGGAAATTAATACACTTAGACAAAAGGCATCCATCGCAGTGTTGATTTCATATCTTTTAGGATCTGCTTGTCTTTTCACTCCTACCTGCTGTAGCTCTGTTTTATATTAACTGCACCGTTACCAAAGTGTTTGGCAAAACATAATTTGTTACTGTCTATGCTCATCCCAGTGACATGGCGAAAACCTGAGGCTCCGCTGAGTCAGAATTACACCAGATGTGGAGGAGGGCAGGCGAATGTGTTTAGAAAACATGCACCCGTTGCTAAGCAGATCAATAAATGTTAAATCAAGTAAGTCGTATCTGTTATTCACTGTCACTGCCGGAATGCCTATATATAGAGATCCCAGAGACCTAACCTGACTGTGCACTACATGTGCCAGACAGCAATGTTAATGGCATTCTTATACACATAAGTTGCATGGATGTAGGGAGGGACTAACTTAAATTCCAGCGTTCCACCACTTTTAATAAGAGCTGGAGCTCCTTGCGATACAAGCATATATCATATCTATTTTATATAAATATGTGTGTTATATGTATATTATTAGCTATGTTATACTGTGACACCAACTGTTGAATTTTGTAACTTTATTAGAAAAAAAAAAAAAAAACCAGTTTGCACTGTATTATGTCACTTGTCAACATATATTCTGTCTTTACTGACATGCCGGGACAGGCTCATTTGTGAGATACAAATACACAGATCAATGGGGTCAATTTTGTGCCCAAATTAAGAACATACCCGATGATCCTATTTAGTTCAAAATAAGTGTAAATGTTACACAGTGATTGTCCAAACCATAGCTGATCGTGAAGATCAGTGAAAAGTTTAATGAAAATCACCAACCAGGGCAAATTTTTCAGATGATTTCAAAGCTCTCGAAAGTACTCGGCAATGGGCCTGATGTGCCGTGACGGAACAACACATCGCTGCCAGCAAAACGACTGATTTTCCCTGCATGCCATAGAGGGGCACAGAGAAAGTAGCGATGAAAAGGGTGCTGTATATGCCAGATATGTACACAGTGGAACAATGCACTGGTGTTCGGCGGCATGTACTGAATTACGGTAGTGACTAAATATCCTATGGTGTACAGTCAGGTCCATCATAAAGTGAGGACATGACTTGATATGCAACAGTCTGTGATAAACCAGTGATATGTGCGAGGTGATAAAGCCACCAGCCAATCAGTTCCAATATGTAAATTAACAGTTAGGATCTGATTGGCTGGTGCCTTTATCACATTGCACATCACTGGTTTATCACTTCCTTATGCCTTCTCCAGGTTAATACATCTGCCCCAGTATTATGTAACTATTTCATTCTTTATTAAACTCGTTCTTAAAGTTCAGCGAGTGCGTGGAAGAGCCCTGCTGTTTGTCCCTCGGGAGGTTTGGGTGTTATATGTCGACATTCATCATGTCAATATGAGAAAGTTGACATGGTCATAATGTCGTTGTTGACCATGTAGATGTGAAATGTTGACTGAAGAATGTTAGAATGTTGACATATAGTCCCTGGTGGCCCAGAGGTGACTCAACTTCTCCAGCTGCATCTTCCGTCTCCAGCTACATCTTCCGTCTCCAGCTGCATCTTCTGTCTCCAGCTACATCTTCCGTCTCCAGCTTCATCTTCACCTTCTCCTGGCGGCTCCAGCAGCATCTTCACCTTCTCCTGCTCCAGCTGCATCTTCCGTCTCCAGCAGCATCTTCACCTTCTCCTGCTCCAGCTGTATCTTCCGTCTCCAGCAGCATCTTCACCTTCTCCTGCTCCAGCTACATCTTCCGTCCCTAGCTGCATCTTCTGCCTCCAGCTGCATCTTCTGTCTCCAGCTGCATCTTCCGTCTCCAGCTGCATCTTCACCTTCTCCTGCTCCAGCTGCATCTTCCGTCTCCAGCTGCATCTTCACCTTCTCCTGCTCCAGCTGCATCTTCCGTCTCCAGCTGCATCTTCACCTTCTCCTGGCGGCTGCAGCAGCATCTTCACTTTTAACCATAATGAAACCTGTACAAACCATAGTGATCTCTGCTGTTCTTTCAGTCTGGGATGATTCAGGAGATGAACTGGACAGACCAGTCTCAGGAGCGTACTGTCAAAGTCAGAAAAATATCACGCTGCACGTTGCCATATATTCACCTCATGCGCGTGCCTGCTGCACGTGCACATTCTCTCCCGTGTGTGCGGATACTCGCAGCCGCGTGATGGCGCCTCGGCCATGCGCTCGAGCGCGTGGTATGTGCATTTACGGTAGAGTTTGTGTGCGTCTAGCGGGCGACTCAATCGTTAAATAATAACACCAAATAGTATGTTTTATAGATAATGTTCCCCTTAATAATGACTGTAAGTTTGTTTAATGTAAATGGTCGCTGGACAGAGGAATTCCTTTTTGTATGGTACGAAGGGTCAGACAGGGTTTGAACAGCTGTGTCTGGTACCTAACTAAAGAACATTTTAATAGCTACAATCCGGTGCTGGTTAGGTAACGATTAATCGCTCCTGCGTATAGTTATGGCCATTAGTAGATTCTGGACATTTCATATATTTGCGATTCATTATCCATGCGGCGGGAATCCGGAGATTCCCTCCCACCTGAGCTGTTTGAAATAGTCACAGCCCACCTGTTCAAACTAACCTATGACCTTTTGATATGATGCGAGGAGACATTCCTGTGTCCAATGAACAATGAGATTGTAGGTCCCTTTGTAGTATACTGTACTCAGGGTATATAAGATCAGCCAGCCTGGGCAGCTTACTCACTCTCCACAAACGGTTTTCATATTGACTAACTCGGAGCTGGTACCAGGCTGCGCTGCGATCATTCCCAGTGTGTGTAAGTAATTCTCTGTGATCATCTCGCTCTTTGTCTGTATTGTCCACATTCTCTCTCTCTCTGTTTAGTATAAGATTGTAACGTTGTTGTATATTTCTGTCTAGATATTCTGTTAGAATTATATGTTAGCTTGTAGTGTATGACTTGTAAACTGTTTTACCCCTTTTCGATATAACTAAAAGTTTGTTAGTAAAGGTGTTGGATCCTTAGCACGGTATCGTGTGTTCATTACATTGCAGAGGGTAATAGGAGCGTCTCAATCGCTCAAACAGCTTTAGTGTTTACAAGGTTAAGCAGCGTTATATCGCTACAGTGTTTCAGTACAAGGTTTACAGCATAAGAGTATCCTTTCTGTGTATTACATTCAAGGTTTACTGATTGTCATCTTGTGAGCGTCTGCGCCGCTCGTGATCTCCTCGTGGTCTCGAGCGTCCGCTACGCTGGTAGCGTAGCATTACGGTAGTCACTCGCCTATAGCGTGCTCGACACCACGCATTAAGCTGTGAGCGAGCGTGCCGCATGTGCGTCTCGATCACGGTCGAGCGTATGCTACGCTAAGTACGTACCCTTACGGTACCCCATATGCCAATTGCGTATTAAGTCTCTTACCCATATAGTGAAGGTTATAAGGTAATCTAAATCAGCATTATCAATTGGCGGCTCGTCCGTCCTCCACATATCCGCACTAGCGAAAACAAACTTCGTATCGGGATACAGTAGTGCTGGCTAGATAAGCGTCTGTTTCGCTAGGTTGAAGGAGTGCTGGTGGAATCCGGAACCGGAGGTAAGAACAAAACGCTATTGTCTTTTTTAAAACTGTTTATTTCTGTTTTGCGTACACACGCACGCACACAACTGTATCTCTTTTCATTTGTGTATTTTCACATATCACCTTCCTGTTTGCCATTTCACAATTGATAACGTGCTGAGAAAGATTTGTTGCTATTGGTAGTTAAAAGTAATATTAATACGTAAGGAAGTAATTTGTAAAACACGCACACGGCTTGCCTAAAATACAAGGAAGTTCTGCGTGGTGTTCAGTAGATGATTACAGTTAAAGGTCATTTACATTGATAAGCGTGTTAGTTGTGTTTCTGTGGATATACCTGGATGGCGTACACGTGTCTCTAACAAGGGGCAGAACGAGTGTACGCGACGCAAGGGTCGACGCACGGAGCGTATATTACGCAACGGAGCGTCTGGGTACGCCCACATAATACAAATCACACGATAGTATTATTTTAAATAGGCGAAAAGGAGGCAACGCGATAATAGCGCAAGTCAATTTCAGTGTCCAAAATTTTAAGCTAATAGATCCTTCTCTAATTTGCAACTCATCTGGACTAGACTGTGTTACTGAATGAAAGGGATTTCTGCGCAGAAACGAAAGTAAAGTGTATATGAGGTGAAAGAGTGTGTATACATATATATAAGTTTCTAATTTTTGGGGTTTGAACCAAGGAAATCATCGAGTTCTCGTGAAGGTACATACATGTAAGTGACTGCATGGTGGCTTGGGAGGCATCCCTTGTTAAACATTTAAAAAAGAGCATTAGAGTATAGCAGACCAGGAGGTCTACTGTAGCACAGACCAGGAGGTCCAGACAGACCAGGAGGTCCAGGTACAGCAGACTAAGAAGTCCGCTATAGATAAAGAGTAAAGGAGCACAACACCAGGAAGGGTTGGTGCGGTACCCATATAGGCCATTAAGCTCAGGCTGAAGGAATTCGCAGCCACAATTTTCGATTCCACTGGTCGCTCCGCACATAAGATTAGTTGCTTATGTGCAGAACGATTGTACCGCACGTAATTGTGTGCATTAGTTAGTAACTTGACCCAGTACCATTTGCGTACGCTAGAGGGGTCATAAACGCTATTTGTACATTCTAACGTGATTTGTGTAATTTTTTTATTTTAAGGGAGGTTCGCTGGTCACTCGGGAACTATCCAACAACCAATAGTTACTGGAAAGGGTTAAGTGCTCTTCGTATCACACTCACATGTTCCAGTAAATAGAGGTTCAGGTCGCAGGGGCCCTAGGTTGAGTACGCCAGCGCTAAGGCAGTGTGTGGGCGTATTGGTCGACGTGGGCGAGTGAGTGGAGTACTCGGTAAACTCCGCCGCCGGCCTACCCAGGACATCTTGGTTTTTGTAAGGGTTCGCTGAAGACCCTGATTTGAAGGTCAGAGGTAGTGAAAGCAACACCTGCAAAGATGGGGGCCAGTTGTTCAGGTAGGGGGCGATCAACCTCGGTTCGGTTGACTTAGTAAACCGACCAATCGGGTCGGCAAGGTATGTAATGTGTGAGAAATACGGATCACACACAGAGGTTTTGTGCGATGAATGGGAAAGAATGACTGTGCATGATGGGGAAAAGTTCCCACGGGTAGGCAGTTTTAGCCCAGATGTGTTACAAAATCTAAGGAGAAGGATATGTCTCATTAAATCTGCAAAGAGACGGATCAAACATTATGACTATTTACAGTTATGGCAGCAGGAGGGTGAAATACAGAGAGGATTGGCTCAGGCGGCTGGATCTAACCCTATCAAGAAACTGATAGCCACGGCGCCACCACCACCATACATAACGGGAGAGCAGGTGGTTACAGAGAATGGCACACTGGTGAATGATAAACATGCACTTAGTAACTGTATAAATGTTAAGAATAATGTGACTAAGATTATTGATGCAAATACTAATCCGTGCAAGCTGTACCCTGTTTTAAACTTTCCCCAGGAGTGTGATCAAGAGGATGAGCCAACAACAATATCGGCACTCTCTCTAGCAGCCACCATAGCAGAAACAACAGTGGGCACAGCCCAACCCGTAAGATTAGCGTCAAAGCCCCCTAGCGGAGGGACAGGTGAGGTCGTATCAACTGGTAAGTACGGCACCATACACTATGCTGAAACCATTTCACCACATATTGCAGAATCTACTCAGAATGATGTTATTGGACTTAATCCCGTTAGGGTAATAGCAGTGCCAAATGGGAAAACTGACACTTCAGGAGTCACTCCTGTCAGAAACATCGCCATGCTCTGCCCCTTTTCCCGAATGGAATTAAGAACAATGGTGTCTGAATTCCCTGATCCTAGGAAAGATCTAGCTGCTAACCAGAAATACATTAGAGATCTATGAAATACTGTGGAGCCCAATAACAAAGACTGGCAGATATTGCTGAGGGCATGTTTACCCTCCAATGTCGACTCAGCAAGATTTTTAGCTGACTGTAAATTAGATGAAGATGTACCCCTTACGAATGTGTACAACCAAGATAATGTAAAGAGAATAAATTTACAGTTAAAAGAGTATTTTCCAGCTGTTGCCAAATGGAACAAAATTTTTTCCATCAAACAAAAAGAGGGAGAAACAGCTGCTGATTATTTTCATCGGGCACTACAGGAAATGGCTAAGTATACAGGCATAGAAGACATTACGACAAATGTAAATCATAGAGCAGTAGCAGTATCTGTGTTAATGGAAGGTCTAAAGGAAGTATTAAGGACAGGGGTACAGACCACCCAACCATGTTGGCGAGGTCTGTCGGTGGCTACTTTGAGAGAGGCCGCTGTTGATCATGATCGGAATATCACCAGACACAGGGAGTCACAAAGTGATAAGTTAATGGCCGTAAGTATACAGGCCCTGACCACAAGGCCACCTCTGTATAAATCTCCGACCCCTGTGGGTAAGTCAAATGTGGTAACTTGTTATTACTGTCATAAAGAGGGACATTTTGCACGAGACTGTAGATCAAAGAATGCACAAAAATCATATCAACCCCCTAGACAACGACATGACACACGAAATTGGGATCAAGGACCGCAGAGACGGAGTTATGAGCCACACGCAGGGGAAACAAAAAGGTATCCCCCAAAAAGAGACTGGCAAGTCACTGATAGATCCCATTTACCCCCTTCACAGGTAATAGCTGCCAGCGCAATACAGGGAGGTCACCACGCACCATAGGGGCGAGGCCACACCTGTAATCTGCAGCCAGTGAAATTAATTGCGAACCTTGGAAGTGAACCCGAGGTCACAATTGATGTAGCTGGTAAATCTCTAAATTTCCTTGTAGATACGGGGGCGGCCAAGTCAGTGATAAATTCGACCGTGGGCATGAGAACCACTGGTAAAACAATTCCAGCCATGGGAGTAACAGGAGTAGTACAGCACTACCCTTTAAGCAAACCCGCAGAGATTATGATAGGGCCTTTGCATACCAAGCATTCTTTCCTGCTGGCTGCATCGGCTCCGACTAATCTCTTAGGGAGAGATTTACTGTGCAAAATGGGATGCGTCATATACTGTACTCCTGAAGGTGTGTTCTTGGACATACCCGAAAACCACGCTCAGGAAGCGCAAGATATGCTAGACTCCCCAACAAGATTAATGTCACACACTGTTATTGTAAATAGGTGTCCGTCCAAGGTAGAGGAAATGATTTCCCAGATACCGGAGTCACTTTGGACCAAAGATGGACAAGACACTGGATTGATGGCAAATGTAGCCCCAGTAGTTGTGCAAGTAAAAGATGGTAGGATAGCTCCAAAAATCCCACAATATCCTCTGAAGCCAGAGGTGGAGTTAGGAGTTTACCCTGTAATAGAGCGCTTGCTACAACAGGGCATTCTGGTAAGGACGTCCAGCACTGCAAATAGTCCCATCTTCCCTGTTAAAAAGAGTGGGGGGAGGGGTTACAGATTAGTGCAGGATCTAAGAGGGGTCAACAAAATAGTTGAGAGTCAATTCCCCGTAGTGCCAAATCCAGCTGTCATCCTAATGCAAATCCCTCCCACTGCCAAATTTTTCACTGTGATTGACCTCTGCTCCGCTTTCTTCTCGGTACCTCTGCACCCTGACAGTCAATACTTATTTGCATTCACATACAGGGGAGTTCAGTATACCTGGACTCGCTTACCACAAGGGTTCATAGACAGTCCAAGTATTTTCTCACAGGCCCTGCATGATTGTTTACAGTCTTTCCAACCAGTGAGTGGATCAGTATTGATCCAGTACGTGGATGATTTACTACTGTGTTCAGATTCACTGGAAGCATCCCTGAGAGATACGAAACAGCTCCTGTTTCATCTTTCAGACACAGGACACAAGGTTTCCAAAGACAAGTTACAGTTATGCCAGACCCGTGTGAAGTATTTGGGACACTGTCTAACACAAGGACTGAGACACCTCACCGCTGATAGAATTCAAGCAATTCGTGACATGATCCTGCCACAAACCCAGCAACAGATTAGAACGTTTTTAGGAATGTGTGGGAATTGCCGTAACTGGATCCCAGGTTTTTCCATACTAGCCCTACCTTTGCAGGAGATGGTCTCATCAAGTAAACCTGATCGGATTTCGCACACAGACGAATCTGAGATGGCATTTGAAAGACTAAAACAGTGCCTAACACAGGCACCGGCATTAGGTATGCCTGACTATGGGAAACCCTTTGAGCTGTACGGAACAGAGAGTGCTGGTTGCGCAGCAGGTGTCTTAACCCAGAAGCATGGTGATGCCAGCAGGCCGGTAGCCTACTACAGTGCTCAGCTAGATACGGTAGCGCGATCCCTCCCCACATGCTTGCGAAGCGTTGCAGCAATAGCATTGCTAGTCACGAAAAGCGAAGATGTAGTGCTAGGACACAACCTCACAATTCATACACCACATGCAGTGTCAGCCTTGCTGAATTCTGCCCAAACCAGACACGTCTCATCAGCGCGGTTTACAAGATGGGAATTGGCATTGATGGCCCCCGTAAACATTACCATAAGGAGATGCAGCGCATTAAATCCTGCAACGTATCTCCCAGGTGTGCCTGGACAGGCACAAAGGGTGGAGGATGAGAATGATGGTGAAGGAGGATTTAATACAGGGGATGACACGCATGATTGTATGGAATATTTGACCCAAAATTTCACGGCAAGGCCTGACATCAGTGACAACCCACTGGAAGATGTAGATTTTACTTTCTACACTGACGGTAGTTGTCACAGACAGACGGACTCGGGAGACTTGTGTACTGGATACGCAGTCGTAGATAACCAAGGTACCATAGAAGCAGAACCGCTAGGCCCACCTCACTCAGCACAAGTTGCTGAACTGGTTGCCCTAACCAGAGCATGTGAATTGGCTAAGGGCAAGTCAGCCAATATCTACACAGATTCTAGGTACGCATTCGGAGTAGTCCATGATTTCGGAGCCCTATGGCGCCTCAGAAATTTCATGACGGCAGCTGGCACACCCGTAGCGCATGCAGCCCACATCAAAAGACTTCTAACAGCGATACAGGAACCCGACAGAGTGGCTGTTATCAAGTGTAAAGCTCACACGTATAGCCAAGACCCGGTATCACTTGGTAACAGCCGAGCAGACGAAGCTGCTAAATCAGCAGCTAGTAACCCCATACAAACAGATAGTACACGACTGATGGTATTTAATACTGTAAACACACAGAAATTGTGTGAAATGCAAAATTTGTGTTCCCCACAGGAAAAGGCAGTTTGGAGGTCAAAAGGATATGGCCAGGAGTCCTCAGGACTCTGGACAGATGGACATGGTAAACCAGTGGCACCCAGAGCATACCTTCCAAGTCTAGCGGAAGCAGCACATGGGCTGACTCATCTAGGCAAAGAAGGGATGTGTAAGCTAGTAAGAGCTTATTGGTGCGCCCCAGGATTTTCTTCCCATGCGGGTAAAAGAGCAATTACATGTTTTACCTGCTTGAGGAAGAATATCGGAAAGGCAATACCGACAGAGCCATCCCATATCCCTCCGACAGATGGCCCTTTTCAGGTAATACAAATTGATTTCATACAATTGCCACCTTGTAGAAATTTTAAGTATGTTTTGGTCTGTATTGATGTATTCTCAAATTGGGTCGAAGCATTTCCTGCGGCCACAAATACCGCTGTATTTACTGCAAAGAAAATTGTGCAGGAATTTGTGTGTAGGTACGGTATCCCTAGAATAATTGAGAGTGATAGGGGTACCCATTTTACAGGTGAAGTCTTTCAAACAATGTGTAAGTTGATGGGAATTAATAGTAAGCTGCATACTCCGTACCGCCCCCAGGCGAGCGCGAAGGTGGAAAGAGTAAACAGCACTATTAAAAATAAATTGAGCAAGGTAATGACTGAAACAGGACTGTTATGGCCTGAAGCTGTGCCAATCGTATTATACAGCATCAGAACCACCCCCAGGTCCCCTCTTAATCTGTCTCCTTTTGAAATTCTGTTTGGTCGACAACCCCATGTTATGATTAACCCCCAGGATGATTTGAAATGTAACAATGAAGTGACCGTAAAGTACTTGGTTAAGATGAGTAAGCAATTGAGGAATCAGAATGATAATCTAAAGTTGGTAATTCCTGATTTGCCAGACAGTAATTGTCATGACATTGAACCTGGGGATTATGTAATGATACGGAATTTTCTACGCTCAGGTTGCCTTATTGACAGATGGGAAGGACCATATCAAGTCTTATTGACCAGCACAACTGCTTTGAAGGTTGCCGAGAGAGAGACTTGGGTCCATTCGTCTCATTGTAAAAAGGTCACTGACCCAGAGAGGTCCCGTGATAAAGAACAGACGGTAGAGGTTGTATCACTAGAGTGTCTGTTCAGGGAGGATTGAGACGACACCTGAGCACTGAGAATAACAAGACCGGAAGCTTGTCGAGCCAGATTTCTTTTTCCCATTTGTTATTTTCTCCAGTTCCCACCTCCCTCCTATTTCTTTTCCCCCTTCTTATTTTTCTCCTTTTACTCCTCAAAGATGGACTTACCCCAAGAGACTGTGATCCGGATTTTCCTGTTGACCATGATGTTGACCAGAGCAGTCTGTTTCGGTGAGAGTACCATGGAGGTCGAGAAAGGATCGGGAATGGGTTCTGATGACCAGGATGCAGGCGTAGATTTCCAAGAACAACATAATCTCCGAGTAAAGGCGAGTATCAGAAAACGATCTGGTAGCATTGACAATAGAAGGAATTGTGAAGGATTGTTAGCTGAAGAGAACTGCATCTGTAGGCATTGTGACAATATAGTTGAGGATGGGTGCATAAAGAAATGTCAGTCCAGTTTTAATGTCCACATGGACCGGCATCCATTGAGTGACTATCACTCCTTAGTGGATAAAGTGTTAAATCAGACAGACTGTTGGGTATGCTCTCAAGTACCTCAAGGCCATAGCAAATCAGGACTAGTACCATTCCCTTTAACGGTAGGAGAGGTACTTGAGCTAAGTGGTGGGAGGCCGGTGGACAAGAGGTTTAATATCTCTAGTCCTCCTAGTTTGAAGCTCCACCAATATCATGTGGATAGGTCCTTAGTGTGCTTTAACATTTCCAATCCCCGAAAGCCGAGAAATTGGGAAGTGTCATGGAGTAATCAAACCATGACATTCTCACATAGAGCCGACAGATTGCCCATAGACACAGAACTTATACGCCAGATAGCCGACCATAGGAAATTCTTTCGGTATAGGTACACCTTAGGAAGTAGGATCATGCGAGTTGGAGAAGTATCACCAGGATACTGTGCACAGATCGTACAAACTGATACGTGTGCTAAACAGATGGAAGAATTAGGGTTAGGAGAGTTCACATGGAAAATTTGTAATATGGTTATGTCACACTCCGTCCCATATGTTCTTCCCGATGATGCATATTTCATATGCGGGAGGACGGCGTATAAGTGGCTTGCCCCAAACTCAGAAGGGTTATGTTATATTGGAAAAGTACTGCCTGAGGTAATGACTGTATCCCACACTAAAATGAAAGATATTCACCGTGGTGCCCAAGCTCCTTATACTCACACTCATTACGAGCACATCGTTAAACGGCACCTGATAGAAAGAACAGAGCATTCGGCCTCTGACCTGATCCATGAATCCACCGGGATTCAATTCCTACTCGCGTTAGATATCACTCGTGCCGCCAGAGGAGTGATAAATTACAAATATATATCTGCGCTTGCAAATTTATTAGACAATATCACCGAAATGTATGACGACACATTCAGGTACACTGGGAAAGAGTTACAAGCCTACAAAACAGAACTGGTTCAGCATAGGATGATTCTCAATTACCTCACAGCTGTGACAGGCGGGTATTGTGTAACCCTGGCAACTCAATATGGAATCAAGTGCTGCACGTACATTACAAACAGCACGGAGGACCCAGCCGAGGTCATAGACCAAAAGATGGATGACATTTTACAATTAAAGTGGGAGTTTCGAAGGAAACACAATCTCACACTCGCTACTGTGGGTAATGAGTAGAGATGAGCGGATTCGGTTTTACTCGGTTTTACTCGGTTCTCAAAGCCGAATCTTATTGGCTATCCAAAACACGTGACATCCGTGAGCCAATAAGATGTCGTTTTGAGAACCGAGTAAAACCGAATCCGCTCATCTCTAGTAATGAGCTGACCAGTTGGGTGTCATGGTTGAACCCACGAAATTGGTTCTCTGGTTTAGGAGAATGGGCCCAAGGTATTATCATGGATGTAGGGAAATTTATTTTGTGTATTCTGGGAGTCGCCATATTGGTTGGTCTGATATTTAGATGCGTTCGGGTTTTAACGAAGTGTAAACGTAGTGCCCGAGTGATGAGTTTAAGAAGTGAGGACACTGTATTAACAACGACTAATTTGATGTATGACCCAACGATAGAGACAATGTTGTGATGAAAATGTGATTCCACGGTCCGTTTCTTTCACCCGTTTCTCCTTTGTTTTCCTCCAAGGTACAAAGACATCCGCTTGGAAGAAGAATTTGACAACCTTTTACACAGACCATTGATGGACAGTGCCATAGACCCCCATTTTCCCTAGTGACTTTAAAATCTTACGATAGCCCAACACTTTAAAGATTGTAAGTCTATGGACATTGAGAAAGCTTTTTGCTCAAGCAATTATAGCAAAAGCATCGGGAGACTACAGTCAACATGTACATCGAGACAAGACATCAGACAAGACCTCAATCGGCAAATGTACATTAAACTCACATAGTTTATGACTGCATTTACCATAATTGCTTCTTATCTTCATCTCTACAACCTTCAGGTAATGACACACATAGTCGATAGGGAATATAGGCACAGATATCAGCACTCACATATCCCCCCATTCATGTATCATCAACTAAAATGTGCTCCCCCATTTTGTTGCAACCAAAAGCCGAAAAGAGCTTGGTAAAGTTTGACAGCCCATCCACAGACCCGTAATACGGGATAAGAAGGAATTCAAATGTATACTTCGCAATACCTCGAAGCTTGATTTAAAACACGTACGGCACGATGATACATGACCCCTCAAACATGGACTCATACACACATGCTTCTACTATCTCACTAGGTCATACCTTTTTCCCACCTTCTTCTCTTCTCCCTTACCCAATCATAGAAATGTATTTATACATGACATATATTTTTCTCTTTTTGAACTGTTTTAGGAAGTGGCAGTTATTGATGACTGCCAAAGGGTGGACTGTCAAAGTCAGAAAAATATCACGCTGCACGTTGCCATATATTCACCTCATGCGCGTGCCTGCTGCACGTGCACATTCTCTCCCGTGCGTGCGGATACTCGCAGCCACGTGATGGCGCCTCGGCCATGCGCTCGAGCGCGTGGTATGTGCATTTACGGTAGAGTTTGTGTACGTCTAGCGGGCGACTCAATCGTTAAATAATAACACCAAATAGTATGTTTTATAGATAATGTTCCCCTTAATAATGACTGTAAGTTTGTTTAATGTAAATGGTCGCTGGACAGAGGAATTCCTCTTTGTATGGTACAAAGGGTCAGACAGGGTTTGAACAGCTGTGTCTGGTACCTAACTAAAGAACATTTTAATAGCTACAATCCGGTGCTGGTTAGGTAAAGATTAATCGCTCCTGCATATAGTTATGGCCATTAGTAGATTCTGGACATTTCATATATTTGCGATTCATTATCCATGCGGCGGGAATCCGGAGATTCCCTCCCACCTGAGCTGCTTGAAATAGTCACAGCCCACCTGTTCAAACTAACCTATGACCTTTTGATATGATGCGAGGAGACATTCCTGTGTCCAACGAACAATGAGATTGTAGGTCCCTTTGTAGTATACTGTACTCAGGGTATATAAGATCAGCCAGCCTGGGCAGCTTACTCACTCTCCACAAACGGTTTTCATATTGACTAACTCGGAGCTGGTACCAGGCTGCGCTGCGATCATTCCCAGTGTGTGTAAGTAATTCTCTGTGATCATCTCGCGCTTTGTCTGTATTGGCCACATTCTCTCTCTCTCTGTTTAGTATAAGATTGTAACGTTATTGTATATTTCTGTCTAGATATTCTGTTAGAATTATATGTTAGCTTGTAGTGTATGACTTGTAAACTGTTTTGCCCCTTTTCGATATAACTAAAAGTTTGTTAGTAAAGGTGTTGGATCCTTAGCACGGTATCGTGTGTTCATTACATTGCAGAGGGTAATAGGAGCGTCTCAATCGCTCAAACAGCTTTAGTGTTTACAAGGTTAAGCAGCGTTATATCGCTACAGTGTTTCAGTACAAGGTTTACAGCATAAGAGTATCCTTTCTGTGTATTACATTCAAGGTTTACTGATTGTCATCTTGTGAGCGTCTGCGCTGCTCGTGATCTCCTCGTGGTCTCGAGCGTCCGCTACGCTGGTAGCGTAGCATTACGGTAGTCACTCGCCTATAGCGTGCTCGACACCACGCATTAAGCTGTGAGCGAGCGTGCCGCATGTGCGTCTCGATCACGGCCGAGCGTATGCTACGCTAAGTACGTACCCTTACGGTACCCCATACGCCAATTGCGTATTAAGTCTCTTACCCATATAGTGAAGGTTATAAGGTAATCTAAATCAGCATTATCAGTACACACTTCTATATTGGTCGGATGATTGGCGATCGGGTCTCCTGATTTTTCAGCCACGACCAGATGACCAGGATTGGAGGAAACCAGAGGTTGTGTGAGCATTCACACTATTAATGTCAGACCAACTGGTAGGTTGGTGACGGATTGGATGAGAATTGGACAAGTGTGTACCCAGCTTATGACTGAGCATCATTCCAGGAACACTGTCTCTATGAGGATACTTCTCTACTTCAGAGACTGGAAAATGTGTCCATAGGAAAGCAACATGGATAGAAAATTATATAGACAAATCTTGTAGGAAACTCTTATGCAACTGCAAGAGAGCAAGGATTTTGGAGAAGAGTCATATTCCTGCAGGACAATGACCTAAAACATAAAATGTTAACTTTTATAAACAGTCATATTTTCTGGTCAGCCCCTTTAGTGTTGCCTAAATTACTTATATATATATTTTGCCATATTTCCATCCAAGATCATTTGTATTCCCATAGCGTGCAATATGTGATGTTATATTGTGGAAAGAAATTTATATTGGTGCTCATTCCGAGTTGATCACTAGCTGCATTTGTTCGCAGCGCAGCGATCAGGCTGAAACCCGGCAGTACTGCGCATGCGTATGTGGCGCAATACGCACGCGCGTCGTACGAGCACAACAAACGATGTCGTTTTGCACAGTGTCTAGTGAAGCATTTCAGTCGCACTGGTGGCCACAGAGTCATTGACATGAAGTGGGCATTTCTGGGTGGCAACTGACCGTTTTCAGGGAGTGCCAGAAAAAAACGCAGGCGTGGTTGAGCGAACGCTGGGCGGTTTGTGACGTCAAAACAGGAACTAAACAGTCTGAAGTCATCGCAAGCACTGAGTAGGTTTTGAGTTACTCTGAAACTGCACAAAAAAACTTTGTAGCTGCTCTGCGATCCATTCGTTCGCACTTCTGCTAAGCTAAAATACACTTCCAGTGGGCGGCGGCATAGAGTTTGCACGGCTGCTAAAAACTGCTAGCGAGCGATCAACTCGGAATGACCACCTTTAACCTTATCCTAAATGATTTTAGTTAAAATAAATAAAAATATATATTTTTGAAATTATTTTTCTCAAACATCTGAATATTGCCCCGAAGATCGGTAACATCAGAACATCGGTAACATTGTGACCATCGCAACGTTACTTTCTCTAACGTCCTAGAGGATGCTGGGACTCCGTAAGGACCATGGGATAGACGGGCTCCGCAGGAGACATGGGCACTTTAAGAAAGACTTTGGATCTGGGTGTGCACTGGCTCCTCCCTCTATGCCCCTCCTCCAGACCTCAGTTTGATACTGTGCCCAGTGGAGACTGGGTGCATTTCAGGGAGCTCTCCTGAGTTTTCTGTAAAGAAAGTATTTTAGTTAGGTTATTTATGTTCAGGGAGCCTGCTGGCAACAGACTCCCTGCATCGAGGGACTGAGGAGAGAGAAACAGACCCACTTCTCTGAGTTTCAGGGCTCTGTTTCTTAGGCTACTGGACACCATTAGCTCCAGAGGGATCGGTACGCAGGTCTCACCATCGCCGTCCGTCCCAGAGCCGCGCCGCCGTCCTCCTCGCAGAGCCGGAAGATTGAAGCCGGGTGAGTATGAGAGGAAAAGACTTCAGAGGCGGCAGAAGACAACTTGATCTTCATAAAGGTAACGCACAGCAGTGAAGCTGTGCGCCATTGCTCCCATTCACCTCACACACATCGGTCACTGTAAGGGTGCAGGACGCAGGGGGGGCGCCCTGGGCAGCAATATAAACCTTTCCTGTGGCAAATGTACACATATAAATGTACAGCTAGGCACTGTACATGTATATAAAGAGCCCCCGCCATGTTTTTAAGAGTTTTGAGCGGGACAGAAGCCCGCCGCTGAAGGGGCGGGGCTTCTCCCTCAGCACTCACCAGTGCCATTTTTCTCCACAGCACCACTGAGAGGAAGCTCCCCGGACTCTCCCCTGCTTGATACCACGGTGAAAGAGGGTTTTAAAGTAGAGGGGGGGGGGCGCATATACATACTTGAAAAGCGCTACTGGGTAAACATTCTGTGTTTTATCCTGGGTCATATAGCGCTGGGGTGTGTGCTGGCATACTCTCTCTCTGTCTCTCCAAAGGGCCTGGTGGGGAACCTGTCTTCAGAAAAGAGCTTCCCTGTGTGTGTGTGGTGTGTCGGTACGCATGTGTCGACATGTCTGAGGTTTTGAAGGCTCACCTAAGGAAGAGGGGGAGTGTATAAATGTAAGGTCTCCGTCGGCAGCGCCGACACCTGAGTGGATGGATATGTGGAATGTTTTAAGTGCTAATGTTAATTTATTGCACAAAAGATTAGACAAAGCTGAAGCTAGGGTACAGTCAGGGAGTCAACCCATCTCTGTCCCAATGTCGCCGGGACCTTCGGGGTCTCTGAAACGCCCACTATCCCAAATAGTAGACACAGATACCGACACGGATTCAGACTCCAGTGTCGACTACGATGATGCAAAATTACAGCCAAAAGTGGCTAAATGTATTCGATATATGATTATTGCAATAGAAGATGTTTTGCATATCACAGAGGAACCCCCTGTCCCTGACACGAGGGTACACATGTATAAGGGAAAGAAACCTGAGGTCACCTTTCCCTCCTCACATGAGCTGAACGAAAAAAGTGCGAAAAAGCGTGGGAAACTCCAGACAAAAAACTGCAGATTCCCAAAAGGATTCTTATAGCGTATCCTTTCCCGCCAAAGGACAGAATACGGTGGGAATCCTCCCCTAGGGTAGACAAGGCTTTGACACGCTTATCAAAAAAGATAGCGCTCCCATCCCAAGATACGGCTACCCTCAAGGATCCTGCTGACCGCAAGCAGGAGGTTACCTTAAAGTCCATTTACACACATTCTGGTACGTTACTCAGACCGGCAATTGCGTCGGCCTGGGTTTGTAGTGCTGTAGCAGCATGGACAGATTCCCTATCAGCGGATATTGAGACCCTTGATAAGGATACCATTTTAATGACCCTAGGGCATATAAAAGATGCTGTCTTATATATGAGGGATGCTTAAAGAGACATTAGTTTACTGGGTTCCAGAATAAACGCTATGTCTATTTCTGCTAGGTGAGTCTTATGGACCCGACAGTGGACAGGTGATGCCGACTCAAAGAGGCATATGGAGTTTTTGCCTTACAAGGGTGAGGAATTGTTTGGAGAGGGCCTCTCGGACCTCGTCTCCACAGCTACAGCAGGTAAATCGAATTTTTTGCCTTATATTCCCTCACAATCTAAGAAAGCGCCTCATTATGAAATGCAGTCCTTTCGTTCAAATAAAAGCAAAAGAGTACGTGGATCGTCCTTTCTTGCCAGAGGTAAGGGCAGAGGGAAAAAGCTGCACAACACAGCTAATTCCCAGGAACAGAAGTCCTCCCCGGCCTCTGCAAAATCCACCGCATGACGCTGGGGCTCCCCTGAGGGAGTCCGCTCCAGTGGGGGCAGGTCTTCGACTTTTCAGCCACATCTGGGTTCACTCACAGGTGGATCCCTGGGCAATAGAAATTGTTTCCCAGGGATACAAGCTGGAATTCGAAGAGGTGCCTCCTCGCCGTTTTTTTCAAATTGGCGCTACCGACTTCTCCCCTGGAAAGGGAGATAGTGTTACATGCGATTCACAAATTGTGTCTTCAACATGTGGTGGTCGAGGTTCCCCTGCTTCAAAGAGGGAAGGGGTACTACTCAACTCTGTTGTGGTCCCGAAACCGGACGGTTCGGTCAGACCCATTTTGAATTTAAAATCCCTGAACCTTTACTTAAAATGGTTCAAATTCAAAATGAAATCGCTCAGAGCGGTCATCGCCAGCCTGGAAGGGGGGGATTTTATGGTATCTCTGGACATAAAGGATGCATACCTGCATGTTCCCATATATCCTCCTCATCAGGCTGTCAAAGTCAGAAAAATGTCTCTATGCACGTTGCCATATTTGCACCGCACACTGGTCCGTGCTGCGCATGCGTACGCTCTCCCGTGAAGGCGCATACCCGCAATAGCGTGCACTCGCAGGCGCGGTATGCGTATTTACGGTAGAGTTTATGTAGTCGTAGCGTGCGACTCATTCGTTACATATTTTCACAATTAATGTAGTTTATAGATCATGGTCCCTTTGATAGTTTCTGAAAGTTTGGTTAATATAGAAGGTCCCTGAGCTAAGGAATCCCTCTTTGTATCGTACGAAGGGTCTAACAGGAATCATACAGCAGTGTTTGGTACCCATCGGAAGAGTATTTAATTAGCAATATTCCGGTGTTGGTTTGGAGCGTATTAATCGCTCGTGCGAATAGTTATGGACATAAGAAGTTTATGTCCATTTCTACTATTTACTCATACTCAGGTATGCGGCGGGAAACCTAGTTCCCCACCCACCTGAGCTGTTTGAAATCGTCACAGCCCACCTGTATGAATCAACCTATGACCTTTTGTTATGATGCAGGGCCGAATTCCGACGTCCAATGGACAATGGGATTGTAGGGACTGTAGGATTGCATTGTGTGTGGGGCATAAATAGGCAGGCCGACCACATCCAGCTCTCACTCTTCAACGGTTCTCATTGCTGAAAATCGGGTGCTGGATGTCCAGGCGCATGCGATCGTTTACCCTTGTGCGTAAGTTTCTCTCCGTTATCATTGTCTTTCTGTGAGCCAATTTCTCTCATCTCTCTCCGTCTCTCTCTCTCTCTTTCCCTTCTCTCTCTCTCTCGTATCTCCCCTAGACTAGTATTGTATTGTATTAGATAGTATTGTTTAGTTCTGTGGTTAGGAAGTCTCTGTTATATTGTAGTGTATCATTTGTACTGTTACCCCCCTTTTTACAAGTATACTAGATATAATACAGTTAATAGGCTTTGGAACCTAAACCAGTATCTGTGTATTTTCTATAGTGTTAAGTGTTCACTTGAGCGTCGGTGACGCTCAAGCAGCTTTGTAGTTAGTCAGGTTACACAAGGTTGCACTTACACCCTGTATTCACATTTAGGTATTCTGTGTATTTCTTTGGTATAAGGTTTAGACATAAAGGTATAGCGTTGTGAGCGTCTGCGCCGCTGGTGATCTCCTCGTGGTCTCGAGCGTCCGCTACGCCATAGCGAATCATTACTCTAGTCATAGCCAATAACGTGTCCTGTGATCGCTGGGCCGTGAGCGAACGTGACGCTTGAGCGTCTCGCCTACGGCTGAGCGATCGTTACGCAACTAGCGTACCATTACGGTACTTCTTAAGTAAACAGCGTACAGTGTTCTTAGCTTCATAAAGGGTTGTTTATACGACAAGGGAATTTAGCATTGTCAATTGGGGACTCGTCCTATCCTTCTCATATCTGCACTAGGTAGATCAGCAGACATTATCCATCAGCAAAGGGCGGGATCATATTCCTTGCAGTGCTGATTGGATAAGCGTCTGCTTCGCTTAGATAAAGAGTGCTGAAGGAATCCGGGAACCGGAAGTAAGAACAAAACGCTTGTGTCTTTTAAAACTGTTTTATTTCTCTTCTGTCTTGCGTATACACGCACGCATACATTTATCTGCATTTCTTTTTCAAATTTCGTATATCACTATTCCTGTTTGCCAAGTTTTATAGTTGATAGAAAGTGCAAAAAGAGATTTGCTGTTATTTCATAGTAGAGGTAATAGTTAAAGTATAGACCAACACACGGCTTGTCTGGGAGATAAGACAGTCAGTGTGGTGTGCGGTAGATGATCAGGGATCACCTATATTGATAAAGGTAGAAATTGTGTTACGGTGGATCTTTGTTTTGCGTACACGTGTCCCTAACAAAAGACTTGCGTACGCAATCCAAACGGCAGACGCACGCAGCGTACATTACGCAACGTAGCGTCTGGTTACGCCCACGTAGCTCAAGTCACGAAAAGTTGAATTAGCGCAAAGCGATAATTAGCGCAAAGGCGATAAGTAACGCACAGCGGTAAATAACGCGACGCGGTAAATAACGCAAATCTATTTTTGGAAAATCTGAAATTTAGTTTAACAGATCCTGCTCCTAATTAGTAACACTGTTGGACTGAAGACAATTTCTGCGCAGAAATAGATATAGAAACAAAAGTGTACATGTGTTGAGTGAGTGTGGTTTTGTATACAAAAGTTTATATAACTTTAAGGTGGAACCAAAAGGAAAGTCGGGTACTCGTCAAGGGACACACGTGTAAGTGACATATACGGTGGCTAGGGAGGCATCCCTGGTTAAATAATATTTGAGCATTAGAGTATAGCGGACCATAAGGTAACAGACCAGGAGGTCATTAACAGAAGGTAACAAGACCAGGAGGTCGTAAGGTACTAAGAGGTCCGCTATAAAAGTCCAGTGGCACAACGCCTGGGGTGTTGGTGCAGAACCCATATAGGCCATAAGCTCTTGCTGAAGGAATCGCGGCCGGAAACATCGATTCCATTGATCTTTCAGTACATGACAAGTAGTGCTTGTGTACTGAACGATTGGACCACACGTAATTGTGTGCAGTAGTTAGTAATCTGACCTAATACCATTAGAGTAAAGTGGTCACAAACGCTATCTGTACATTCTGACGTGATTTGTGTAATTTTTTATTTTTGGAAGGGAAGTTCGCTGGTCACTCAGGAACTATCTAACAACCCCACCTTTACTGGAAAGAGTAAGTGTCCTGCGGGTAACCCTCATATGTTCCAGTAAACTGAAGGTTCCATAGGGGCCCTGTATCGAGTACGCCAGCACCATATCGGTGTGATCAGGTCGTATTGGTCGAGGTGGGCGAGTGAGTGGGGTACTCGGTAAACCGCCACCGCCGGCCTACTGTGGAGTAATTTGGTTGTCTGTAAAGGCTTGCTGAAAACCTTGATACAGAAATCCAAGGAGGACTAAGCAACACCTGCAGACTATGGGGGCCAGTTGCTCAGGTAGGGGGCGATCAACCCTGGTTCAGGTTGATTCTGTGAACCGACCAGTTGGGTCGGCACGATATGTAATGTGTGAAAAATATGGAAGTCACACCGAATCTTTATGTGATGAATGGGAGAGAATGACTGTACAAGACAGGGACAAATTCCCAAGAATAGGTAGCTTCAGTCCAGACGTGTTACAAAATTTAAGGAGGAGGATATGTCTCGTAAAATCAACAAAGAGACGAATTCAGCATCATGATTACTTACAGTTATGGCACCAGGAAGGTGAGATACAGAGAGGTTTGGCTCTGGCGGCGGGATCTGGGGCAGTCAGGAAGCTGATAGCCACAGCTCCACCTCCACCATACATTGCAGGAGAGAAGCTGATTACGGAGAGAAGCGCACTGGGTTGTAAAACACAAACTCTTAGTAACCTTGTAAATGTTAATGATGTTAACCAAATAACTCATGCAAGTATTAACCCGTGCAAGATGTACCCTGTTTTGAACCTTCCTCAGGAGTGTGATCAAGAAGAAGATTCGGCAACAATTTCAGCGCTCTCTCTAGCGGCCACCATATCAGAAACCACAGTAGGAACTGCACCACCCACGAGATTAGTTAAGGCCCCTAGCGGAGGGATAGGTAAGGTCGTGTCAACGGGTAAGTACGGCACCATGCATTACACTGAAACAATTGTACCACAACAAGTTGTAGAATCTACGCAGAATGAGGCTGTTAGAATTGCTCCTGTAAAGGTGATAGTAGTTCCCAATGGGAAAACAGATGCATCAGGAGCCACACCCGTCAGGAACATTGCCATGTATTGCCCGTTCACTAGAATGGAATTGAGGACCATAGTGTCTGAATTCCCAGACCCCAGAAAAGATTTAGTGGCAAGCCAAAAATACATCAGGGATCTAGGAAACACTTTAGAGCCCAATAATAAGGATTGGCAGATAGTGCTAAGAGCTTGCTTACCTTCCAATGTCGACTCAGTTAAATTCTTGGCTGATTGTGGACTAGATAAAGATGTACCGCTTACAGATGTGTACGACCAGGATAATGTAAAAAGGATAAATTTACAGCTAAAGGAGTATTTCCCAGCCGTTGTTAAATGGAATAAAATATTTTCCATTAAGCAAAAGGAGTCCGAAACGGCAGCAGAATATTTCCACCGGGCACTATCAGAAATGGCAAAATACACTGGTATAGAAGACATTAAGACCAACCCAAACCATCGAGAAGTAGCAGTATCTGTACTGATGGATGGTTTGAAAGAAACATTAAAAGCTAGGGTACAGACCACACAACCATGTTGGCGAGGTCTGTCAGTGTCCACCTTGAGAGAGGCTGCTGTTGATCACGACAAAAACATCACTAGACACAGGGAGTCGCAAAGTGATAAGTTGATGTCCGTAAGTATACAGGCGCTGACCACAAGGCAGCCTGCGTATGTACCACCGAATCCTGTGGGTAAGGCAAGTGTAATAACATGTTTTTCTTGTAACAGACCGGGACACTTTGCACGAGAATGTAGAACAAAGAATGTACAAAGATCTTTTCAACCCCCTAGACAACAACACAACACACGACATTGGGAGCAGGGTCCACAGAGGCGGAGTTTTGAGCCACATACAGGGGAAACAAAAAGATATCCCCCGAACAGAGACTGGCAGGCCTCTGGTAGTTCCCAGCTAACTCCCCCACAAGTAGTTGCTGCCAATGGGATTCAGGGAGGTCAGCATACCCAATAGGGGTGTGGCCACACCTGTAATCTGCAGCCAGTTAAATTGATTGCCAGTCTTGGAAGCGAACCAGAGATTGCAATCAATGTAGCTGGTAAAACTTTAAACTTTCTTGTAGACACAGGGGCGGCCAAGTCAGTGATAAATTCGACAGTGGGCATGAGAACCACTGGTAGGACAATTCCAGCCATGGGAGTAACAGGAGTAGTCCAGCACTACCCTGTTAGCAAACCAGCCGAGATTACAATAGGGCCTTTGCATACCAAGCATTCCTTTTTGCTGGCTGCATCGGCACCAACTAATCTCCTGGGGAGAGACCTACTATGTAAAATGGGTTGCGTCATTTATTGTACTCCTGAAGGTGTATTCTTGGACATTCCTGAGAATCACGCTCAGGAGGTACGAGACATGTTAGACTCCCCATCAAAATTAATGTCACATTCCATTATGACAAATAGGAACCCATCCCAAGTAGAAGAGATGACATCTCAGATACCAGAGTCACTTTGGACAAAAGATGGACAGGACACTGGATTAATGGCAAACGTAGCTCCAGTAGTTGTACAAGTAAAAGATGGTAGGATAGCTCCAAAAATCCCACAGTATCCTCTGAAGCCAGAGGTGGAGTTAGGAGTTTTCCCAGTAATAGAACGCTTGCTGCAACAGGGCATTCTGGTAAGAACGTCCAGCACAGCCAATAGTCCCATCTTCCCTGTTAAAAAGAGTGGGGGGAGGGGTTACAGGCTAGTGCAGGATCTAAGGGGGATTAACAAAATAGTTGAGAGTCAGTTCCCCGTAGTGCCTAATCCAGCTGTCATCCTAATGCAAATTCCTCCCACTGCCAAATTTTTCACTGTTATTGACCTCTGCTCCGCTTTCTTTTCGGTACCTCTGCACCCTGACAGCCAATATTTGTTTGCATTCACATACAGAGGAGTCCAATACACGTGGACTCGGTTACCCCAAGGTTTCATAGATAGTCCAAGTATATTTTCTCAGGCTTTGCATGATTGTTTACAGTCTTTCCAACCAGACAGTGGATCAGTATGGATACAGTATGTGGACGATTTATTACTGTGTTCAGATTCACTGGAAGCATCTCTGAAGGATACGAAACAGCTCCTGTTTCATCTTTCAGACACAGGTCTCAAGGTTTCCAAAGACAAGTTACAATTATGCCAAACTAAGGTAAAATATTTGGGACACTGTCTAACACAAGGACTGAGACACCTGACCGCTGATAGAATCCAAGCCATTAGAGACATGACACTGCCACAAACCCAGCAACAGATCAGGACGTTTTTAGGAATGTGTGGGTATTGCCGTAACTGGATCCCAGGGTTTTCCATATTGGCGTTACCTTTGCAGGAAATGGTCTCTTCAAACAAACCTGATCGGATTTCGCATACAGACGAATCCGAAACAGCATTTGAGAGACTCAAACAGTGCCTAACGCAGGCACCAGCACTAGGTATGCCAGACTATGGGAAACCCTTTGAACTATACGGAACAGAAAGTGCTGGGTGCGCAGCAGGTGTACTAACCCAAAAACACGGTGACGCCAGCAGGCCAATTGCATACTACAGCGCCCAGCTAGACACGGTAGCGCGATCCCTCCCCACATGCTTGCGTAGCGTTGCGGCGATAGCATTGCTAGTGACAAAAAGCGAAGATGTCGTGCTAGGCCACAACCTCACAATCCATACACCACATGCGGTATCTGCCTTATTGAATTCTGCCCAAACCAGACACGTCTCATCTGCAAGGTTTACAAGATGGGAATTGGCATTAATGGCCCCAGTAAACATCACCATAAGGAGATGCAGTGCATTAAATCCTGCAACATTTCTCCCAGGTGTGCCTGGTCAGACACAAAGGGTGGAAGGTGAGAGTGATGGGGAAGGAGGATTTAATGCAAAGGGGGATACACATGATTGTATGGAATATTTGACCCAAAATTTTACCGCAAGGCCTGACATCAGTGACAATCCACTGGAAGATGCAGAACTAACGTTCTACACGGACGGTAGTTGTCATAGACAGTCAGACTCGGGAGACTTGTGTACTGGATACGCAGTCGTAGATGACCAAGGCACCATAGAAGCGGAACCGCTAGGCCCACCTCACTCAGCCCAGGTTGCTGAACTGGTCGCCCTAACCAGAGCATGTGAATTGGCTAAGGGTAAGTCAGCCAATATCTACACCGATTCTAGATACGCCTTCGGGGTAGTACATGATTTCGGAGCCCTATGGCGGCTCAGAAATTTCATGACGGCGGCTGGTACACCGATAGCGCATGCAGCTCACATAAAAAGGCTTCTAACAGCGATACAGGAACCCGACAGAGTGGCTGTTATCAAATGTAAAGCACATACATATAGCCAAGACCCAGTATCCCTTGGTAACGGCCGAGCAGACGAAGCCGCAAAGCTTGCAGCTGCTACCCCCATACAGACAGACACCACACAACTGATGGTATTTAATACCATCAACACACAAAAGTTGTGTGAGATGCAGAATTTGTGTTCCACACAGGAAAGAGCAGTCTGGAAGGCAAAGGGATATGGCCAGGAGTCCTCAGGGCTCTGGACGGATGGACATGGTAAACCAGTGGCCCCCAGGGCATACCTTCCATGTCTGGCTGAAGCAGCTCACGGGCTGACTCATCTAGGCAAGGAGGGGATGTGCAAATTGGTAAGAGCATACTGGTGCGCCCCAGGATTCTCCTCTCATGCGAGTAAAAGAGCAATGTCATGCCTTACCTGTCTGAGAAAGAATATTGGAAAAGCAATACCTACAGAACCATCCCATATCCCACCTGCCGGCGGCCCTTTCCAGGTAATACAAATCGACTTCATTCAATTACCCCCATGTCGAAATTTGAAATATGTACTTGTTTGTATAGATGTTTTCTCGAATTGGGTCGAAGCTTTCCCAGCAGCTACAAATACCGCTATGTTTACCGCTAAGAAAATTGTGCAGGAATTTGTATGTAGATATGGTATCCCTAGAATCATTGAAAGTGATAGGGGTACCCATTTTACAGGTGATGTCTTTCAAGGAATGTGTAAGTTGATGGGAATTGATAGCAAGCTGCACACTCCGTACCGTCCACAGGCGAGCGCGAAGGTCGAAAGAGTGAACAGCACTATTAAAAATAAATTGAGTAAAGTAATGGCAGAGACAGGATTGACGTGGCCAGAAGCTTTACCCATTGTTTTGTATAGCATCAGAACCACTCCCAGGTCCCCTCTTAATCTGTCTCCTTTTGAAATCTTGTTTGGTCGACAACCGCATGTCATGATTAACCCTCAGGATGATTTGAAATGTAACAATGAAGTAACTGTAAAGTACTTGATTAACATGAGTAAGCAGTTGAGGAATCAAAATGATAATCTGAAGTTGATGATTCCTGATTTACCAGATAGTAATTGTCATGACATTGATCCTGGGGATTATGTAATGATACGAAATTTTCTACGCTCAGGTTGTCTTATTGATAGATGGGAAGGACCATACCAGGTCTTATTGACTAGCACCACAGCATTGAAGGTGGCTGAGAGAGAGACTTGGGTCCATTCATCCCACTGCAAAAAGGTTGCTGATCCAGAGAAGTCCCGTGATAAGGAACAGACGGTAGAGGTTGTATCACTGGAGTGTCTGTTCCAGGAGGACTGAGGCGGCACCTGAGCCTTGAAGACCGAAAGCAGTTGTCGACTCCCTTCTCCCTTTTATTGTTTTTCTCCACTTCCCATCCCCTCTTCCTTGAAATTTCTTTTTTCCCCCTTCTCATTCTTCTCTATTTCCTCCTCAAAGATGGACTTGCCCCAAGAGACTGTGATCCAGATTTTGATGTTAACCATGATGTTGACCAGAGCAGTCTGTTCCGGCGAGAGTACCATAGAGGTCGAGAGAGGTTCTGGAATGGGTTCCGACTATGATGATGGAGGCGTAGTTTTCCAAGATCAACCAAACCAACAAGCAAAGGCGAGTATCAGAAAACGATCCAATAGAAGAAATTGTGATGGATTGTTAGCTGAAGAAAATTGTATCTGTAGGCTCTGTGATAATCTGGTTGAAGATGGATGCATAAAGAAATGCCAATCCAGTTTTAATATCCATATAGACCGGCATCCATTGAGTGACTATCACTCTTTAGTGGGTAATGTGTTAAACCAAACAGATTGTTGGGTATGCTCTCAAGTACCTCAGGGTCATAGCAAATCAGGGCTAGTACCATTTCCTTTAACGTTAGGGGAGGTACTTGAGCTAAATGGTGGGAGACCGGTGGACCGGAGGTTTAATATCTCCAGCCCTCCTAGTTTGAAGCTCCACCAATACCATGTGGATAGGTCCCTCTTATGTTTCAACATCTCCAATCCCAGAAAACCGGGAAATTGGGAAGTGTCATGGAGCAACCATACCATGACCTTTTCACACAGAGCAGATAGAATGCCTACAGATACAGAGCTGGTACGCCACATAGCCAGTAGAGGAAAATCTTTTCGGTATCGATATACCTTAGGAAATAGGATTACTAGAGTTGGAGAGGTATCACCAGGATACTGTGCACATATCGTACAAACTGATACGTGCATTAGGCAGATGGAAGAATTAGGGTCAGGAGATTTCACCTGGAAGGTTTGTAACATGGTCATGTCCTTCTCCGTCCCATATGTTCTCCCCGATGATGCATATTTCATATGCGGGAGAAAGGCGTACAAGTGGCTTGCCCCAAACTCTGAAGGATTGTGTTATATTGGAAAAGTATTGCCTGAAGTGATGACTGTTACACATGACAAAATGAAGGACATACACCGTGGTGCCCAAGCTCCTTATACTCACACTCATTACGAGCACCGAGTTAAAAGACAACTGTCAGAAAGGTTAGAGCATCCGGCCTCTGATCTTATCCATGAATCCACCGGGATTCAGGTTCTGGTAGCGTTAGATTTCACTCGTACCGCTCGGGGAGTAATGAATTATAGATACATTTCCGCACTCGCCAATTTGTTAGATAATATCACTGAAATGTATGATGACACGTTTAGATACACTGGAAGAGAACTTCAAGCGTACAAAACAGAACTAGTGGCTCAAGGAGTCATAATGGATGTTGGAAAGTTTCTACTATGTATCTTGGGTGTCGTTATATCGATTGGATTGATATTTAGATGCGGGCAGGCTTTAATGAGGTGCAAACAAAGTACAAGAGTGATGAGCTTGAGGAGTGAGGAAACCGTAATTAACCTGGATTTGATTTATGACCCAATGATAGAAACCAGGATGTGATGAAAATGCGATTATACGGTCCGTTTCTTTCACCTGTTTTTCTGCTTTTCTCCAAGATACAAAGACCCCCTTGGACGAGGAAGTTGACGAGACGCTATACAGACAACAGACAAGCACCAAAGATGAAGTTTTGACCACTTGAGAAATGGACACTTGATGAACTTTGCCATGGATCCCCAGTTTCCCTAGTACTTTTAAACTCACGCTAGCCCAACATTTTTTGTAAATCTGATGGCTCAGACAAAGCTATTTGCTCATGCCCAAAGAGCAATACAGCGCAAAGAAGACGACTCTCAACAGATACCGAACACAACTTCGACGACAGATGTACATTTCCCTGACATAGAATATCATTGCATTTTCCATAAGTGTTCTTTATCTTCATCTCTACAACCCTCAGGTAATGACACACATAGACGATAGGGAATACAGGCACAGATATCAGCAACCACATACCTCCCCCATTCATGTATCATCAACTAAAATGTGCTCCCCATTTTGTTCAAAATCCGAAAAGAGCTCGGTAAAGTTTGACAGCCCATCCACAGACCTGTACCACAGGATAAGAAGGAATTCAAATGTATACTTCGCAATACCTCGAAGCTTGATTTACAACACGTACGGCACGATGATACATGACCCTCCAAACATGGACTCATACACACATGCTTCTACTTTCTCACTAGGTCATACCCTCTTCACACCTACTCCTCTCTTCTTCCTTACCCCACCATGGAAATCAACTAACCCCTGACTTGCATTTTTCTCCTTAAATGTTTTGTGGCAGTTATTATTGACTGCCAAAGGGTGGACTGTCAAAGTCAGAAAAATGTCTCTATGCACGTTGCCATATTTGCACCGCACACTGGTCCGTGCTGCGCATGCGTACGCTCTCCCGTGAAGGCGCATACCCGCAATAGCGTGCACTCGCAGGCGCGGTATGCGTATTTACGGTAGAGTTTATGTAGTCGTAGCGTGCGACTCATTCGTTACATATTTTCACAATTAATGTAGTTTATAGATCATGGTCCCTTTGATAGTTTCTGAAAGTTTGGTTAATATAGAAGGTCCCTGAGCTAAGGAATCCCTCTTTGTATCGTACGAAGGGTCTAACAGGAATCATACAGCAGTGTTTGGTACCCATCGGAAGAGTATTTAATTAGCAATATTCCGGTGTTGGTTTGGAGCGTATTAATCGCTCGTGCGAATAGTTATGGACATAAGAAGTTTATGTCCATTTCTACTATTTACTCATACTCAGGTATGCGGCGGGAAACCTAGTTCCCCACCCACCTGAGCTGTTTGAAATCGTCACAGCCCACCTGTATGAATCAACCTATGACCTTTTGTTATGATGCAGGGCCGAATTCCGACGTCCAATGGACAATGGGATTGTAGGGACTGTAGGATTGCATTGTGTGTGGGGCATAAATAGGCAGGCCGACCACATCCAGCTCTCACTCTTCAACGGTTCTCATTGCTGAAAATCGGGTGCTGGATGTCCAGGCGCATGCGATCGTTTACCCTTGTGCGTAAGTTTCTCTCCGTTATCATTGTCTTTCTGTGAGCCAATTTCTCTCATCTCTCTCCGTCTCTCTCTCTCTCTTTCCCTTCTCTCTCTCTCTCGTATCTCCCCTAGACTAGTATTGTATTGTATTAGATAGTATTGTTTAGTTCTGTGGTTAGGAAGTCTCTGTTATATTGTAGTGTATCATTTGTACTGTTACCCCCCTTTTTACAAGTATACTAGATATAATACAGTTAATAGGCTTTGGAACCTAAACCAGTATCTGTGTATTTTCTATAGTGTTAAGTGTTCACTTGAGCGTCGGTGACGCTCAAGCAGCTTTGTAGTTAGTCAGGTTACACAAGGTTGCACTTACACCCTGTATTCACATTTAGGTATTCTGTGTATTTCTTTGGTATAAGGTTTAGACATAAAGGTATAGCGTTGTGAGCGTCTGCGCCGCTGGTGATCTCCTCGTGGTCTCGAGCGTCCGCTACGCCATAGCGAATCATTACTCTAGTCATAGCCAATAACGTGTCCTGTGATCGCTGGGCCGTGAGCGAACGTGACGCTTGAGCGTCTCGCCTACGGCTGAGCGATCGTTACGCAACTAGCGTACCATTACGGTACTTCTTAAGTAAACAGCGTACAGTGTTCTTAGCTTCATAAAGGGTTGTTTATACGACAAGGGAATTTAGCATTGTCAAGGCGTACCTGAGATTTGCGGTACAGGATTGTCATTACCAATTTCAGACATTGCCGTTTGGGCTTTCCACGGCCCCGAGAATTTTCACCAAGGTAATGGCGGAAATGATGGTGCTCCTGCGCAAGCAGGGTGTCACAATTATCCCGTACTTGGACGATCTCCTCATAAAAGCGAGATCACGAGAAAAGTTGCTGAACAGCGTATCACTTTCACTGAAGGTGTTACAGCGACACGGCTGGATTCTCAATATTCCAAAGTCGCAGCTGAATCCTACAACTCGTCTGCCCTTCTTGGGCATGATTCTGGACACAGACCAGAAAAGGGTTTTTCTTCCGATAGAAAAAGCGCAGGAACTCATGACTCTAGTCAAGAACCTGTTGAAGCCAAAACAAGTGTCAGTACATCATTGCACTCAAGTCCTGGGAAAAATGGTGGCGACGTACGAAGCCATTCCCTTCGGCAGGTTCCATGCAAGGACTTTCCAATGGGACCTATTGGACAAATGGTCCGGGTCACATCTGCAAATGCATCAGCGAATCACCCTGTCCCCCAGGGCCAGGGTTTCTCTCTTGTGGTGGCTGCAGAGTGCTCACCTTCTAGAGGGCCGCAGGTTCGGCATTCAGGATTGGATCCTGGTGACCACGGACGCGAGCCTCCGAGGTTGGGGAGCAGTCACACAGGGAAGAAATTTCCAAGGCCTTTGGTCAAGTCAAGAGACTTGTCTTCACATCAACATCCTGGAACTAAGGGCCATATACAACGCCCTACGTCAAGCGGAGACCTTACTTCGCGACCGACCAGTTCTGATCCAGTCAGACGTCACTGCAGTAGCTCATGTAAACCTCCAGGGCGGCACAAGGAGCTGAGTGGCGATGGCGGAAGCCACCAGAATTTTTCGTTGGGCGGAGAATCATGTAAGCGCACTGTCAGCAGTGTTCATTCCGGGAGTGGACAACTGGGAAGCAGGCTTCCTCAGCAGACACGACCTGCATCCGGGAGAGTGGGGACTTCATCAGGAAGTCTTCGCACAGATTGCAAGTCGGTGGGGACTGCCCCAAATAGACATGATGGCGTCCCGTCTCAACAAAAAGCTACAAAGGTATTGCGCCAGGTCAAGAGATCCTCAGGCGGTAGCTGTGGACGCCCTAGTGACACCGTGGGTGTTCCAGTCGGTCTATGTATTTCCTCCTCTTCCTCTCATACCCAAGGTGTTGAGAATAATAAGAAAAAGAGGAGTGAGAACAATACTCATTGTTCCGGATTGGCCACGAAGGACCTGGTATCCGGATCTGCAGGAAATACTCACAGAAGATCCGTGGCCTCTTCCTCTAAGACAGGACCTGTTGCAACAGGGTCCCTGTCTGTTCCAAGACTTACCGCGGCTGCGTTTGATGGCATGGCGGTTGAACGCCAGATCCTATCGGAAAAAGGTATTCCGGATGAGGTCATTCCTACGCTAATAAAGGCTAGGAAGGACGTGACATCTAAACATTATCACCGAATATGGCGAAAATATGTTTCCTGGTGTGAGGCCAGGAATGCTCCTACAGAAGAATTCCATCTAGGCCGTTTTCTTCACTTCCTACAAACTGGAGTGAATTTGGGCCTAAAATTAGGCTCCATTAAAGTTCAGATTTCGACCTTATCCATTTTCTTTCAAAATGAATTGGCCTCTCTACCTGAATTACAGACTTTTGTGAAGGGAGTACTGCATATTCAGCCTCCTTTTGTACCTCCGGTGGCGCCTTGGGACCTTAAGTTTCCTTAAGTCACATTGGTTTGAACCACTTAGAACAGTGGAGTTGAAATATCTCACTTGGAAGGTCAGTGGCGCACCCAGCGGGGGTTTCCGAGCACCCAGAAACCCCCCTCCACTAAAAAAGAATTTTTTTTTTTTTTAGCTGCATGAGTATTATTAATGGCATTCTAGCGTCCTCTGCAGCCTGCTGTCTTCCTGGTGGCACTTGTAAGTGCAATAAAAGCTTACTTTATTTTAATTATAGTACATATATATCCATGTGCATACATATATAAACACATGTATATACATACATACATATAAACACACACACACACACACACACACACACACACACACACACACACACACACACACGATATATATATATACATGTGGATATATATGTGTACTGTATGTGTGTGTACATATATATATATATATATATATATGTATGCATGTTTAATATGCTATGTATATGTGTGTGTATGTATGTATATATATATATATATGTGTGTATATATAGATATATATATATATATACACACACACACAGACACACTAGTTTTACGGAACCAGCATATACTGGGTCACCTCAGTCCCCACCCCCGTGATTGGCTCCGCCCAGTTCTGGAAACCCCCCCATGCAAATCCTGCCTTTGCCACTGAAGGTGGTCATGTTGTTAGCCTTGGCTTCGGCTAGGCGAGTTTCGGAATTAGCGGCTTTATCACATAAAAGCCCCTATTTGGTTTTCCTATGGATAGAGCGGAATTGCGGACCCGTCCTCAATTCCTACCTAAGGGGTCTCATCCTTTTATATGAACCAACCTATTGTCGTGCCTGTGGCTACACGTGACTTGGAGGATTTCGAGTCCCTTGATGTGGTCAGGGCTTTGAAAATTTACGTGGCCAGAACGGCAAGGATCAGAAAAACAGAAGCACTGTTTGTCCTGTATGCAGCCAACAAGGTCGGTGGCCCTGCTTCAAAGCAGACTATTGCTCGCTGGATCTGTAACACGATTCAGCAGGCGCATTCTACGGCAGGATTGCCGTTACCAAAATCGGTAAAGGGCCATTCCACTAGGAAGGTGGGCTCGTCTTGGGCGGCTGCCCGAGGGGTCTCGGCACTACAGCTGTGCCGAGCTGATACTTGGTCGGGGTCAAACACCTTTGCAAAGTTCTATAAGTTTGATACCCTGGCTGAGGAGGACCTCCTGTTTGCTCAATCGGTGCTGCAGAGTCATCCGCACTCTCCCGCCTGTTTGGGAGCTTTGGTATAATCCCCATGGTCCTTACGGAGTCCCAGCATCCTCTAGGACGTTAGAGAAAATAAGATTTTTAACCTACCGGTAAATCTTTTTCTCGTAGTCCGTAGAGGATGCTGGGTGCCCGTCCCAAGTGCGGACTACTTCTGCAATACTTGTATATAGTTTTGCTTACATAAGGGTTATGTTATAGTTTTCATCGGTCTTGGACTGATGCTATGTTGTTTTCATACTGTTAACTGGTCACTCAGTATATCACAAGTTATACGGTGTGATTGGTGTGGGCTGGTATGAATCTTGCCCTTGGATTAACAAAAATCCTTTCCTCGTACTGTCCGTCTCCTCTGGGCACAGTTTCTCTAACTAAAGGTCTGGAGGAGGGGCATAGAGGGAGGAGCCAGTGCACACCCAGTTCCAAAGTCTTTCTTAAAGTGCCCATGTCTCCTGCGGAGCCCGTCTATCCCCATGGTCCTTACGGAGTCCCCAGCATCCTCTACGGACTACGAGAAAAAGATTTACCGGTAGGTTTAAAATCTTATTTTTTGCTCCCAAGACAGCTGCCAGGTACACAGGGGGAAGGGGGGGGGTTGTTTTACACTTTCCCAGCGGCTGCCATTGTCTGCAGCCGCTGGGTGGGGGGTCCTACCGTGCTGACCGATCAGCAATGATCGGCAGCACGGCAACACTGAGGGGAGGGTGCAGGGAGGCAGAGGGACCGAAACGAGAGCAGCAGCGGAGGGAAGTTTCTCTACCCTGCCGCTGCTAACACTGTTTATCTGACTGATGCGACCATGCCAGGGAAGTGTTTAAGATGTTTCTGTAAAAGCATTAGCCAATAGCTCCTTCCATCACACATTTCAACCAAGTGCCTGACTGCCAGCCTGGCAGGCAGGAGCTGTAGCACTGACATCCCTCCTCTGCCTGTCACCTCCCACTTTCTCCACAAGGTAGTAAGTGGGCTGAGGTGATCCAGAATCTGATTTGGGGGTGCTCAGGTACTTAGAGGCCCATTTAGCAATGAGTTTTAGCTATTTAAAACTCATTACATATGATGACTTGTGCTTCAGCCAATCAGCTCCTGTCGTGTGTTTGAAAAATGACAGGAGCTGATTGGCTAGAGCAACATTTATTATACACAATGACTTTTAAATAGCTAAAACGTGATGATAAAAGAGCCCCTTAATACGCAGCCCTCAGCTGTGATGATAGTGCTAATAGGGTTTCTCGTGTATTGTATAATTTCTGTAATACATTGTACTGTAGCATTGTAATTTCACAATATACCGTAAAATTGCCTTCATGACTAATAAAATCTCCTTTTAGACTCCCAATTATTAAAAAACTAAATATTATTTTAAAAGAATAATATTACAACGAGCAGTTCAGATATTTATGTAATACAAGATTAAGAAAATAAACAGCATGATGAATGAAAACGTGTGACAGGCTCGGTAAATCAGGGAAATAAGCCAGGAGGCGGACTGTGGCTTCCTGGAAAATACAGTAACTAAGCAATAATACGTAATAACCCTGAGGGTAATTCAGATCTGATCGCTGCTGTGCGTTTTCACGCAGCGGGCGATCAGATCCGAAATGCGTATGCACTACGCTGGCACTTCGCACGGCTGCAAAGGGGATCGCCGGTCAGCTACGGGATTGTGCGAAGGATACATTCGCACGGGCGTTCACAAGCAGATTGACAGGAAGAGGCCATTTGTGGGTGGCAACTGACCGTTTTCAGGGAATTGGAATTTGGTTTTATTGTTATTAAATATTCAACGCATGAACAATCAATGAAATTGATTGTCCGGGAAAATGCAGGCGGGCTCAAGCGTTTTCAGGGAGGGTGTCTGACGTCAAATCCGGACCCAAACAGGCTGAAGTTATCGCAGTGGCTGAGTAAGTCCTGGACTGCGCAGAGACTGTACAAAATCAGTTTGTACCGCTCTGCTACACATGCGATCGCACACTTGCACGGCGAAAATACACTTCCCCTGTAGGCGGCGACTATCTGATTGCAATTTGCAAAAATCGATGCCTAGCGATCAGAACTGAATTAGGCCCCCTGTCAGTACTACCTAATCACTGATTATATGGGAGCTGTGTTGTATGTACAGGATACTGCAAATGTAAGGCCCAGGTCATGTGACCTACTACATCAGAAAGGCCAATGGGGTCTGCCCTGCTATTAACATATCGGGAGTGTTTGGGTGACCTCATCATTGAAACTCATGTTAGTCCAAGAGGTAAAAATATTATCAGGTTTGAATACTATTGGTACCCATACACTCATAAGCTACAGACTTTTTTTTTTTTTTTTACATTTGTGGCTATCTACAGTATATGACTTTTGTATCACTTATGGCTTCTCTATATGAGAGTGGCGTTACCTAGCAGAGGGTAAAAGTGCAAAAATTACCCCGGTCGGGATCCTGGCACCGATGCCGGAATCCCAACACAAATCAGAATGCTGATACCGGCATCCCAAAGAGGGTCTCCAGCCTGGCGCTGAAATCCCGACAACGAGGAATCCCGAACGCTCATCCACCGCCATGCCGGAGAGGTAAGCTGTATGGGGAAGGGGATGTTAGGCAGAGTCGGCCCTAGGCATAGGCAAACTAGGCAAATTCCTAGGGCATTTGAAATGCACAGGGGCACATGCAGCTTCTGCTGATTAAAACGATATGCGGCATGCCTATATCCTGTGTGCGACTGTGGCTGTATCTGCATACGAAATGCTACATTACAGTGTATTCCTGGAAATCACTGTAACGTAGCATTTTGTATGCAGATATAGCCACAGTCGCACACAGGATATAGGCATGCTGCATATCGTTTTAATCAGCAGAAGCTGCTTGTGCATCCTAGTCACATATGAATGCAAATAAGATGCATTTTCTGCAAAAAAGGCTCCCAACGTTAGCAGAGCTGGCCTAGAGCTGACAGATGACTCACGCCAGGCATCTCCTGCTGCATGGCGTATTGAGGCAAGATGTATGAGTACACATCTGTATCCAAGCAGAGGAAGAGGTCACAGTGTTAGCGGCCATGTGAGTGCTGTGTGCAGGTGGGTTAGTTGTGCAATAGTGTTCGGCATATGTGTAAGGGTCATTAAGTGTCTTGTGTAAAAAATGCATTAATAATGTGTGGCATATGTGTAAGGGACATTGGGGGTCATTCCGAGTTGTTCGCTCGGTAAATTTCTTCGCATCGCAGCGATTTTCCGCTTAGTGCGCATGCGCAATGTTCGCACTGCGACTGCGCCAAGTAAATTTGCTCTGCAGTTAGGAATTTTACTCACGGCTTTTTCTTCGTTCTGGTGATCGTAATGTGATTGACAGGAAGTGGGTGTTTCTGGGCGGAAAAAGGCCGTTTTATGGGCATGTGGGAAAAAAAAAAGTTTCTGGGAAAAACGCGGGAGTGGCTGGAGAAACGGAGGAGTGTCTGGACGAACGCTGGGTGTGTTTGTGACGTCAAACCAGGAACGACAAGCACTGAACTGATCGCACTGGCAGAGTAAGTCTCGAGCTACTCAGAAACTGCACAGAGATGTCTTTTCGCAATATTGCGAATCTTTCGTTCGCAATTTTACTATGCTAAGATTCACTCCCAGTAGGCGGCGGCTTAGCGTGTGTAAAGCTGCTAAAAGCAGCTTGCGAGCGAACAACTCGGAATGAGGGCCTTTATGTGTATAAGGGCATTAATAAAGGTTGCCATAATGTGTAAGACACATGTTTATAAGGGCATTAATAAAGTGTGTCATGTGTAAGGGGCATTATTGTGTGGTATTATGTGTATAAAGGCATTACTAATGTGTGGCATTGTGTGTATAAGGTGCTCTACTGTGTGGCATAACTTATAGAAAGGGCACTACTGCGTGGTCTATTGTGAATAAAGAGCAATATGGTGTGGTGTATTGTGAATAAGGGGCACTACTGTGAAGAGTAACGTATATAAGGTAAAGTGGTACTACTGTGTGATATAACGTGAATAAGGGACACTATTGCATGATAAAATGTGAATAAACTTGCACTACTTTGGGGCGTAATTTGAATTAGGGGCACTATTGTGTGCCCATGCCCCTTCTCAGCAAGGACACATACCTTTTTGGCCTGTGCGCCAAATGTGCGCACTGTTTCTATTTAAAATATAGGTGGTAGGAGGACCAAAATGAGGACTGTTATGGGTGAGGGGCGCAGGGTCAGAGGCAGAACTAGCAGTGGTGCTAGGGTGCACCAGCCAAAATTTTGCCTAGGGCATCATATTGGCTAGGGCCGGCTCTGATGTTAGGTTTAGGCTGCGGGGGGAGGATTATATGGGGGGGGGGGGGTAGGTTTATGCTGCGGCGGGGGTAGGGTTGGGTTTAGGGTACAGATAGGGAAGGTTAGGGGGCCCGGGGTGGCCTTCCCCTGTCGGGATTCTATCGGAATGCCGCGGTCAGTATTCTGACTGCCGGTATCCTGACTGCTGGCAAATCAATCCCAACCCGTGATCCCGACTAGGTGACGCCAATGTCATAACCTCAAGCCCTGTAAGAGGGTAGGACAGGAAGCCGCGTAACATCACACATGTGGGGTCATACTGTATTAGTTAATGCTATGTAAGCATATTTTACATATATTTATAGACAAAAAAAACAGGCACTCAAATGGGACTTGCTGAAAACTTAACTTACCTTAAATAAAGTGAAGGCTCAGCAGCGACGTTTCGGAGAATCCAACTCCTTTCATCAAATTCCTTTTGAGTGCTGCCTTCTTTTTTTTTTTGTCTATATAAACTCTTCCTTTGTTGTGTTTCTGCTGTGCACCTGGGCCATTGATTACAGGGAGGTTTATGCTGACCTGTCACAGCGTGCCGGAGTCTGAAACTCCTTTACTGGGGCAGCGGTGCTGGTGGGCTGCTGCAGGCAAGTGCCACCGAAGTTAAGTAATCGCGGCCGGTGGCAGAGCTGGATTAAGGCTTTGGGGGGCCTGGGGTACTTAAGACAGGGGGGCCCTAAAATGTAATATTAAAATCGTAATCACTACAAAGTATAATATAAATATACACACACATATATATGTGTGTGTATGTATATATATATATATATATATATATACATACACATAGAGTGACACACACGCACTTATATATATATATATACATACACATATATATTATATATATTCCCAGAACCTAAACTTTAACTATAGCCACACTTACTTTCTTTGGACAGCTGTCACTCAGCTGTCCTGTGTGCAGCGCCGGTGGGGAGCCGAGACAGGCAGTGTTGCGGGGATCTCAGCGGCGCCAGTGTTGTAGGAGTCTGAGAGCTGGCTGAGAATGGGTGCTGGGCTGGCTGCTGCCTCCACGGAGTCCACGCGCGGCTGTCCTCCCTCCTCCTTCCCTGCAGCCTGCGCGCCCAGCGGCAGCCAATGACTGAGCCGCAGGCTGCTGCTCTTCACGTTATTCCATCACAGGGAGTGAAGTCACTGCCGCTGCGTGTGGCGCCGGCTCCCGGGAGTGCAGCGCAATACGGCAGATTGGATCTCTGTTCCGATCTGCAGCAGTGACGGGGGGCCCTTTGAAAAAAGGGGGCCCGGGGTACTTATCCCCGGGACCCCCCTCTTAATCCGGCTCTGGCCGGTGGTCCCCTCTTGCTGGCCTCCCCCTTCTCTGCTGTGCTACTTTGGCCACAGGCAGCTAAGACTCCCCTAGGGATGTCTGCCTGAAATTTAAAGGGGAATGCGTCAAGTTTGGCACCACAGTTGAAATCACCACCCTATAAAAGGGAGTCTCTGAGCAGTGACAGGTGCCAGAGTATTAGCCGCATTTGTTCTCAGTGAACTAACGATTCGGTTTGTCTGACTATTCTCCTTGCTCGCTCATCTGGTACTGTTCCTAGCGTCTTTATGGTTCTGATCGTTTAATGAATAGCCCCAGTCCTATTATTCTGAGAATGTGTGAGGGGAACCGGAGTTCAATGACTACAGGCCCCCAATAATCTCTGGGCCCCTTAGCTGCTTTCCCCCGTCTGCCGTGGTTGTAGTTCCTCCGGGAGCGTTGATGGACTTTGCAGTCACTCTCCTAAGCAACAAATAACTAACTTAACCCAATCTCTGTACCATGGTACCCTGGGGTGCCCCTGGGCACTTGCAGGGGTGCCATGGGTTGATGCTCCAGTGGCACCCCTGCAGCGCTGGTGGCTGCCAATCATAAAATACATGACAAACAGAATCCCATCCCTGTCTACCACCACATAACTAAACATGACAGGTAGGCACAATTTACTTAATTTTTCTAAATTTCAAAATAAGAAATGTTTTGCCTGGGGTGCCGTGAAAAATATACAGATGCTCTATGGCGCGGTGATTCATCTGCTGTAGATTGGAATGATAATAGAATCCACCATGGATTCCGACCATTTAAAAGTGCACGTCCACAGGCTTTTATACAGTTCATGGAATTCCGAGGCGACTTCTAATATTTGTATTTGACAATAGGGGAAGATTATTCCTTTACATTCACATGCAAGTTTCCGTCAGAAACAAAGAAAGTTAAGTGCATTAAACGATCATTATATCTTGGTGTGTTTTGTCCTCAATTTGTAGATTGAAATACTATGCATTATGTTGTGACACAAGTGACATCACTGCTTACTAAATGTAAGGTTATATATTACAGGAGTATTCTCCAGATATATGAGTATATTATTAAGAATATTTAACATATTTACATGTCACTTGTATATTGCAATAATTTATATCATAAATTATATATACCACTGTAGAAAATGATAATTCTAAGTAATATCTCGGTGAGTATCCAAATTTCTTTGTGTACCCGTATGCTCATTCCCTGACAGTGTGATCACAATCGTACTGCTCTCATTCCGATGGATTGCTCTATAATTTACTCAGCAAGCAGTAGATAGTAATTATCAACTAGAGCACCTTTATATACACTCTATATAAAGTTTCATCACAAAATACATATACTGTATACACTCCTTTGACTGCTGTTACACTTAGAATTTCCACTACTCCGTGTATAAACACACTTTTAATAGATCGTTATTGAGGTTGGTTTAAGAAAATGAAAACATTTCCTACATTACATGTAACTGAGAAATGGCTGAATTCCAGAGAAATAAATTGGTCGTCAACCAAACCAAACTCTGTACCAAGAGGACATCTACATCATGGAAAAATCAGGTGCCAAATACTACTCCCCACCTCAAAAAAAAAAAAACCTCATTCATGGGTTAAGCAAGTAGGATGAGAAGTGTAAGATAAGCAAGAGGCCAGTTTCCCGTCCAGCTTTCCTGAAAGGCGACCGTTGTACGTCTGAGACCTGTTATAATGCATTGCCAATCATTGCCTAATGGGATCATGTGACTCATTTACTATGGATTCACACAATATGCCAGTTTCCGTATGGAGTATTTTGTAGACATTGTAAACTTGGACTTTCTTTTGTTTAGACAGCGTGGTCTAACGTAAGCAGTGACAGAGCAGCACAATCTGCACTTGGAGACAATGGCCTATTAACTGTTACTGGAAATGGTTCTTCAATGCTATGAATCATCAGCTTCCAGCAAGGTGCCCTATACCTCTATGATGGGCACTGCATCGTCAGCAGAGGTCACCAGCCCTGTATGAGCTATAAATAAGTCCGACAATGAGCATTTCATTGGTACCTAGATGGCCCTTTTAAAAAAACACTAATCTGAAAATGCCAGTTAGTCTCATACATAGAAAATAAATATGGCGCCGCGGGTGGCTGCCCCGGTGCTGCTCTGCCAAGCAGCCCTCGTTTTTAGTTTTACATGTATAATATGTCGAGTCTATCGTACAGTTGCAATGTGCAGTATGAACTCATACGTGTAATGTTTGTAATGTATGCTACGTTTTCTCCCTTCTTAAGCTATGTATTCCCCCTTCATGTTGCTGCTTGGCGATGCATTGTACCACAAAAAATTCCTAGCGTACGTGATTACACCTGGCCAATAAAGCGGATTCTGATTCTGATATGTCTTTGATAAACATTCTGTAATTAATATTTTCTAAATAATGTGAAACCCATCAATGTGAAAGGTATACGTTTACCCGATGGTGTATGTACATGTCCGATGGTACAGCAGCGGAAAGGTTCTGAAAAGGTCTTGCGAGGCGAGGTGTAGGCAGTTGCCCCCAAGCCGCAGCCTGATTGACAGACTGTTGGTGTCTAGCTGCAGGGGTGGGCAAAGCTTGCCAGTGTACCTGAAATTGGGGCTTGACGCCCCCCATTTTCTGGGAGTATTGAGGCCAAAGTCTGCATCTTTGGACGCAGATTTCCTGACCCTGGCTGAGAGGTTCCTGCAGACATTCTGATGCTGCCATCATTGTGGCGAATGGTCGGGATGGTGATCCGATGCTGCAGGTCCGACGCAGCACTAGGATCGTAGATCTTTCTCCCTCAGACACTCCCTGCAACATTAGCATTAGCAAAATTAGGACCTTTTGTGGAAAAGGTTAGGGGGCGAGAAAAACAGCGAAGACCTGTTGGGGGAGTTTGTAGTATCTTTGGGTGATTTTGCGCTGCACATATGCCAATACTGAGTGCACGGAAATACGGGTGATGCAGATTCATGCTCATTTCAATTGCATCTATAGCTAGACATACACTATACAATTATCTGGCACATCATCTGCCAGATCTGGCTGGTTGGAATGAAAATCTGGTAATGGATGAGAGCCTCTCAGATATCGCAGCGCCCAGGGCCGGCACCAGGTTTACTTAATTTTTGGACACCCCTCCTCTCCCACAGAACTACCCCATGGGCCAAATACTGTAGTGCCACATGCATATGCCCCCACAATAGTGTCTTACATGGCCCCAAAGAATACCCCATAAGGGCCCGTTTGTTGTGTAGTGTCTATGGGGCTAATTCAGATCTGATCGCAGCAGCACATTTGTTAACTAATGGGTAAAATCATGTGCACTGCAGGGATATAACGTGCAGAGAGAGTTAGATTTGGGAGGGTTATATTGTTTCTGTGCAGGGTAAATACTGCCTGCTTTATTTTTACACTGCAATTTAGATTTCGGTTTGAACACACCCCACCCAAATCTAACTCTCTCTGCACATGTTATATCTGCCCGCCCCCCCTGCAGTGCACATGGGGCCTAATACAGACCTGATCGGTGCTGTGCATTTTTGCACAGCAGCCGATCAGGTCTGAACCGCATGCGCCGGCACTGCAGTGCGCCGCCGCGTGCCAGACAGCCGACGGCGGTCTTAGCCCTGCGATCGCCTCTGCCTAATTGACAAGCAGAGGCGGTCGCTGGGCAGGAGGTGGAGGGCTGGTGGCATTTGGCTGCCATTTAGGGGGTGCGGTCCGGGCAACGAAGGCGTGCTCGAACCATTGGGGTGGGGGGTTGGCCGCGGCGGCTGCGTGACGTCACACGCAGCTGCTACGACCCTCACAGCGACGAATAGCTCCTGCCAGCACGCAGGAGCTGCGCTGGCAGGAAGCTACTCGTCCAGTACAAAAGCATTGTCGCTGTGTGATGCTTTTGTACTTGTGCGGGGTTGTCGGGCCTGACATGCGGGGGGACTAGCCCTGTGCTGGGCGTCCCCCCGCATGTCTGTGTGACTGATCCTAGCTGTGCTAAATTTAGCACATCTACAATCAGGTCTGAATTAGGCCCATTGTTTTGCCATTAGCTAACAAATTTGCTGCTGCTATCAGGCCTGAATTAGGCCCTATGTCTTACCAATGGTGCCCCACATGCCCCTGTAGAAACACCCTGTAAAGGCCCCATATGTAGTGCCACATACATATGCACCCACAATAGAGCTCTACATGACCCCACAGAAACACACCACATCATATGCCCCTGCCTTCTTAGGCAGCATTATTGAAAGCTGTAACTGCACATTTCAATTCCACAGACCATAAAGATAGATCATAACATGGCCCAAGCAGGTCATAGCGGTCAGTGGAGGTACATCACGCCATCACTTTGAAAAGGCAGCAGCTCCTGGGATCAGTGGGCTGAAGTTTTCAGGCACAATCTCCCAGCTCGGCTGCTCGGCCACCCAAGAAGGTTCACAGAACAAGTGCCAGAGGATATCTGGTAGAGAGACTGGACCAGGAATACTCTGTCTAGCAGACAAGGCAGTAGAGATCCTGACTGTGCCCAGGTACTTTTCAGGTGGCGTGGCCTAATCACAAGAGGTGTGGCCGTGCACATACAGAATAAATTGTATTTTAAGCGCCTCCCTGGCCACACTGCAGCCCAGCACTCAGCAGTTTATGGTGGGCTGAAGACAATAGCTGCTGCTGCAGACAGGTAAGGATGGAGAGGGTGACCTACCAGCACCCCGCCGGCTTGCTCTAATCAAATAACTGGAGACGAGACTGGTATTTTTGTGCAAAGAATAAATGGTCACAGCTTTATTTCCACCTAATACCAAAACACACCCATCGCAGGGTAAAAAGGAGAGGAAGCGGTGCACGGCTCTCCCGCTGTTTAGAGAAACGACAGGGGCATGCCTTACGCCGCCTTACCAGCGAACGGCCACGCCCACTCCCCACCTGAGGTGTGCCCTGCACGCCCTTGCGAGCCGACGGGCCACGCCCCCTGTGCTGGGGGACCAGCTACCATGCGCATAACACCCTACCGTGGCGCGCAACCCGTATGGCCCATGCCGCATTTAGTTGGACCAGGCGTACGGCCTACTAATTGGTGACTTATGCGAGGCATTCTGACAATCCCCCCCTTACCATGCCTTGTGCACCGCTCCTTCCCCGCCACACGAGGTCCCAGCGACCTGCGGACCGAAGCCCCACCCTGCACTACCACCGCAAACCCTCCACGCATCCTGCAACGCATTGTTGAAAATATCGAGGCCTACAGTATGTCCGACAGGTGCACCCCATCGTGCCTGTAAAAACCCTCACATCTTCCTGCCAGGTCATTGTGGTATATAACGCTGCCCCCGTTGACTGTGACCACTTTACCGATGGCCGCATTGACTTTTTTCCTGGCTCTGTCTATTCCGTGCCCTGACCTAGCCCCCCTCCAGGCTAGCCGCAGGATGATTTTTGACCAGACTATGCGCACGTTGCTCCACCGCCCTTTTATCCAGGCGATGTCCTCCCTGGCCTGCCTGATCAGGTCTAGTGACTTTGTTTTACCGATATCGTTACCCCCAAGGTGCAACACCAACACGTCGGGCTTTCCCAATGCCCGCTCGGCCTTGAGCCAGGCCTCCCTGGCTTGCTCCCATACCATGCCCCTGTTGCCCAGCCAGAAAACTGCTGCCTCTTCTCGCCTCATCCCCAGCTGGCGCCTGTATGGTCTTTTTGCGGCCCGTGCCGCTGCCCAGAATATGTATGAACGCCCGAAGATCCAACACCGCTTCCCGGCGATCCCTGCGAAGAATAGAGGAAGCGGGGGGGGGGGGGGTGTTAGGACCGTCGCCAATTCGCTTATTGTGGCTGCGCCTTGGCCACCGGCCTGACGTAAGATTTGTAACTGTTTGACTTCCACCCCCCTTTCCCCTTTATCTTTTCGGCTGAGCATCCCTGGCTGGCGGCGGATGTCGCCGCGCCGATCCTAAATGAGTGGGTCCCGAACTTCCTCGGGTTCCAGCCTAACTCTTCGATGCATTTTTTAAATATGGCTGTGAACTGTAACCTGGTAAGTGCCGCCTGATTCACATGAATGAGGAAATTCTCGCCCCCTTTTGGCCTGACCTCCAAAAATTTTTGTACCGCCTCGATTGGACAGACTGTTGTGTCCGGGTGCCTGCCCAACTGGACCCATCTTCCCTTACCTATCTGGTCTGTTTTTGACTTGTGAACTTTGCACAAGACCGCACCCTGCGAGGCCACTACGTTTTTTACCAACAGGCCTGTTCTGGCGGCCATCTTTGACTGCGCTACCAGCTCCCCAACCCTAAATGCTCCGCTAAAAGCCATGATAAACGCTGCTTTAAACAGTTTTTCCTCGTACTCTCCATTACATACTGTCACCACTATGTGAATAATGCTATTAAGCCTCTCTATGGTTACTGGCTCCCGGGATTCTGGTCTCCGTATTTCCGCTCTGGCCCATCCCTTCATCACCGTGCGCACTACGAATGCCTTAGTTAGGTCCTCTTTCCCTAGCAACTTTGAAAAGAAAGATACCAATGCCAGTCTGGTGTTTGCCACTGCCCTTGATGCTCCCACCTCCTTACTCTTGCCTAAGAATTCCAACAATTGCTGCAGGGGCGCCTGGCCCTCTGAGCTTACATTCCCCTGAAACTGCTGCCATTTCTCCCATGCTTCCACGTACGCTTTCCAGGTCTTTGGCGCCAGGGACCTTTCCACCAACTCATTCAAACAGGCTCGACTATCTGCCAAAGATGAGAAGGGCATGTTAAACCCTGACCCCGCGCGAATGGCGCTGCCGCTCTAAACACCTCCCACTTCTGACGTGACAGCGCGTCCGCGATAACATTCTCGACTCCTGGTACATGCTTTGCCCTGAATGTTATGTTGTGCCGCAAGCATGCCGCTACCAACCACCTCAGCAACCTAATCACTGGTGCGGACGAGTCTGATTGCCTGTTTATGGCCTGTACCACGCCCATATTGTCGCACCAAAACTGTATGAACTTATTCTCTAGCCTGTGGCCCCAAACCTCTACAGCTACCACTATAGGAAACAATTCCAAAGCTGTCAAGTTGTTAGTCAAACCGCTGTCCTTCCACCTGGGCGGCCATTCTTCTGCGCACCACTCTCCCTGCAAGTACGCTCCGAAGCCTATGGCTCCTGCTGCGTCCGTAAACAGCTGCAGTGCGTGGTTTGGCGATATCGTGCTCGGACACATGCGCTAAACTGTTTCAAGAAATCCTGCCATACTAACAAATCTTCCTTCAATTCCCCACTGATGCGGATGAAGTGATGTTTCTTCCTCACCCCACTGTTGCCCTTTCCATACGTCGCTTGAAAATCCGCCCCATAGGGATTACGCGACAAGCAAAATTCAGCGACCCTAGCAATGACTGCAACTGGCCCAAGGTAACTGACTTCGCTTGGGCGCATGCACTGATCTCTCGCTCCAACTTTTCATTTTTTTCTGTTGGCAACCGGCACTCCAACTTCTCTGTGTCGATCTCTATACCTAGGTAAGAGATGACCTGTTTTAGGCCCTCGGTTTTCTCCCCCGCGATGGGGACTCCGAACTCGTTCAGCATTTTTGTAAGCTCTTGCAGCAACTGCGCGCACTGCCCGGACTGAGCTGGACCTGCCAGCAAGAAATCGTCCAGGTAGTGCGCCACTGCCCTACAGCCTGTCCGTGCTTCCAAGCACCAGTGCAAGAAGGAGCTGAAAATTTCGAATAACGCGCAAGATATTGCGCATCCCATAGGCAAACATTTGTCTACGAAATATTGGCCCTCAAACTGGAAACCCGTAAGGTAAAAACTGTCCGGATGTAGGGGGAGTAGCCTGAACGCTGACTCGATGTCCAGCTTCGCCAACAAGGCCCCTTTCCCTTGCCTCCTAACCATTTTTATCGCCTGGTCAAACGACTGATATTGCACCGAGCACTGTTCCCCGTCCAGGGCATCGTTAACCGATGCCCCCTCCTGGAAAGATAGGTGTTGAATAAGTCTGAATTTTCCCGGTGCTTTCTTGGGAACTAACCCCAGCGGTGACACTATCAAATTTTCTATTGGGGGGGACGCGAATGGCCCGGCCATCCTGCCCAAATCTAATTCTTTTCCAATTTTCTGTCACGCCACCTGCAGCAGCTCCCTGATGGAATGAAGGTTCCTACTGCGGTCGCCCGGGAGAACGTCCCGTCTTATTGGGATCTTGAACCCTACTCTAAAACCCTCCTGCAACCGCTGGGCTTCTAAACGCTTGGGGTACCTGGCTAGCCATGCCTGCATACCCTCTAGCCTCACTGGGCTACTTGCTTTTGACAGGCACAAGCGCTCCGGATACCTTCTCCCCTCTCTCTCCCTGTCGGCCTTTATTTCTAAAGCAGTCTTTTGCCAGGTGACTTCCGCTGCAGTGGGTGCATGCGTGTTTGAATTTGCAGAACACCCGTGTGCACCGGGTGTTGTTGAAGGCGTAGCATTTGAGCATATACTGTCTATGCGTGCCAGGCCTCCCTGCCCCCTGCCTTTGCGCTGTCGCTTCTTTATCGCTAGCCCCTCTTGCCTGCGCCTTGAGCCACAGCTCGATATCCTTTGTCCCAAACTTGATGGGTTGCTGACCTTGCGCTCTTAACCTGAAGGACTCGTCGTATCTGCGCCACGCAGTTCCCCCATAATCCTTGTACACTGAATAAACAAGATTGATGTACTTCATCATGTTCATTGCCATGTTTGGGTAAGCTTCTACGTAGCAACCAGAGTATGCGAACATCCCGGTCATCCAATTGTCTTGTAGGATTCCCCGCGCCCTACTCCCTTCTCGCTGCCCCTCTCCTTGTCCCTGAGACCTTCCTCCGTAAGGGAGCATATGTCGATGAAATCCCCCTTCACAATTTCTTTTCTAAGTTCTTTAGGCAAATGCCCTGCCAATGCGCCTAGCTCGTGATCCAGTGCGCCTCCCTGCTGTAAGAAAACTGGCTTAGCTGCTTCGGTCTGACCTAGCTTACTTCACGCTGTATCTGTCCCTGGGGCTGACAACTTCTTCTTCTTGCGATTGGCCCTGGCCAACCGCAGCTGCTCTTTCAATACCTTGCATGACTCCTCGTCGTCTGACTCGGAAGCGCTGCTATTGCCCCGCTTGCCCGCCTGATTATCTGTGGCGCTGTTACCCTCCCCTTGTGTGTTCGCTACCTCGTTTAAGGTGGCCCCCCCGCCATTTGCGCTGCTTGCGCTGTCTTGGTGCAACCCCTGCCTCTGCCCATTTTCAGTACCACCCCTAACGCTTTGTGTATTGCTATTATACAACGGCATAACATTAACATTCTGCATATTAATCACATGGTTCATCTCACCGTTCCTGAGTGATGCTGTGGAGACGTCCTCTCTGGCCAGGCTGGTCACGGCACCGGCCTCCGCTGTATTCTTCTCCATCGCTCTTGCCGCGGCAAGGTGCTGCACTGACGGCCCGCTTGGCATGGCAAGGACCGCACTGTCTCCGTAACTGTTGTAATTGTCTTGGATTCTCGCTTGTGCTTGTGATGTGAAATTTTGCGATGTGGCTCCTTGATCCCGGTTGCTTGCTTGCGGCAGTTCGTGGCCCCTGCTCTGTCCTGTAACTGGCGTTGGTGTATGCTGGTACATTCTTCTGGGCGGGGATGGAAACGCAGGGGAGCGGGCAAGCTGGTTTCGCAACCCCTGTGTAATGTCCCTGTCCTGTGTGCTCCCTGCGCCCTGCCCCCAGTTACCACCTTGCCTAGGAGTGCCCTCTGGCTGCCTAGCAGGGCTATTATATTGCTGTGTCTCTGCCAGGAATACCCATCTCCCTCTCACCTCGGGTGACCCTGGCCCGCTGGCTGTGTTGGCGAGAATAACTCCCCCTTCCTGGCATGCTGCTCCAGCGCTCCTAGCTTGTGTTGACGTATTCTGCAAACGCTGTGCTGCAACGTTAATAGGGGTTCCCCTGGCCTGTAGTGGGACATAGCCGATCTGCCCCTCCCCCCTTGGCCCTAAAATGGCTGACTCATTCCCCCTTGCTCCTATGCCTTCTTGCCCCGGCTGGTACTCACCCCCCTCTTGCCCTTGCTCCTTTTGCAGGCCCGCTGGTCACTGCTGTCTTCCGGATCTAGCAGGTGCCTTTCCTGCATTTCTTCTTTTCTCTCCTGGTTGCTTCTTCTTATGTGTCCTGCGGCCACCAGGTGGCACCCTAGCAGATTTCTCATTGCTCCTGTGCTGCCTCTCTGGAGAGGGACGGACGCATGTGCCCTGCAGCTGCTGGCCGGAAATGCTGTCCTGCCGGCCCCTGTATCGCGCTGGAAGCGCCCTTCTCTCCGGCCGATCTGCCGAGCGCTGCCTGACCATTGCTCCTTGCTGTGAGGGTGACCTGCCTTCGGTCACTGTGGATGCCATGACCTGGATCTCTCAGAAATGCAGCAGCCGCCGGACAGACACAGGTACTTCCTTTCCTGTGTGTGGAACGGAGCTATTAACTCCCTCCCCCCCGGCTGCTGCTTTTAACTGTCTCCCCCTCCCCCCCCCCCCCGCCTCTGGACCGCACCTTTCACTGGCCTAGGGCTCCCTGCAGGTGACGAAAAGGGGAGGGGGTCCCGCCACCCTGCGGCAACCCCCCCCCCTCCCCCGGAGTTCGGGCCTCGGGCCGCCCGGCACCCCTCCTCCTTATTTCGCTGCGGCGCCATTGCTACCCCTTCGCCCCTGTAAGGGAGGATGTGGGTGGGGGGGCACCGGACCCCTCCATCAGACCTGGGCTTTAAATAATGCAAAGTGTATAGAAGTTCTAAATACAAAATATATTAAGTAACTTAAATGTAATAAGATTAAGATGAGATCAAAGTTCCATTTGACAGTTTGATGTAGCAGTGAACTTACTATGCATCTCTGGCATATTTTATTTGGTGGTCTGCCTGTGAATGGCATAGGTCTTTTTGACAACCACCATTATGAAGGATCTAACAGCTACCATAGTATAACATATGCCCAGCGATACAACAGAAAGTGAGACATAGGGGCAGATTTAGTAATGAGTGATATTCTTGTTATCACTCATTACTAATCTTAAATGGTGCTCCAGCCAATCAGCTCCTGTCGTAAATGGGCCCCATAGCAACTATACAGACCCATTTCACTGTAGCTGTTGTTCATTTTATGCCCCATAGTAGTGTCCTAGTTAATTTTAATTTTATGACCAATGTTAGTGCCCTAGTTCATATATGGCCCCATAGTAGTGCCCAATTTAATGATATTCCCCACAGTAGCACCCTAGTTTATTTTATGCCCCATAGCAGTGTCCTAGTTCATATATTGCCACATTTAGGTACCTACAGTTTACATTATGCCACACAGTGCCCCCAGTTCACATTAGTCCCCAGTACATAGTTTGCCAAACGGAAGTGGCCCAGTACATATTATGCCACACTGTAGTGCCCCCAGTTCACTGCTACATTGCAGTGCCCCTAGTTCATAGTATGCCACATTGCAGTGCCCCAGTTCATATTATGCCACACTGCAGTGCCTCAGTACATATTATGCCACACTGCAGTACCTTAGTACATATTATGCCACATACCAGTGCCTCTAGTTCATATGATGTCACATTGCAGTGCCCCAGTTCATATTATGCCACACTGCAGGGCCTCAATATATATTGTGCCACATTGCAGTGTCCCTGGTTCATATTATGCCACATTGAAGTGCCCCAGTTCATATTATGCCATACTGCAGTGCTTCAGTACATATTGTGCCCCATTGCAGTGTCCCTGGTTCATATTATGGCACATTGCAGTGCCCCAGTTCATATTATGCCACACTGTAGTGCCTCAGTACATATTGTGCCCCATTGCAGTGTCCCCTGGTTCATATTATGGCACATTGCAGTGCCCCAGTTCATATTATGCCACACTGTAGTGCCTCAGTACATATTGTGCCACATTGCAGTGCCCCTGTTTCATATTATACCACATTGCAGTGCCCCTAGTTCATATTATGCCACATTTCAGTGCCCCTAGTCCATATTATGCCACATTAGAGCTTCTTTAGTTCATATTGTACCACATTACAGTGGCCTGCAGTTTACATTATGTCACTTTACAGTGTCCAGACTGTTAAAGCTAAATATTTATCTTATATAAAACCCTTTGTGAGGTCTAAGAACACTGTACGCTATTTACGTATGGAGTACCGTAAGGGTACGCTCGTTGCGTAACGATCGCTTAGCCGTGGTCGAGACGCTCAAGCGTCACATTCGCTCACGGCCAAGAGATCACAGGCAGGCACGCTATTGGCTGCCGACTAACGTAATGATTCGCTATAGCGTAGCGGACGCTCTGGACCACGAGGAGATCACCAGCGGCGCTGACGCTCACAATGTTAAACCTTTATATCTAAACCATAAACAATGTAATATGCTGTAAAACCTTAGTGTAGAGATAGGGTGTAGATGCAACACAGTGTAACCTTGTTAACTTAAAAGCTGTTTGAGCGTCACCGACGCTCTGAGAATACTTAACACTATAAGAAATACACAGATACCGTACTTAGGGTCCAACGCCTAATATATATATATTATGAATGTTATACTTGCAAAAGAATTAATACAATACAAGTCATACACTACAATATAACATAGACTACCTAACCAGATAACTACACATGAAATACAATACAATACTATTACGTTTAAGGGATTACGAGAGAAAGAGGAGAAGAGAGAGAGAGAGAGATATGGCCCATAACAACAAAGAAAGATAATATGATTGCGGAGAAAACTTACGCACAAAGGAAACGATCGCATGCGCCTCTGGACATCCAGCTCCCGATTTTCAGCAATGATAACCGTTGAAGAGTGAGCTGGATGTGATCGGCTTGTCTATTTATGCCCCACACACAATACAATTCAATGGTCCCTACAATCTCATTGTTCATTGGACACAGGAATTCCTCCTCGCATTATAACAAAAGGTCATAGGTTGATTCATACAGGTGGGCTGTGACTATTTCCAACAGCTCAGGTGGGAGGGAAACTGGGTTTCCCGCCGCATGGATAAGTAAGTGCAAATACAGTAAATGGACATAAACTTCTTATGTCCATAATTATTCGCACGAGCGATTAATCCGCTTCAAACCAACACCGGAATATTGCTAATTAAATACTCTTCCGATGGATACTAAACACCACTGTATTACTCCTGTCTGACCCTTCGTATCAAACAAAGGGGGATTTCTCTGTTCATGAACATTCTACATTAACCAAACTTTCAGAATCTATCAAAGGGACCATGATCTACAAAATACATTATATAGTGAAAATATGTAACGATTGAGTCGCACGCTACGAACACATGGACTCTACCGTAAATGCACATACCGCGCGCCCGCGAGTGCCCGCAACAGCGAGTATGCGCACGCACGGGAGAGCGCACGCACGCGCAGCGCAGACCTGTGTGAGGTGCAAATATGGCAGTGTGCATAGAGATATTTTTCTGACTTTGACAGTCCACCCTTTGGCAGTCAACAATAACTGCCACTTCCTAAAACATTTCAAAACGAGAAAAATATATATCAGGGATTAATACATTTACATGGTTGGGTAGGGGAGGAGAGGAGAAGGTAAGAAAAGGGTATGACCTAGTGAGATAGCAGAAGCATGTGTGTATGAATCCGTGTTTGGGGGTCATGTATCATCGTGCCGTACGTGTTTTAAATCAAGCTTCGAGGCATTGCGAAGTATACATTTGAATTCCTTCTTATCCCGTGGTACGGGTCTGTGGATGGGCTGTTAAACTTTACCGAGCTCTTTTCGGAACAAAATGGGGAGCACATTTTAGTTGATGATACATGAATGGGGGAATATGTGATTGCTGATATCTGTGCCTGTATTCCCTATACTATGTGTGTGCTTTACCTGAAGGTTGTAGAGATGAAGAAAAGACATAATTACGGTAAATGCAGTGGTATTCTATGTCAGGTAAATGAACATTTGTCGGTTGAAGTCTTGTTCGGTGTCTGTTGAATGCAGTCTTCTTTGTGCTTTTGCCCATAAGGTGCGAGCAAAAGCTTTGTCAATGTCCATAGATTTACAAAAGTGTTGGGCTAGCGTAATTTTAAAATTTCTAGGGAAACTGGGGATCTATGGCAAAGTTCATCAAAAATCTGTGTATCAGGTTGTCAAAACTTCTTCTTTAATCCATCCGTTGTCTGTATATCGGCTCATCAAATTCCTCGTCCAAGTGGGTCTTTTTACCTTGGAGGAAAACGGAAAAACAGGTGAAAGAAACGGACCGTATAATCGCATTTTCATTACATCATTGTTTCTACCGTCGGGTCATAAATCAAATCCATGGGAATTACAGTTTCCTCACTCCTTAAACTCATCACCCTGGTACTTCGTTTGCACTTCGTTAAAGCCTGACCGCATCTAAATATCAAGCCAATCGTTATGATAACACCTAAGATACATAGGAGAAACTTCCCTACATCCATTATGATTCCTTGAGCCCATTCTCCTAAACCGGAGAACCAATTTCGCGGGTTCAACCATGACACCCAACTAGTCAGCTCATTACTCACAGCAGCAAGGGTGAGATTGTGTCTCCTGCGAAATTCCCACTTCAGTTGGAGAATATCGTCCATCTTTTGGTCTATGACCTCGACCGGGTCCTCGGTACTATTTGTAATATATGTGCAACATTTCACGCCGTACTGCGTTGCCAGTGTGACACAATATCCACCTGTTACTGCTGTGAGATAATTGAGAATCATTCTATGCTGAACTAGTTCTGTTTTATAAGCTTGAAGTTCTCTTCCAGTATACCTAAACGTGTCATCATACATTTCTGTGATATTGTCTAACAAATTTGCGAGCGCAGATATGTATTTATAATTCAACACTCCTCTGGCGGTGCGAGTGAAATCTAACGCGATTAGAACCTGAATCCCGGTGGATTCATGGATCATGTCAGAGGCCGGATGCTCTGTTCTTTCTATCAGGTGCCGTTTAACTACGTGCTCGTAATGGGTGTGAGTATAAGGAGCTTGGGCAACACGGTGTATATCTTTCATTTTGGCATGTGATACAGTCATTACTTCAGGCAGTACTTTTCCAATATAACACAATCCTTCAGAGTTTGGGGCAAGCCACTTATACGCCTTCCTCCCGCATATGAAATATGCATCATCGGGGAGAACATATGGGACGGAGTGGGACATAACCATATTACACATCTTCCATGTGAAATCTCCTAACCCTAATTCTCCCATCTGTCTAGTACACGTATCAGCTTGTACGATATGTGCACAGTATCCTGGTGATACCTCTCCAACTCTCGTAATCCTATTTCCTAGGGTATACCTATATCGGAAAGATTTTCCTCTACTGGCTATGTGGCGTATAAGTTCTGTATCTGTCGGCATTCTATCTGCTCTATATGAAAAGGTCATGGTTTGGTTACTCCATGACACTTCCCAATTTCCCGGCTTTCGGGGATTGGAAATGTTAAAACATATGAGGGATCTATCCACATGATATTGGTGGAGCTTCAAACTAGGAGGACTGGAGATATTAAACCTCCTGTCCACCGGCCTCCCACCACTTAGCTCAAGTACCTCCCCTATCGTTAAAGGAAATGGTACTAGTCCTGATTTGCTATGACCTTGAGGTACTTGAGAGCATACCCAACAATCTGTTTGATTTAACACACTACCCACTAAGGAGTGATAGTCACTCAAGGGATGCCGGTCCATGTGGATATTAAAACTGGATTGGCATTTCTTGATGCACCCATCCTCAACTACGTTGTCACAGAGCCTACAGATACAGTTTTCTTCAGCTAACAATCCTTCACAATTCCTTCTATGGTCAATGCTATTGGATCGTTTTCTGATACTCGCCTTTGCTTGTTGATTATGTTGTTCTCGGAAAACTACGCCTCCATCTCTGTCATCAGAACCCATTCCAGAACCTCTCTCGACCTCCATGGTACTCTCGCCGGAACAGACTGCTCTGGTCAACATCATGGTCAACAGGAAAATCCGGATCACAGTCTCTTGGGGCAAGTCCATCTTATAGGAGGAAACGAAGAAGAATGAGAAGGGGGAAAAATAATTTGAGGGAGGGGGAATGGGAAGTGGAGAAAAACAATAAAAGGGAACAGGGAATCGACAACTGCTTTTGATCTTGTGATTTTCAATGCTCAGGTGCCGCCTCAGTCCTCCTGGAACAGACACTCCAGTGATACAACTTCCTCTACCGTCTGTTCCTTATCACGGGACCTCTCTGGATCAGCAACCTTCTTACAGTGGGACGAATGAACCCAAGTCTCTCTCTCGGCAACCTTCAGTGCTGTAGTGCTAGTCAATAAGACTTGGTATGGTCCTTCCCATCTGTCAATAAGGCAACCTGTAGATACGACCTCACCTATCCCTCCGCTAGGGGCTTTTGTTACTAATCTCGTGGGTGGAGCCGTGCCTACTGTTGTCTCTGCTATGGTGGCTGCTAGAGAGAGCGCCGATATTGTTGCCGATTCGTCTTCTTGATCACACTCCTGGGGAAAGTTCAAAACAGGGTACAACTTGCACGGGTTAATACTTGCATTGGTTAACTTATTAACATTTACACAGTTGCTAAGTGTTTGTTTGTTACACCCTAATGCGTCATTCTCCGCAACCAATTTCTCTCCTGATATGTATGGTGGCGGCGGGGCCGTCGCTATCAATTTCTTGATAGGATTAGATCCTGCCGCCAAAGCCAATCCTCTCTGTATTTCACCTTCCTGTTGCCATAACTGCAAATAATCATAATGTTGGATTCGTCTCTTTGATGATTTAATGAGACATATCCTCCTCCTTAAATTTTGCAACACTTCTGGGCTAAAGCTACCTACTCTTGGGAATTTCTCCCCATCATGCACTGTCATTCTCTCCCATTCATCACATAAAACCTCTGTATGTGAACCATATTTTTCACACATTACGTACCTTGCCGACCCGACTGGTCGGTTTACTGAATCAACCCGAACCGAGGTTGATCGCCCCCTTCCTGAACAATTGGCCCCCATAACTTGCAGGCGTTGCTTTCACCACCTCTGACCTTATTTCAGGGTCTTCAGCGAACCCTTACAAAAACCAAATTGTTCACGATAGGCTGACGGTGGCGGTTTACCGAGTACCCCACTCACTCGCCCACGCCGACCAATACGACCCACACACTGCCTTAGTGCTGGCGTACTCGACCCAGGGCCCCTATGAACCTCTATTTACTGGAACATGCGAGGGATATCCGCAGAACACTTACTCTTTCCAGTAACTATTGGTTGTTGGACAATTCCTGAGTGACCAGCGAACTTCCCTTCAGAAAATAAAAAATTACACAAATCACATCAGAGTGTACAAATAGTTTTACGACCGGGTTTGTACACAAATGGTACTGGTCAGATTAACTAATGTACACAATTACGTGCGGTACAATCGTTCAGCACATAAGCAACTAATCTTATGTGCTAAGCGACCAGTGGAATCGAAAATTTCGGCTGCGAATTCCTTCAGCCAGAGCTTTATTGGCCTATATGGGTTTTGCACCAACCCCCTGGGTTGTGCCCTTTTTCTCTTTTATGGCAGACTTCTTAGTCTGCTGTACCTGGACCTCCCGGTCTGTAGTATGACCTCCTGGTCTACTATACTCTACTGCTCAAATTTTATGTTTAACCAGAGATGCCTCCCTAGCCACCATGCACGTCACTTACATGTATGTACCTCTGCGAGAACTCGACTTCTTGTGGTTCAACCTGTAAAATTGTATAAACTTATATATACAAAACACTCACTCACCCCACGTACACTTTTGCTTCTATTTCTATTTCTGCGCAGAAATTTTCTTTAGACCAGATGTGTTGTGAATTTGGAGAAGGATCTGTTAATCTAAATTTCGGACACTAAAATAGATTTGCGCTATTTATCGCCTGATGCGCTACTTATCGCCTGTTGCGCTATTTATCGCCTGTTGCGCTACTTAAAAATCAACACTGTCGTGTGACTTGAGTTACGTGGGCGTACCCAGACGCTCCGTTGCGTAATTTACGCTGCGTGCGTCGGCCTTGGCGTACGCGAGTCTCAGCCCTTTGTTAGAGACACGTGTACACAAAACCAATGTCCATCGCAACACAACTAACACTTTTATCAATGTAGATGATCCTTGATCGTCTACCGTGCAACACACCAATCTCTCCTTTTACCTTAGGTAGAGTTGCGTGTGGGTTTTACACTTTAACTATGAAATAGCGACAAATCTCTCTTAGCACGTTTTATCAATTATAAAATGGCAAACAGGAGAGTGATATATGAAAATACATGAATGAAAAAGAAATGCAGATATGTGCGTGTGTACGCAAGACAGAAATAAACAGTTTTAAAAGACACTAGCGTGTTGTTCTTACCTCCGGTTCCGGATTCCTTCAGCACCCTTTACTAAGCGAAGCAGACGCTTATCCCATCAGCACTGCGAAGAATATGATCTCCCGCCCTTTGCTGATGGATAATGTCTGCTGAAATTACCTAGCAGAGATATGTGAAGGACAAGACGAGCCGCCAATTGTTAAAGCTAAATATTTATCTTATATAAAACCCTTTGTGAGGTCTAAGAACACTGTACGCTATTTACGTATGGAGTACCGTAAGGGTACGCTCGTTGCGTAACGATCGCTTAGCCGTGGTCGAGACGCTCAAGCGTCACGTTCGCTCACGGCCAAGAGATCACAGGCAGGCACGCTATTGGCTGCCGACTAACGTAATGATTCGCTATAGCGTAGCGGACGCTCGGGACCACGAGGAGATCACCAGCGGCGCTGACGCTCACAATGTTAAACCTTTATATCTAAACCATAAACAATGTAATATGCTGTAAAACCTTAGTGTAGAGATAGGGTGTAGATGCAACACAGTGTAACCTTGTTAACTTAAAAGCTGTTTGAGCGTCACCGACGCTCTGAGAATACTTAACACTATAAGAAATACACAGATACCGTACTTAGGGTCCAATGCCTAATATATATATATTATGAATGTTATACTTGCAAAAGAATTAATACAATACAAGTCATACACTACAATATAACATAGACTACCTAACCAGATAACTACACATGAAATACAATACAATACTATTACGTTTAAGGGATTACGAGAGAAAGAGGAGAAGAGAGAGAGAGATATGGCCCATAACAACAAAGAAAGATAATATGATTGCGGAGAAAACGTACGCACAAAGGAAACGATCGCATGCGCCTCTGGACATCCAGCTCCCGATTTTCAGCAATGATAACCGTTGAAGAGTGAGCTGGATGTGATCGGCTTGTCTATTTATGCCCCACACACAATACAATTCAATGGTCCCTACAATCTCATTGTTCATTGGACACAGGAATTCCTCCTCGCATTATAACAAAAGGTCATAGGTTGATTCATACAGGTGGGCTGTGACTATTTCCAACAGCTCAGGTGGGAGGGAAACTGGGTTTCCCGCCGCATGGATAAGTAAGTGCAAATACAGTAAATGGACATAAACTTCTTATGTCCATAATTATTCGCACGAGCGATTAATCCGCTTCAAACCAACACCGGAATATTGCTAATTAAATACTCTTCCGATGGATACTAAACACCACTGTATTACTCCTGTCTGACCCTTCGTATCAAACAAAGGGGGATTTCTCTGTTCATGAACATTCTACATTAACCAAACTTTCAGAATCTATCAAAGGGACCATGATCTACAAAATACATTATATAGTGAAAATATGTAACGATTGAGTCGCACGCTACGAACACATGGACTCTACCGTAAATGCACATACCGCGCGCCCGCGAGTGCCCGCAACAGCGAGTATGCGCACGCACGGGAGAGCGCACGCACGCGCAGCGCAGACCTGTGTGAGGTGCAAATATGGCAGTGTGCATAGAGATATTTTTCTGACTTTGACAAGACATAGTCACTGCATATCATATACAGTACATAAATCTGTGTGGAAATTATTAGCGGTTGGGAACTGTGACTCTTATCGCAAATCACATTGCACCATTGCCTGGTATAGATATCTGGGAGTCTAAACGTTGGAGAAGACACCACCACAGGAGTTTATGATAAACGGCACTCTTCCCATATTTGCTATTATTAAGTGTCCGTAGTCTTCAAATGCTATTCTGCTGCCGGGACTCAGTTAAGAATGTTTTTTGATATACTGTACATATGCAATTTTATTGATTTCAATGTTTCAATAACTGTTATTTTTTATATACTTTTTTAATATACTTGCTCTGGCTTTTTGTTATGTTTTTTTTATTATATAATTGATTCCCAGAATTCTGACCAGTGGAGTACAATTCTATATACATACTGTATTATTTGTTTCTTGTTTTAACACCACAGAAGTTTTATATAAAGAGCTGCTGAACTGGACAGAATAAATCTGGAGTGATTTGGAAGGTGTACTTTGTTGGTTGTATTTTATCTTGCTTTATCATTTATTCCAGTTGTTCACATTGCAGTGCCCCTAGTTCATATTATGCCACACTAGAGAGTCTTGTGTAAGTATTGTGCCATGTTTCAGTGGCCTACAGTTTATATTATGTCACTTTACTGTGCCCAGTTAAGATCACGTCACATTACAGTTCCCCTAGTTCTCACTGTGCCACATTATAGTGCCCCCAGTTCAGATTATGCCACATTACAGTCCTCCTAGTAAATTATATCAACTACACAACTACACAAACATTCCAACCCGTATAACATCCACTAAATCCCCCACCATCCTCCATTACAACAGCCATTACACACACCACTCACTCAAAATGTAATATGTCACCCTATTAGACAGCCTTATTTTATAAAGACGTCTGCTAAGAGATTATCTATTGACGTCTTATATCATCTTATTTGCCAATGGCGACACTTCAATGCTCCATCCCCATTGGCAGCTTTTGAATCTTACACATAACAGCACACTGTCTATTCTGGGACAGTCCTAATCTTGGTGCTCAATCGTCAGCACTCAGTTCAGTACTGTAATTAAGGAGAGGTCTACTCTCTGACAGTGCCATGCTCACTGGCTCAGCTATTCCTGGGAAGGTGAAACAGGAGTATGGGAGAGGGATCATATCAGTGTGGATATCAGAGAGATACAGAGACTGATACCTACATATATGAGTACACATTAGTCCCCATTTTAAGGCCGGACAATTCCAGGAACTTGGTAGACAACTATATGACCCTGGTCTAAGGTTCTCTGGGCACTATAGCAATGCCACCCCATGCATACTGTATCTCGGCCCATGAACAGCAGCCATTTTATTGGAGACCAAAAATGCACTGAGACCTATGTAAACAGCTTAGCCACTATGGCATCAGAGACAAACCGATATTACAATTAATTAGGATCAGTGAAGGAAAAAAATCTGTCAAATGGGATCATCACAGGCCCATTACAAGTGTTATCCCCTTTAATCTCTTGATGCACCCCAGTTATTGTTGCTTGTTCTCAGGGCCTTTGGAGATTAGGTTTGGCACCTTTTTGTATTATTAAAATCAGTATTGAGGAAGCCCCACTTGTTAATTTATTGGAATATATTTACAGCAGCTATAGTGTTTTACTGTCATAAATTTTGTACTTTAAAGGGATAGTTCTAATAAAGTTTAATTTGAAATGTGAACTAGCCCTGTCAGGTGATAGTCACATTACTTTCCTGTAATTGAGATCAAAATAATATATAATTCCCAAGTGTCTTTTATCAAATTTTAATTTACCGTCATCTACTTTTATCCCATTATTAATAAACTATTTAAGGGACCTGGCAAGTGGCAAGTACTCCTACCCATAGACTGTGTAATTATTCTGTGTATTACAATTTGTGTAGTGAATATAAACGCATATGGATACCGATTGGTATCCTATAATTTTTTTCTGTATTTTATTTTCTATATCCCCCACAATCACTTTCTATTTTTCGTGGACTCTCACCAGCAATTCATCGGTATCAATAAGCATATCAGTATACAGGGCCCATACCGTTGTCTAACGCTGGCAGCAGATCCATCTAAATATACCTACTCACAAATATTTGTGCAATACTATCCTTTTCCTCTAGTCACTTTCGGTGAACTCTCATCAGTGATCCCAGAGGGGGAGCGCAATTAGTGATCTACTGCCATACCGCACTGTCAACGCCCAATGCCGTCCGATCTTGGAAGTTAAGCAGTGTTGGACTTGGTCAGTACTTGGATGGGTAACCTCCTAGGAATACCGAGTGTAGTAGGATCCATTATACACAAAATACTCTGTGCCTAACACTGACAACAGATTCACCACTATTTCCTCTTCTCAATTCATCTTTTACTATCACCCATTTGGGTTGCAGGTCATAATTGGCAGAGGTTTCTATCTGTTTAGCCCACAGTTATCAGGGTTACCCCTGACTTAAGCTGATTGTCAATTCCGTACATGGGATTTGAATTGATGAGTTGACTAGTATTTCAGTTTATATCAATATAATAATTTCATGGTGTGACAATATGATTATTAATAATCTAACAGCCATGTCCAGTGTTTTTTAGTGTCCAATCATACCGGTTGGTATTATTGTTATTGTTTTCCAGGATATCTTATCCTTTTTAATTCTAATTAATGAAAGATATATTTTTACATTCCTTATCTCTATTCTAACTAAGAGTGCGCCCACAATAGAGTCTTCTTTTCTTCCTTGTATATAGCTTGTTATACTTACTCTGGGTGCACCACCAACTCAGACTTTGATCGGGTTATTTCCCCCTATTGTCAATCTTGGTTTGTTTGTATTCTCAGATTATTTACAGACCAGTGCGGGACCCCCCACATATTTTTGCCACCTCAGTCTGCCAGCTCTGTCCCATACCACCCCCTCACTGTTGGCTCCTCTGCTCTGTCACACCCCCACCCTGTACTTCCCCGCTCCCTCTCTGCTTTTCCGAGCCCGCTGCACCCTCACTCTGTACCACACCACTCTCTCTTCTATGCGCTGCTCTGTCTAGGGATGGCCATCGACCATCGATGATTCAAAATCATCGATGGTCTATGACCGATGACAAATATTTTTACCATCGATGGGGGTGCATCAGGTGGTTTTTCCCCCACCATCGATGATTTGGTGCTACCAAATTTTTTTTCCCCCTCAGTGTCAGGGTACGGAGCTTAGCCCCACCCCATGACACCACAAAGCCACGCCCCCAGGCTTTGATTGGCCCGCAGTTCAGTTAACAGTAATGCAGGGGTTACCATCGATTGGTAAAACCATCGATGGTTCCTTTACAGATGGTTTTACACCATCAAGGTTATTCATCAATGGTACCATCTGTCCTGCTCTGCCCTCACCCCCAGATCAGAACAGTGACTGCCTACTTACCCGCTCCTGACAGGACCTCCTCGTCTCTGGCTAAGGTCTGTCCTATCGCTCTAGTAGTGGGAGCTGTTGAAGGGGAAGCATCCCAACTCCCACTGCGCATTCATATAGGAGATTGGACAGACTTTAGAGAATTATAATATATAGTAGATATTCCATTTTGGATGATCTTCCAACTTTCTTGTGCTCTCACTCTCACAGGTTAACCCCAGGCTGCTGAACACATCCTGCCTTCTGAATAGAGTACCCTACACAGACCTGAAGATGCCAGGACTTTCAACCCCTTGGTACAACATGCCCAAAGCTTTATCAGAAAAGAAAGAAAAATACACAAATGTTTCTCATAGGAGATGAGTTTAATAGATTGCAGAAATGGGATGTCTTGGGAAACACTGTATTGGAAACGCTAGTAGATGTAATAAGCCTTCGGGAGAGATAAAGTTGAGAGAGGTAAAGAGGGTCATTCCGAGTTGTTCGCTAGCTGTTTTCGGTTGCAGCGCAGCGATTAGGTAAAAAAGCGGCACTTCTGCGCATGCGTATGGGATGCAATGCACGCGCGTGACGTACTTTCACAAAAGCCGATGCAGTTTCACACAAGGTCTAGCGACGCTTTTCAGTCGCACTGCTGGCCGCAGAGTGATTGACATGAAGTGGGTGTTTCTGGGAGGTAACTGACCGTTTTCGGGGAGTGTGTGGAAAAACACAGGCGTGTCGGATACAAACGCAGGCGTGCCTGGGGAAACGCAGGCGTGGCTGGCCGAACGCAGAGCGTGTTCGTGACGTCAAGACAGGAACTAAATAGTCTGAAGTGATCGCAAGTTAGGAGTAGGTCTGGAGCTACTCTGAAACTGCACAATCTTTTTTTGTAGCCGCGCTGCGATCCTTTCGTTCGCACTTCTTCTAATCTAAAATACACTCCCAGAGGGCGGCGGCTTAGCATTTGCACTGCTGCTAAAAGCAGCTAGCGAGCGATCAACTAGGAATGGCTCCCAAAGTACTAACAAACCAGCTCCTAACTATTATTTTTCAAACACAGCCTGTAACATGACAGTTAGAAGCTGATTGGCTGGTACTTTATCTCTTTCCACTTTACCACTCTCCATTCTCCAAGGCTCAGTACATCTTCCCCATAGACCGCTAGCCAATGCAACTAAAACTGCAGAAAGCTGTGTGGACACCATGTTTAGTAATAATCGATTGCAGCTTGTATTTCGGAACTGCTTGTTTGTTAGACATCCATATTACAGCAGCTACTGGCAAACCAAATGTCTCTCTACGTAATACTACAAAGTAAGGAAACTCTAGACTTTAGCAACGAAACATAATAATAGTGAGCTACATTCATTAAAAAATAAGATATAAGTATGGTGTATTGTCTAAGGCATACTTGCCTACTCTTGAAAAAGCATTTCAGGGAGATGTGTAAGTAAAGGGCCCCATACACTTATCCGACTGCATGTCAGAGGCAATCGCAGGCGATCACCCCGGCAGCCTCCCGGAGGGCAGGATCGCCCAAGATACATCGGATGCTGTCCTTTTGCATCCAATGTATCCTGGCCGATCCCAGCCATGCCCCCAGGTTGGACCTGTTTGAATGTGCAGCACATTCAATCTGGAGGATCCGATCCGATGCTCACGGGAACGCGGATTGGATCGGACCGGAGACACCTCAAAAATGCCCAATTTCACCCAATATATCGGGCCGAATGCCCGAATTGGGCTGAAATCGGGCATAATCGCTCTAGTGTATGAGGCCCTTTACACCTATCAGCGCGGACATGTACTTCTACAACTGAGAGGTGGGTCATAGAAATGACTTGCATCCAAATGTAAATGAGCCCCAAAGTTAGTAAGATTTACTTGTTGAAGAAAACACACTGATATTTTGCAGGATTTGTTTTGTGTGTTGTGTTTTACAAGAGGTTCCATATACTGTAAGTAGCCACAAGAAACCTTATTTAAAATGCATGTAGTCATAGGGATCATTGCACCTTATACCCAATGCAGTGAAATTGCACTGATGAGCCCATTTTAATGTATGTATCTCTGATTTCTTTTTTCACCCCAAGAATGTAACAGCTACATAATGGGGATAAGGTGCAATCAGGGAGATTGCTGGTCTATTCAGGGAGTGAGGGAGATTGCTGCTATTTCAGGGAGTCTCCTGCAGAATGAGGGAGTGTAGGCAACTATGGTCTAAGGATGCTGGACTTTGGAGGAACCATGGGAAAATGATCCATGCTTGTTTCACCTTCCAGTGTCCTTGAAAGCCACAGTTCCTTCCTTTCAAGGACCAACTTTAGATGATTGATGTTACCTTCTACTTCCATGCAGCTAGCATATACTGTAAGTATCTAATTAGTTAAATA